>NC_082639.1:5083750-5401562 GCF_028023285.1 Balaenoptera ricei
CGCTCTCTCCTCCCCCATGCTTACTTGCGTCCTTTCTCACCGGGAAGCCTGGGCCATCAGGACAGAACGTTCCACGTCCTCACCCCATCCCCTGGCTGCTCAGAGGAGGGCACAGAGCGGAACGTGGCTTTGCTGGGGGGAAGGACATTGCTGGGCCCGTGGGAAGGATGGGCTCTTCATGCTCTTCGCTGAGGACACTTTTCACTTGTGAACTTGCCCCTGTGCCCCTGTCTATTCCAAGCCATTGCTGCTGCCATCTTCCTCTCTCTCTCCAGCCCTGGCAGCTTCCTCTATGGCCTTTCTTTCCCTTTCCTTCTTTCCCATCAGCATCCACGTATGCTCCCATTGTAAAAAGATCCCTGTCCACTCATCTCTGCCTCCAGCTCTGACTCCGTTTCCGTGTTCCCCTCTACAGCCAACCTTGAAGGATGAGTTGTACGCTCTCCTCCAGTTTCCCTCCACCTCATGGTAGATACAAGAATGCACGGTGATAGCCTCCTCTCTGCTTTCCTGTAGTACCTTCCCCTGCCTCACCCCTGCTTGCCTGTCGTACATTCTCAACACAGCTGCCCGAGAGGTCTTGTTGGAACATCTATGAGATGATGTCACTTTTTCGCTCGAAGCCCTTCCGTGGCCCCCTTGTCACTCTGAATAGAAGCCAGGGTCCTTGGTATGACCAACAAGCCCTGATAGGACCTGCCCACACATGTCCCTCTGAGCTCACCCTCAACTCTCCCCGTGCTCACTCTGCTCTGGGTACATGGGCCTCTTCACCAGTTCTCACCCCAGGGCCTTTGCACTGGCTGTTCTTGCCTGGAGTGCTCTTCCTCCATGCATCTGCATGGGTCCCTCTCAACCCTGTGGACGGGAATGTCTATCTGTTTTGCTGTGTCCCCAGCACCTCCAGCAAGGCCTGGCGAGTGCTTGGTGCTCCATGCACGTTTGTGGAATGAACGAACAAATGAGCCAATGAATGCTGCTTCCAGGAGCACCGAGTTTTCCTGACGAGAGACGGCCCTTAGCAACGCAGCATGCCAGCAGTCCCCTCACCCTGGCCTGGCCTCAGGCTTTGATCTTGCTGCTGTCCCCCCGTCCCTCTGTCCTCACCCGCCTTGGGGACCCCTTCCCTGCTGGCTGTGTGCTCCCACAGCCTTTGCTGCAGTGAGTCCCAGCGGGGGCGTCCCTGGGCTTGCCCAGCTCATCACAGACCGTCCATCCTCACCACCTCTGAGTGAGTCACTGCTGGCACCTGGGCCCCACAGGCAGGGGCCTTCCGAGCAACCCACTTCTTTTCCTGCTGTTCTCACCCCAAGGTTAACACCAAGAGCTGGGGGGTGGGGACCGGAGGCTTCCTGCTGGCTCATGCACGGCTCCCCCCCACCCCTCGGGAGAACTCCCATCCCCCCCCCCCCCCCCAGGAGGAAGGATGGGAAGAGAGGCCGGCTGCCCCGCATCTCTTGGTTCCTACAACAAAGAGCCTCGCCTGGGTTTTTCTGAGTTTGAGGATGGTTGGCAACATTGATGGACGATCTGGGGTCTTATTCCTGCCAGAGCACATTATGTACATATTCATCTTCCGATTCTTTGTTTTTCTTTTCACTACTGTGTGGTTTGTCAGAAGCAACTAGTGAGGCCAAGTGACAATTCCTGTCCTCTGGAGGAGGGGCTGGGCTGGGCCTGAGGTGGCAGGAGGCCCGGTCAGCCCCGTTTCTTCCAGGTCTCTGGGATGGCACCCCAGAAACTGGCCGAGCCCTGGTGCAGGTGGTCTGTACCGAGGGGAGGGGCGTGCAGGGGGTCCACGCCACCTCGAGGCTGCCGGGCAGAGCAGCCAGCACCGTGGCCTTCGGGGTCAGGCTGACCTAAACTTGACGTACGGCCACCACTTCCTACTCCTGTGAGCCCGGCAAAGGCAGCCTCTCTGGCCTGTGTTGTCTGTCATCTGTAGGATGGGCTCGTTGGGTTATCATGAGACTAAATGAGAACAGGTGACTAGCATATAGTAAGTACTAACTGATAACTGGTATTATTTTAAGCAAAGCCCTAAATTGCGAACCAGGGATTTCCCTTTACGACAGTGTTAAACGTCTGTGTGCGGCCCCTCAAAGCCCTGGGTTGGTTCAGCGCTGCCTCTCAGTGGCTCCAGGGGAACTTAGCGCCCCTGAGCCCCTCCTTCCTCTCGAGTGAAGGGGCACCAATGAGAGAACACATGAGAAGGGACTCTGGCCGCTCGGGCACAGCTCACATTTTAGGGACCGTGATTTGTTAATCTTTGCTTACGCAGAGAGCAGCCATCGTGCCCTTTCTGTTTCGGATGCCATGGGAGGTGGCGACCCCCATGTAGAGAGAGCACCGTGCAGCGGCCGGGTGTCCCGGGCTCCTTCTCCTGGATGGCTCTGTCCTCATCTGGGGACTGTGGCCACTTCACCGTGGGATGCCCCAGGCCCTTTGCTCGGTCTCTCTCATGCAGGGGTTTACCTGCCTGGCACTCAGGCCCTCAGAGGCCGTGTTCTTCTCTCTCCACCGTGAGTCCCGACTAGAAGAATCCAGGGGCTAAGCAACCCCAGTGGAGAACAACTTCTGGTCCCAGGTGCCTTCCTGGGAAGCCCTCCAAGTGAGGTCACGCCCCACTGCTCACTCTGCACAAAGGGGGCTGTTTTAGTTCTCACCCAAAGTTTCTGGATGATCCCCTGTGAATCCTGTGACCACCCACCCCCCATGCTCAGGAAGGGCAGAAGGTGACTATTAACACCCGAGGACACAGAGCTGATCCCTGGAGCCCAGAGGCTTCCCCGGGAGTGACAGCTCAGGGGGCTTTGAATCACACATCTTTCGGATCGTCCCTCACCTGGAGCCAGCCGGGAAAACGGCCCATCACAGACAAGCGTGGTTTGATGACCTCTTTTGATGTTACTGTGGTGCTTTTGAATATTTAAATTTATGGTTTCAATTATTTATTTTTAACCACTTAGATAGCTGAACCTGCAATTAGAACACGCTGTCACCAGGTGGGAAAGGGGACCATGATCTGACCTGTTTGCTTAAGCTCTGTGTGATTATCTGAAAGGCGTTTGGGAGTAATTTCTTTTCCAGCTCTTTTTATTTTAGAAAATAAAAAAAGTGCTCTGTTAAAATAGACATCGAAAACGATGTTCTAGAAAACCAGACGTAGGCACTCGAGGAAGGGTGGGTGGATATAGCCAGTGTTTACCGAGTACCTTTTAAATCCAGTCCCGTCTTTGGCCCTGGGGATGCAGAGATGGGTGTCCCTTGGTCTCCCCTGAGGGAGCAGCTCAGAGTCTGCGGACGGAGGGGGAGAAGGTCGCTGAGGAACACCTGGCAGGTGCCAAGGAAGGGGTGTGAACAGAAGGATGGTTCTGGAGAGAAGCCTGGGGAGGCCTGAGGCCTGGAATATCTCCGGGGAGTGGACACAGGCGGAAGTATGTCCTTCTATGGGGACCTTGAGGGCTAATCCTGTCCCATTTTGGGGGTTCCACAGGGAACCCCACCTGAGGGCTCTTTGTTACGGGCCCCAAAGCCGACATCCCAGGCTCACGCCCTTCTCCTTTCTGTTCGCCTCTTCCCCGGACCTAGCTTCCTCCTCTGCATCCTCATGGCTCCGGGCTGGCCCCTTTGAGGGGCGATGGAATGAAAGTGGGGAGAGGCTGGGTCTCTCGCTCTCCTCTCCTCCCACCCGGCCCGAGGCAGGGGTCCAAGCTCCGGCTCCGGGACTTTCCTTTGGTCTCTTTGCAACCTGAGGTCCTTCTGGAGAACCGGGGCAGCAGCGGCCTTGCGTATTGATCTTTGAAAGAGCTTGTATCCCTGCCAGAGCAGCAGATTTTAAAAGGCCAATGTTACAGGTATTTAAACATAGATTTCAAGTGGATTTTACGACACCTTTACGCAGCAGGCTTGGCAAATTCTCCGCTTGGCGGGACGGCTCTCGCTGCGCTCAGGGCACGGCCTCCTCCCAGAGGAGAGCTGGGATTCCCGGGCCCTCTTTGGAGGCCTGGGTCCGGCTACCCCTGGACTAGCCTGACCCGTGTGGGTGAAATCCATCCAGGTCAGGTGCAGACCTGTGCTTTTGTTTACTCGTATGTGGGGCCTTTCTTGATAACACCCAGATTGACATGCCCACAAGGTTTCAGTGTAGCGGGTCCCCAGGCCCAGGGTAGTCACGGTGTGTCATTGCTCCATGAGCAGAGAGTGGACGAAGCTTCTACTCTGACCATAGAGCCTTCCCCTCTGAGCTGGAGCGGACCCAGCCACTTCTCAGCGCTAGGAAGAGGCTTTCCTATCTGAGGGCACCCCTCACTGGACTCCAGACCCCAGAGGCTGAGCCAGGCCGGGCCATTCGGTCCCAGCAGAATCGGGGGCACTAAAGGCAACCTTCCACTCCAGAGACAGGGAGGGGACACTTCCAGCAAGACCAGGTTTGGTCGTAGCCACCCCCTGTTGTGGAGGTCGGCATTGCCCACGGTCTCATTCCATGACCTTGGCCGATGTCCTTCCCAGGAGGGACACCCCGGCAGGGGTGTGGGAGAGGGGTCCCCCTCCTTCCCTCTCACACCGGAAACAGCCCTGTGGGCATCCAGCTGTGCCTGCTTGGGGCTCTTTTGCCAGCGTGACACCTCGATCACATCCGGGACTGGATTCCCCTGCACTGGAGTCTCCACCCTTTTTCCTCTGGGACTGGAAGAGAGTCCCTGCCTTTGCTGATTTGTTTCATGCTCAGCATGTGTTTCTTAACCAGGAGTGGCTTGGGTTTTCTCATTTCTGTCCTAGGCCTGATCTCTTTGGGGGGAAAAAGTAAAGAAAGATATCCTGACACCTCGTTCATGGGCCACTGACCTGCCTGGGGAACCCTCACCCGAGAATCCTTGTTTCTGGGCTGGTGGGCACTACATAAAGTTCTTTGCTATAGAGGTGCTACTACTGCTTGAAAGCCTGGGGTAGGCAGTGATCTAGTTTCTCTGTGCAGAGTGATGCCCAGTAGATGTTCGTGGAGTGAATTCACAAGCGAAGGATGATGAGTGATGCTCAAAGAGTAGAAGGGTAATTGGCGCCTCCGTGGGAGCTCTGAGTGCCGCAGAATCCATGAAGCCGGGCTCTCCTTTGCCAGGAAGGCCATCTGGATTGCTAGATTGGCCCAGGTTCTCGGGTCTGAGCGTAGAGGCCAGGGCTTATTAAAATCCCCTCCTCTCCTTAAACTAGAATATTCTAGATGTCATCCTGGCCCATGGAAGGATGAAAAATATTTCTGATAAATCAGACAATTCCAATGGCTACAGCTAGTGTAGAGAACGGCACGTGCACGTGTGCATACACACACACACACACACACACACACACACACACACACACACACACATATTCCTCTTGTGGATTCCCAGGCCACTCTTCTGTAGGCTCTGTAGGCTGAATTCTTCTAGGCTCAGTGAGGTGAGTTCCTGGGCTGGGAAGTTGCACATTAAAGTCTCCCCCAGCCTCTGGTAGGTTCTGCATCCAGCATCGCTGCTTGGTCCCTGGGCTCTCCTTTTGCCTCCCCGCCGGCCCCGGTCTCCCCAGGTTATTCTGCTATCCTTTCCGTCTCAGATCGCCTCCCCTGTCCCATCCCTAGACGTTTCTGTGTCTAGAAAGGCTTGGGAGGAGAACCCCACTGAACGCCCTACATCTTTACTGACTCCAAGAGACTGAGTCTGGCTCAGGTTAAGAATCGTCCAGTAGGTGGTGGGGTGGATAGGGTGGTGGTCACAGATCTGGGGAAGTTAGAAGAGTCTTAGGAACCTTAGGATCTGATGACCGCTCTGGTCCCCTTGTGTCCACTCTGGTTCAAGTGGACCCTCCTTTTTCCCTTTTTTCCTCTCAAAGGAGCTTCCTCCCAGTCCTTACGTCCGAAGCGACCAGAGTGGGATCATGTGTGTCGAGGAGGGATTGAAAACAGGATATAACGAGTGGAATTGATTGACTTTCCATTACACTGGGCACTTAACACTTAGTGCTTTAAAGATACGATTGGATCCAAACCTCACAAAAATGCTAAGAAACAGATGCTACTATTATGCCCATCTTAGACAGGGGCAAACTGAGGCTCAGGTAAAACAGCAAATCAGCTGAAGAGCCAGGGTTGGAGCCTGAGTCACTAAGCCCCAGTCTGGGCAGCAGCTGCAGTCACCAGACACGGCCCCAGGACCACTGGGGTTGTTGCTGTGTCTTTATGTGCATGACCTATGGTGCCCACACGTCTGCAGTGGCTAATTTGTGAGTTGGGGACCTTGAAATCGGTAAATCCCCCTTCTAAGGGGCTGTATTCGTCTGCTTGGGCCCCCACGACAAAATACCAGAGACCTGGGGCTGAAACAAGGGAAATGTATTCTCTCACAGTCCTGGAGAGGAAGTCCAAGGTCCAGATGCTGGCAGGTCAGGTGTCTCCCGAGGCCTCTCCCCGTGGCTTGCAGACGGCCTCCTTCTCGCTGTGCCCTCATGTGGCCTTTCCTCTGTGCACGCATCCCTGCTCTTCTTATAGGGATACCAGTCACACTGGATTAGGGTCCAATGGCCTTATTTTAACTTAATCACATCTTTCAAGACCCTTCTCCAAATACAGCCGCATACTGAGGTGCTGGGGGGCGGATAGGACTTCAACTTACGAATTTTGGGGGGACACAACTCAGGCTATAATAGGGGCCTCTGCTTCGCGTTGGAGGGCTCTCTTTGGGGTGGTACCCTTTCTACCTGTGCACATGTCCTCAGGCCTCCAGGCGGGCTGAGCAAGCCCAGAGCTGCAGGTCGTGTATGTGTTGGAAGTGGTCACAGACACCGTCCCCTCGCCCCCGGATTTTATGTCCCATCCAGAATAGCATCCATTTCCTTCAGACTGTGGAAAGTTTTGTGGCCGCTTGTATAACACAAGAAAAGCCTCTGCATTGAAATTTTTCAAGAATCAGGTTCCAGTTTTCCAGGAGCACGTAAAGTGTTGCCAGGAAAGCAGAATTCTTGGAGATTTATGTCGGTTTTTCTGACACAACGAAGATTTCCCTTTGTTTCTTGGAACTGACTAGAGGGCACTTGCCAAAAGCACAGCCTCAGAAGGAGCAGATCATTTTCTCTTGTTCTTCCTCCTTCTTTTTTTATTCCCTCTCAATTTATTTTCAGGTCAGAGCTTCATGAGGTCGCTGAAGCTGTGAAATCTGACAGACTCACCATCTGAGCAAACAGACTGTCCAGGAACAGGTTTTCTTTGGCTCACGGCATCGATGTGACAGTCTGGGAAAATCCCCAGCCTTTCCATTTTGTCTTTGCCTGAAAGGGTTTGGTTCAGTTCAACAAATATTAATTGAGCGCCTCCTTTGTGCCAGGTACGATGTCAGGTGCCAAGGCTCCAAAGTTGGGTAAAACCCATTCCTGTCCTGAGCGGGGCAGACGTGCAAACACACACTTATTCTCAGGGTGTGTCCCTCACAGCCCCGGAATATATATCCGGCGGGTCTGCTAGCCACCTGGGCTCATAGGCTGTGGACCCATCGAAACCATTTCATAACTGCTAATAAGAAGGTGCCACCCTGAGCTCCCTGGGTGCCCCCGCTCCTCTGGCCCGCATCCATTCTGAGTAGCGCTGTCTGTGCCGGACCACTTGTTAAACATTTTAAATGTTACCCCTGTGGAGGGCACATGGATGGGAGGGGTTGGGTTGAGTGCCAAGCGCTGGGAAAGGCCTTTTGGAGGAGGTCAAGACGGACCAGGAAGGAGCAGGGGGAAGGCCATTCTAAGTAGAGGATCTAGGCTGTGCAAAGGCACTGAGGCAGGAAATAGCATGGTGGGTTTTAGTAAAGTGGTGATGAAGCAGTTGGGGGAGGAGAGAGGAGGAAACACCAGGGGGCAGCGCCTGGGTGGTCTGTGGTAGCTGAGTAGAGGGTAGCACTGTCAGAGGAAGGAGCTGGAAAGAAGGGTAGGATTCAGAGAACACAAGGGTTGGAAAGCCGTGCTACAGTGCCAGAGACCACGAGGAGGGGTGAGTGAAGGGTTTATTTCGATGACTATGGTCCTGTAATATTTTAAAAATGTATATATGTATATATTCTACCTTGTTCCAGAAAGGATTTAGGTTCCTGGTACACAGCTGGTGCTCAATAAATAGCTATGTAATAAATGATATATTTAAAGTAAATTGTAAAGAGACATATAATACAGTCAGTTAAATACTATTGGTGCAAGAAATGAGGAAAAGGAAGAGAAGATGAGGCGAGATTAAAACATGTGACATGTAACTGTCTCTCAGATATGATTGCATGTTTGGAGCATCCCGTGTGGAGAAGAAAGTGTCGTTGAGGGTCAGGCGAGGATGTTGGGAAACAGCTGAAGAGGGCGATCCGAGGAGAGGCTCTTCACTGGGTGGACGCGGGGCCTTGGGGATCACACCCAGTCAGGGGGCGGGGCAAGCGTGTGGGCACTGAGAGGGAAGAGGAGACCCCGGAAGACCTGGGCATCTTCGCTCTGAGGGTTGTAGGTGTATGAGGTTCCTGTAGCTGCTGTAACGAAGCACCGCAGGCTGGGCAGCTGACGACAACAGAAATTTATTCTCTCCCAGTTCCAGAGGTAGAAGTCCATATTCAAGGTGCCGCAGGGCCAGCTGAGACTCTGAGATGTGAGTGTTTCCTTGCCTCCTCCCAGGGTCGGGTGGTGGCCGTCCCTCCTTGGCGCTCCTGGCTTGCAGCCCTATCCCTCCAATCTCTGCTTCCATGGCCTTCTTGCTGTGCGTTTGTCCTCATGCGCCACACGTATTAGGGCGCCGTTATGTATATTAGGGCCCACCCTCTCCAGTACGACCTCATCTTAACTTGGTCACATCTGCAAAGACCCTATTTCCAAATAAGGTCACATTCACAGGTACCGGGGTTAGAACTTCAAAGGAATCGTTTCGGGGAACACAAACCCATAACCACAGGTCACATCTGGTCTGGAAGTGCCAGTGGAAAGAAATGTTAAAACTGCAACAATGGAATATTACTCAGCCATAAAAAGAAATGAAATTGAGTTATTTGTAGTGAGGTGGATGGACCTAGAGTCTGTCATACAGAGTGAAGTAAGTCAGAAAGAGAAAAACAAATACCGTATGCTAACACATATATATGGAATCTAAGAAAAAAAAAAAAAAAGGTCATGAAGAGCCTAGGGGTAAGATGGGAATAAAGACACAGACCTACTAGAGAATGGACTTGAGGGAGGGGGAAGGGTAAGCTGTGACAAAGTGAGAGAGTGGCATGGACATATATACACTACCAAACGTAAAATAGATAGCTAGTGGGAAGCAGCCGCATAGCACAGGGAGATCAGCTCGGTGGTTTGTGACCACCTAGAGGGGTGGCATAGGGAGAGTGGGAGGGAGGGAGATGCAAGAGGGAAGAGATATGGGGACATATGTATACGTATAACTGATTCACTTTGTTATAAAGCAGAAACTAACACACCATTGTAAAGCAATTATACTCCAATAAAGATGTTAAAAAACAAAAACAAAACTGCAACACCTCTCAAGGCATATTGACATGCAGAGACATGGCCTCCCCGGAGGAAAGCATCCTCGGGTTATTGTTTCACTAACTTGTTTGACCATGAGCACCTTTCTGCCCCTCGCTTCCCGCCCCCCTCCACTTTAGGAGAGCATCTGTGGAGAGAATGTTGTGTGGCCCATGCACACCGTAGGAAACGCTAGCTTAGCTGCCTTGCAGGTTGGGGGCAGGGACAGATGGACCTTTCAACTCTTAAAATGAAAGATTTCGTCTTAAGAAATATTGCTGCATGACCACGCCCCCCCGTTTTTTGTTTTTTTTTTTTTTGGTTTTAAAGCTCTCTTGGATCTGAAATATCTTCCCTGGCTCTAAATTTGCATTTAGATTTAGAGAATTAGACATTTTCTTCTTAGGAAAACCAGCAAGTTGTAGATACAAAGTGGGAACAAGCTTAGCAGTCACACCTTTTTGGGGGGCACGTGTCTGTGGGTGTCCTGCTAGCACGGGGTCGGGGGGCACGTGGTGAACAAGTCAGAGACACTTTCTGCCTCTTGCAGTTTATATTCTAGGGAGGGAGGGAGAAAAATACCTGCTAAGAGAACGGTGGTTGCGAAGGGCCTGGGGTGGAGAGAGTTCGGTGTGTTCCAGGCCCGAGCGCCTGGGGGATGGGGGGTGGCTGAGGCTGGAGCCCTGAGATCACAGAGGGGGAGGGGGTGGGGCCATCCGGGCCTGGTGGGAGAAGTGACAAGTGGATTCCTAGGTCTTTCTCGATGACAGCATCCTGAGGGTGGTCGGGGGCCGGCTGGGGACTATGGCAGTTGTTCCGGTGAGACAGGACGGGACCTGGCCGTGCAGGTGGAGAGAAGTGGACAGCTTTGAGATTTCCCTTAGAGTTAGAACCAAGGAATTTGAAGGTTTTCGACACCAGTAGCCGGGTGATCAGCAGTGCAGTATATGGGGAGGGTGAGGCCGGAGAAGAAACAGGTTTAAGGAGGGGGAAAAAATATCTCTTTTGGACACGTTTAATGCGAGATGCCCATCAAACATCCCCATGGAGAGTCCAGGCAGACAGATGGATACTGGCGTCAGGAGCTCAGAGAAGTAAGCTTGTGTGTCATCAACAAGGACTTGGTGTGCAAAGCCATAAACCAGGAGAGGACCCCTCCACCCACCCCAACAGGAGAAAGTGCGGAGACAAGAGTGAGGGGGCCAGTGGCGGCTCCTGCTCTGCGCAGAGGCTGAGAGATTAGGGAGAGCTGAGGAGACCGAGCTGGAGAACAGGTCTGGGTGGTTTCCCAGAAGCCGAGAGGGGAGGGGGCGTGGGAGGTGCTGGCCAGCTCTGTGAGAGGCCACCGAGAAGCTAAGACAAGAGAAAGGTGGCACTGGATTTGGTGTCTAGAGGTTGAACGTGGCCTCGGAGGAGTTTCATAGTGAACATGGAGTTGTCCAAAGGGGCAGGAATGGAATGAACTGACAGAGGGTTGGAGGGAGGAGAGGAGAGAAGTGAATCTAATTGATGGGCGATGCAGAGGAAGGAAAGCCTTAGGAGCGGGGTCCTTGGGGAAGCGAGAGAAGATGGGCTACAGGGCAAATATGAGGGATTTGACTTGGGCGCGGCAGGGGTGCTGACTGTTGCAGCAGGAGGGCAAGCGGGGGAGACGGGTGCGAGCTGGTTGGAGGAATCCAGAACAGGGAGATGCGCATCTAAGTCACAGTATCTGACTGTAGAACAGACCAACCAGGGAAATGATTTTTCTCTTCCAACCCGGTGAAGGATTTTCCTTCTTTCAAAGAGCAGGTGGCGCAGTGGTTAAGAATCCCTGGTGGCGCAGTGGTTAAGAATCCGCCTGCCAACGCAGGGGACACAGGTTTGAGCCCTGGTCGGGGAACTAAGATCCCACATGCTGCGGAGCAACTAAGCCCGTGCGCCACAACTACTGAGCCTGTGCTCTAGAGCCCACGAGCCACAACTACTGAGCCCACACGCCGCAAGTACTGAAGCCCGCATGCCTAGAGCCCGTGCTCTGCAACAAGAGAAGCCACTGCAATGAGAAGCCCACGCACCACAACGAAGAGTATCCCCTGCTCGCCGCAACTAGGGAAAGCCTGCGCGCAGCAACGAAGACCCAATGCAGCCAAAAAAAAAGGGCAGGTGGCTTCAGGCATGTTTATCAGTGTTCACCCCCTGCCACATTTGAAAGCGCAGCAGTATTTAGATTGAGGAAAGGGAAGTAGTGAAGAACGCAGCATTTGTTTCATCCCGACTGGGGCATATGCGCTCACTGGGGGCAGCCCCGAATCCTGAACGAAAGAAATGACACGTGCAGTGCTGACCCCGGGGTGGATTGGCTTTCGTGGTAGGGGTGGATCTTAGCCGCGGGTCTGAGCTTGTTGACCTTGACCTCACACTGCTCGTGTCCTAACTACTTGCTTCCTGTCCAGCGCCCCCTCCCCGTTTCTGGACCCTACTCTTGCCCAGGGCTTTTCTCTCTCCTGCCTTTTTGCTGCTCCACAATCATCTCCTCCTTCCACCAGGGGTGGCAGCCGCATCTTCAGCTCCTGTGGCTTCAGCCGGTTTCCTTGCTGGGTGTTTGGGGCCCTTCCACCTCCAGGGTCTCATCTCAGGTGGGCTTCTGTGAGCTACCCTGGCCCTGTGGAGTACGAAAGGCACATCTGTCTGTGTGTGTGATAAACAGGGCGTGTCATTTTAAAAAGTCGAGGCAGATTTTTCTGGTCTCCGAACATACCTTTGACTTAGTTACCTATAGATCAGACTTTACTGCTTTCAAGGTAAACCTGCTTATTTTGGTACCCAGTAACCTCTAAAGATGAAATAATTTACCTGCTCCCCATGATCTGATGGATTCGGTAGAACTTGTATCATATGGCACGTGCAGGGAGTTGAAGCTGAAGTCTTGGTTAAAGAAAGAGCAAATGGGTTAAAGGTCCATTTGTCTGCTTGAATAAATGGTTGCCTACTTTCTTGATACCAATAACGTCTGTGACAGGCGACAGTCAACTTCCCAAATGGCTATGTTAGCCCTGCGATGTCTCAGGTAAGCATCTGGCCTAGAGTGTACCCGAATAATAGACGAAATCAAGAGAAAGGATTTTTTGCTTCCTTGCTGGACTAAATTTTCACCTAGGAAGTACCATGGGCTCATAGTTTAGAGGAACACATCTGATTCCCTGGGACCCATTGGAGGTTTGAATGTTCTCTAGCCTATTTCCAGGCAGTCTTTTGGCCTAATGACATCTTTTTATTTCCCTCCCTCCCTTCCTCCTTTCCTCCCTTCCTCCCTCCCTCTTTCCTTCCTTTCTTCCTTCCTTCCAGCAAATATTTGAGTGCCTACTATATGTCAAGCACCGTGTTACTTGCAAAGGATACAGCAAAGACACATAGACCAGTTCCCCTGCTTTTATTGTGTGTATATTTTGCTAGTTAAACGCAAAACCTCTCCGGAGAGTATCAATTTCTCCAGGCAGGGCAACTTTTGATTGTTTGTCCAACAGTAATCCCCTCTCATTTCTTGCTCACAGGTATCAGTGACCAGATTCTTTGGCGGGGGGTGGGGGGAGGCCTCTCTCCAGTCCCAGGGAGTCAATCTGGGTCAGTCTCAGCCCCTCATGCCAATAGTTGGGTTAGGGGCCTCCTGTGACTCAGTTATTGCCACTGAGATACGTAGGAGCTCCTGGAGAAATGTCCTGCCTCTTAAAAAGCGGTGTGAGAGTTGTGTCTTCTGGGCTTTGGAAAAATGTGCTCATGGGGGTGCTGCTGTGATCATCGGGCAGCCGTGTGGGTCCAGCCCGCGGTCAGAGGATGGCCGAGCCGAAAGAGGGGCCCAGGTTCCCCATGACGTTGTCAACCGTGCCTCCAGGCCTCCTGGAACCTGAGATACTCACTTGCCTTCTTTTTTTTTTTTTAATTTTATTTATTTTTGGCTGTGTTGGGTCTTCGTTGCTGCGCGCGGGCTTTCTCTAGTTGTGGCAAGCGGGGGCTACTCTTTGTTGCGGTGCGTGGGCTTCTCATTGCGGTGGCTTCTCTTGTTGCGGAGCATGGGCTCTAGGCACGCGGGCTTCAGTAGTTGTGGCGCACGGGCTTAGTTGCTCCACGGCACCTGGGATCTTCCCGGACCAGGGCTCGAACCCGCGTCCCTTGCACTGGCAGGTGGATTCTTAACCACTGCGCCACCAGGGGAGCCCTCACTTGACTTCTTGTTTAAGGTTTAGGTTGGATTTCTGTCATTATTTTCTTTCCTGTAATTTTTTTTTTTTTTGCAGCCAGAAGTATCCGCTGTCACTGCAGCCCCCGTTTTAATCCTCAGCCAGCCTCCTTGTATTGTGTGCAGTTTTGTGCACAAGCATATTCTTTTCTGACTCGGCAGGTGCTTAGGGTCCTCTTTGCTTCTCTCTTCCGTGACCTTCCCCCAGCACAGCGCCTGGCTAGCCTCAGGTCTTGCATGCGGTAGGATATCAATAAGTGCTTACTGAGTTGAGTCTGAGTTTTTAGGACAGGAGTTTAAATTTAGTGACTACCCACGGGCTTCTGAGAAATTACTGAAAGCCAATCCGTGGCCTGAAGGGAGGATGGGCTGACCAGGGCCTGTACTGCTGAGACGGGCTGTCGGGGAGTGGGGATGAACCGGCCCTGTGCAAGGTGCCAGGGAAAATCCATCATGTGTCCTGAGCTCTGATTTTCATTGAAAAATCCATTTATAAATAATCTGGGCAGATAAAGTAAAAGGCAGTTTATTAGGATTTAGAAAAATTTGTGGCTACAGAACCTTGGCCCAGTCTCACTCCCCAGCTCCCGATTAGCTGCCATTGTCTCTCTCCATCACAGGGAACCCTCCTGGCCGTCCAGGGGCTGCCCTGAGACTGAGTCTCTTTCTTATTTTCTGGTATGCTGGGCACGAGCATCTTCTTTTGCTTCCTTTTTACATAGTGGTATTTAGGGTGTGTTTTGGCCAAGTGGAATTATTGGTGTGTTTTCATGTAGATGACCGACAGAGGAGGAGGGGAAGATGGGCTTCTGTGTTGGCCTTCTTCATTTTCTTCCTGGAGAACTCTTGGGGCAGCGGGAGGAATGGTTGGAGCTGGATGCAGGCCTGGCCTCTGCAGGGCTGTAAAGCAGGAAAGACAGATTGTGGACACCCACTCCCCTCATGGGCCCTCTTTCACGCCCTTGACCCCACTAGGCCCCTGGGGTCTTATGGTTATCTTCCCATTTCACATAACATCTTTATTTTATGGTTGTTCCTTAACCCAAAGGCAACTGGGAAAGTCTGGCATCATTCGCCACAAAGGAGTAGTCGTCATTTATTGAGCCCCTGCTTCATGCCACACTCTGGGCCAGGGCTTTCCCAGTTTCACCTCCCAGAGACCCTCAGAGGACAAAAAGGAGACCCTTAGACTTCAGGGGGCTTGCCCGGGGTCGTACAGCTTGGAAGTGCTGGAACTGGGTTTAGAATCTGCAATTTCATTTTTGGAGCCCCAGTTCCTTCCATTGAGATCACAGTGATCATATATTCCAAACCAAAAATTGGACGCAGACCACCTGGCACAGAGTAAGGAGACAATAAATAGTTGTTGAAGGAATAAACAAATGAATCGGAACGCGGCTCAGTCAACAGGATGGATCTTGCGTCAGTGGACAGTTCTGGGCCATCTGGTCTCAGAGGCCTCCACGTCTGTCTCCCTTCTTTGGAGGGTGGGCTGAGAGGAGCAGCACAGCAGAGCCTGGACAGCAGCATTCTCTGTTGCTGTGGGCCTTGACCATGGCTCGAGAGCGGGGCCAGCCATGGGGTCGCCGTGCACACGGCTACCTGACCGGGTGAACTTGCCAAGCCAGCCAGGTCTGGAGCTGGGACTCAAGACTTACTCTAGGTCCAGCTTGGGGAAATATTACACGGTACAAAATAAACTTAAACAGTATTAACCACAGGCCCAGGCCCAAATTGCACCTATATTTTAAAAAGCATTGTGCAGTTGAGACTTATAAAGCCTGGCGCCAGCGTGAGGCTGTCTAGGTTAATGAGAACCTCTGCGGCTTCCTGCTCGTTTCCTCAGCCTCCCCCAGGCTGGCTGCTCCCCTTCTGATGCTCTTGGGCCTTGGGGTCCAAGGGTGGCTCTTTGGAAGGATGCGCCCTTTGTTCTCTGGAGGAAGGAAGGAGGGCTCCGCTGAGAGGTGGGCCTGGAAGGGCCTGGAACTGCCAGCTCCCTGGGCGTGAAACTTCAGAGGCTGCAGGCACCTCTCCTTTCTGCTGTCAACGACAAGGGAGACAGCTAAATCAGGGCAGCTCATGGGAGCGGGGCCACATCTCAGGAAGACATCACAGCCAGGAAGGGGCCAGAAAGGGCGTGGATATTATACAGCCACTTCTGGCTTTATTTCAGCTTCGTCATTAATTCATGTTGGGTCCACAAGTAAATAATCTGAAAAATGGGCTTGAAAGCTGTGCTGCTGGTGGTCACTGTTGGTGCCCCATTGCTGTAGAGTGAGGCTCTGGGATCATTCATTTCCGTTTCCAGATTCTAAAGCTCACTGGGCTTTGCAAAGACATATGCACACTACTATATATGAAATAGATAACTAATAAGGACCTACTGTATAGCACAGGGAACTCTACTCAAGAATCTAAAAAAGAGTGGATATATGTATTAATACATGCATAACTGATTCACTTTGCTGTACACCTGAGACTAACACATTGTGAATCAACTATACGCCAATAAAAATTAAAAAAAAACAAAAAACAGATGCCTTTTGAGAACACAGCTTTATCTCTGATATGCAGGTTATGCCTAGTGACCCCTAGTGGTGACAACAAAGGGAGTGGTCAACTAAAACACAGGCCTGCACCACGAACAGCCTTCCCGACGGCTCCGATGCATCCCTGGGCAGTGCCGTTCTCTGTTGGTGACAGGGAGGGGACAGGGAAGAAAGTCCTCCCCATTTGTCCCCTCCGTCCATCCCTCCATCTCATCAAACTGTCAGTAGCAGCCAGTTTTCTCTAAGCATAGAAATCATCTCTGTGTGTGTGTTTTCATCCGGGAAAAATCACTCAGGCAAGGTAAAGACTTGGTGAGGAACTTGCTTCGGTGCAAGGCACTGGGATGCAGATACGCTTTTTCTGGCTCTGAACACCCAGGCGAGGTACGCTTCAGAAGGGAGGACTGATTTTGTGTGTGTTTCTGGGCAAGAAGAAGCTTAAAAGAGGGACAGTCTGAACGCCAGGCTGCCACCTCTGGCAGAAGCGACTAGTTATCGGTGGGACTCCTGCGGGCTCCCGCAGGGGGTACCCGTGCTGACTGAGTAGGAGGGGAGGGTGAATCAGGGTCCGGCCCCGGCTTGCTGCGGAGAGAAGGTGGAATGGCACCCCCCTTCCCCTCCTCCAACGAGGTCATAAATGACAAATGAACAGGAGATGGTGGAGGTGGATTGGGTAGGATTTGGACGTGTTTCTCCTGACCTTGATGGGGCCATGTCCCTTCTATTTGTAATCTTGGGCTAGAACAACTGACAAATGGCCTGATAGGAAACAAAAGCAAACAATAGACTCACTTGAAAGATACGGTGAATAGAATTTAATTGAATTTTTTTTTTTGGTACAGACATTGATTTGACCCTGTAAGATGTATCCAGTAAATCATTAGGAGAATTAGTGTACATTAAAATGTAGTTTATTATCATGGAAATATTTATTGTGCTTGTAGTTGTGTTTTTAATTATTTTAATGACTTTCTGTCTTTCAAATCGTGCTAAATCTATTTTTTTTTTTAAACAAATGGACTCTAGTTTTACAAGGTGATGTGTAGTGCAGAGCTGTTGATGAGTATTGCTCCTCCATTAATGAGAACGAACAGATTACAAAGACTGAAAATGGACCGATTTACACACTTTTTAAGAAGCCAATTAATATCTAACCATTAAACACAAATGCTATAGATTAGTCTCACCATCTTATCTATTCTCTGAGCTCTTATTGGATCATGCAGAGATTGACTTTTTAAACCAAATAAGTGAAGGAAGCTCTAAAAGTGGAAATGCCTGGGACCAATTAAAATGAAGGATTTGGGCCATAATGTGGTGAAAATACCCCATGCCTTCTTGCCTGGGGGATTATTACTGAAATGAGCTGAGAGGATGGGGGTGACTGTCCACCCTGACTTTGAAAGATGAAGCAGAGGCTAGAGGCTCTGTTGGGGGGACCTGGTAAGATCGGGGTTGGGGGCTATTTCTCCAGTGGTAACAATGGACTGTGTTGGCCTATCTGAGCCTTCTTGAGGTCAAGGGCAAATCCTTGTCACATGCTTGCTGGGGCTTTGCGTGCAGTCAGGTCCACATGGAGATCAGCTTCCTGACCACTCTCTCAGCACTGAACTCATCCGAACTGCACTACATGGTACCTGGTATTAGTGTCATGATCAAATGTCCCAAATTTCCCAGTGCAAACCTCCTATTTCAAATATTTGGCCCCATTAATCACATGGGGGCTCACACTGGCTTCCTCCCTGGCTGCATGCTGGTTGGATATTTCTGACTTTGCAAGGTTGTCAGGCAACGTGTCTTGGCAACCAGAGACAGGAGATGCGAGGTGTGTGGGCTCTGGAGACACAGGTTGAGGTCTGAAACCTGCCACCAGAATTTGTTAGCCAGATGGCCTTGAACAGGCTTATTTGTTTGTTTATTCATTCAATAAATATTCACTGAATCTGGGTCAAGCTCTATTCTGGAGGCCGTGATCAAATGGACAAAATCTCTGCGTTCCAGTGGGGATGGTGGTAAGGAACAGAGAGGGACAAGAACAAAAATTGTAGAGCAATTTATATAGTATATTGCAGGATGTCACATGGGAATATATACTATGGAGAAAAAAGTCACACGGGTGAGGGGGACAGGGAGTGTGGAAGAGGATGCTACTATTTTATTCAGTGATTAGGGAGACCCTTCTTGATAAAAGGACAATTGAACTGAGACCCAAAGCAAGTGAGGATGTGGCCAAGTGGAATTCTGAGAGAAAAGGCTCTTCTAGACGCAGGGAAATGGAGATGCAAAGGCCCTGGGGCAGGAACATGCTGATCTGTTCGGGGACCAGCAACGGAGGGAGCAATGTGGCTAGAGCGGAGTGGTAGGGAATAGATTAGAGATGTGTGGGGCCGGGTCATGCAGGGCTGCTGGGCTCCTGAGAGGACTTTGGCTTTGACTTTGAGTGAGGTGGGAGCTGTCTTCAGGATGCCCCTCGGGATGCTGGCGTCTGGGAGCAAGGGTGCAAAGAGGGAGACCAGATAGGAGACCATCGCAGTCCTCCAGGTGGGAGGTGCTGGTGGCTTGAACCAAGGGGGCAGCAAAGAAGGTGGGAGATATGTTGGATTTTGGACAGATTTTGAAAGTAGTGTGAACAGAATTTGCTCATGAATTTTTGAGAAGCAGAGGAGATGAGGATGGTTCTTAGATGTCTGGCCTGAGCCACTGGAAGGGTGGAGCTGTCATCTGCTGAGATGGGGGAAACTAGAGGATGAGGGGGTTTGTGTGTGTGTGTGGTGGTGGGGGGGAGGTCAGGAGTTCATAGGTGAGATGTGAAGTTTAAGAGACCTAGCAGGTATTCAGGTGGAGTTATTTAACAGGCAGTTCAGGGTAGAAGATCAGGTTGAAAATATAAATTCTGGGGTAGTCAGTGTAGAGGTGATGTTTAGAGCTGTGAGTCTTGATGAGATGACAGGGAGTGGGTGGGGATGGAGAAGAGGGATGGAGAAAAGGTCCAGGGACCAAGCTTTGGGGGCCATCCAAGGTTTAGAGGGTAGAAAGGAGGATGAGGAGGAACAAGCAAACACCAAGAATAACAGCCAGAGAAGCAGAAGACCAAGACAGAGTGGGGAGTCTTAGAGGTCGAGGAAAGACAGTGTTTCAACAAGGGGGCAAGTGATATCAAAAGATGCTGATAAGGCAAGTGAAACGGAGACCAAGAATCTACCACTGGCTTTGGCAATGTGGATGCCATTGGTGACCGTGACAGGAGCTGTCTTGATGGGCTAAAAACCTGATAGGAATGGGCTTAAGAGAGGATGAGAGTGAGGTGTGGAAGCAACCTAAGTGTCCATTGATAGATGAATGGATAAAGGATGTGGTACATATATATGATGGAATACTACTCAGCCATAAAAAAGAATGAAAAAATGCCATTTGCAGCAACATGGATGGACTTGGAGGACATTATGCCAAGTGAAATAACTCAGACAGAGAAAGACAAATACTGTATGATATCACTTGTTTGTGGAATCTAAAAAAAATACAGCATACTAGTGAGTAAAACAAAAAAGAAGCAGACACATATATAGAAAGCAAAGTAGTGGATAAAAAAAGAGGATAGGAGGGGAGAAACTGGATGTAGCAGGTATGAACGCTCTTTAAAGGAAGTTTGCTCTGAAGGGGAACATAAAGGTGGAATGATAAAGTTACTTAACTTTTTAAATTCTTAGTTTCCTAATCTGTGAAATGGGACAATGACAATACCTACATCATAGAGTTACTGTCAAGGACTAAATGAGGTGTTGTTGGAAACTCAGTGTTTGGCACACAGTAGAGACTTACAAGTGTTTGCAGTACCATCACTGGTCCTTTGTGGTTGAGGTGTGGGCAGGAGCTGGTGTGTCTGGATCCTGATATGTGTAAGGTGATCTCCATTACTCTGCCCTCCAGGGCTCAGAAGTAAATCAAAAGTTTGGGTAGGGACTTCCCTGGTGGCACAGTGGTTAAGAATTCACCTGCCAATGCAGGGGATACGGGTTTGATCCCTGGTCCGGGAAGATCCCACATGCCGTGGAGCAACTAAGCCCACGCGCCACAGCTACTGAGCCTGCGATCTAGAGCCTGTGAGCCACAACTACTGAGCCTGTGTGCAAACAACTACTGAAGCCTGCGTGCCTAGAGCCGGTGCTCCGCAGCAAGGGAAGCCACCGCGTTGAGAAGCCCGCACACCACAATGAAGAGTAGCCCCCCCTCGCCACAACTAGAGAAAGCCCGCGCACAGCAACGAAGACCCAATGCAGCCAAAAATAAAAAAATAAATAAATTTATTAAAAAAAAATTTGGGGTAAATCCCCCATTTCCAGCAGTTGTGAAATGTTACAGGAAGATCAGAAAGTCAGAAACGCCTTATTCCTGCTAAGTGGGTGGCTCATCTGTATGACTCTACAGATGAAACACGTTGCTTCCTTCCTACTTTCAGTTTTGCCTGCTTTGCAAAATGGTGCATCTCAAGATGAAAGCCATTTTGACTTTGAGTTAGAGTCTTTGAAGTCTCGGTTTTTCTTTTCTGATTATAAAGACACATACTAATTGTAGAAAAATAAATTGGAAAGTTGAAGAAAATGTACAAAAGAGAAATTTATCTAGGGCCTCACACCCAAATCCAACTGCTGTGAACATTTTAGTAAATGTTTTCCCAATATTTTTATGAACTCTTTGAAAACATATCTGAGATTGTTGTACTGTTTCTATGTTTAAAACATATTTGAAATGTTATACTGTTACACAGCTTCATTTCTTGGTTTTCCTCCTCAACATTGTATTATAAGCACTAAATTCTCATGAATGTTTTTAATGGCTATGCAGCATGGAATCTGAGTTTGCCACCTAAACTTATACCGGAGTAAAATGATAATAACAGTTAACCCTTGTATAGCATCTACTGTGTCCCAGGCTCTGTTTTAAGTAGTTTACATAAATTAACTCATTTAATCCTCATTACCACCTTCTGACACAGGTACACTCATTATTCCCAGTTTACAGAAAAGACTTTAATGCTGAGTTAGAGCCCTTCTTTGAATTTGAGGATGAAAGGATGCAGGAACTGACGTTCCTTTAACAGCCCCTGTTGCCTGGATTTGCCATGCAGCCACCTTCCTCTCAAAACCCCTGTAGTGTTGGGAGCAGAGGTTGGAGATGTGCTTCCCAATTTAACTTTTCAGGAAAGAGTCCCCCAAATTTTGGTATCTGTGATGTAAAAACAACAAAGTCTCCCCTCAGCTCTCCCCTCACAATCTCTTAGTGGCTGAGGTTTTCTATTTATTTGCTTTTCTTGATTTTCATCCTGTGTTTTCTCCTGCCACTGCCTCTTAGTTGAAACTTCAGTTAGAATTCCTGGGACAGGAGTCTTCAGTGTTCAGGGATGGAAAGAAACAACTGTACCCTAGAGCGATGATTTTCCAATACTTTGCCCTTCACATCCAGAAAGACATTTCCTGTCATGACCCAGAACACACATATGTATATTCATCTGTGATGAAATATCTGAACAGAAGTTTCAAGAAAGAATAATACTCATGGTGCATTCTGATATTTTCCACTCCATTCCACCCCACCCCATCCCATCCCATTCTATTCCATTAAGAAAATACCAATTTCCACCCTAGATCGATTTCAAGACTCACTAATAGGTTAATGGGTTACAGCAAGCAGTAAGAAATTGCTGCCCTTGAACACAATGTTGGTTCAGGACCAAGGACAGCCACCCCCTTTCTCCTTCCCCTGAGGTCACATTTCGGTTTCTTATTCTTTTTTTTTTTTTTTTTTAATTTATATTTTTTATTGCAGTATAATGGACAACTTATATTTGGTTTCTTGTTCTGACTCCTCCAGCCTGTGTTGACGTGTCTCCTCCTGGACTTCCATGGCCCACTTTGGATCTTAGTGGCCTTAGGGTCACGTGACACTCTCTAATTTAGGTGCCTAGTCTTCCAAGATCATAAGCTTCCTAAAGAGAAGGCTAGGTCTTCTCCATGGCTTACATCCCCCATAATGCTTGACCCAGATTCTCAAGGAATTAACAGAGCTCAACCAGTGAGGATAAGAACATTGCTTTGAGGCTGCTCCCCTGGGGATGCGGCTGGCTGCAGATCCACTGGGGTTGACTTGGTAGATGGTCATCACATTGGACAGGGAGGGCCTCCTTTTATTGGAATCTCTTTCTTTTCTACATGACCAGAAGAAAAGGACCAATTTAGTCCTCCTACTATTGATATTGCCCTATTGGGACCCTTTGAAGAGTAAGGTCCCTTTTTATAAAAGTTTTGACATTACGTGCGTCATCACATCCAGAAGTTCTCTGGAAGATACATTTGACTGACTGCATTTTTTACTCTGCAGCCCTTGGTGCTCTTCAGATGACACAATATGAGGCTTTGGGGTTCCTTATCTTTCATATTACTGCTTGACATTATCAAGAAGAAAGAAAGAGGGAGATCTTTTTTTTCCCCTTTTAATGGAATCAGAAATTCTGAGGATAGGGCCCACCTGGTCAAAGTAAAGATTGATACAGACTTGTCAATGGTCAGTTTTTGGATACGTCTACTTCCATAGTTTTATTTAAGGCCTCATATGGACCTAGGCTTGTGTCTTCGGGAATAGGGCATCTGCATGATTGATCAATAATATCTGAGGACTGGAGCCAGGTCCTGTTCAGCTTTCTCAATGGGATTCCTGCTGAAGCAGCATAGCAGTGGGCCTTATGAGTTGTGTGTCAGCTAGAAAGGCTGTGTTCACGCATATGTTAAGGTCTTCCGAGACCAAACTCAACTGCGCTTCAAAGCGGGGTAGAACAATTACCTCTAGAAAATGTACGACTTCTCCTCCTGTTTACTCTTCAATTCTAAAAGCTGAAAGCTGGGGTGCTTGCTTGGCACGTGGGATTCATGATCACAGGTGTTGCCAATAGAGGTGGTGACTGAGCTTAACTTCTCCTGTGAAGACGGGTTATGAAATCCAAACACCTTTCATCTATTAATGGCCACCAGTGGCTTATAATCAAGTCACACTCTGTTAGCTACGCAATTAACTTGTTTGTTTGAAGTGCAAATTAAGGATTTGAGGCATTTGCTAATGAATCTTACTCCCTACTTTAGCTGGAATCCCTGTATTTTCTGGATTGAGGCAGTTCTGGAATTTAAGGAGAGGTATTTGTTGACTCTGTTTTCTTCCTCCATGAAATCAGCTTGTTTTGCTTTTGCACAGATGGGAAGAAGTAGGCTCTCCAGCCTTCCTTCCCCACTGGACTCTTCTTTAATTTCATTCTCAGTTTCGTAACTTGTGGGGAGTACCTCCTCCTTGCTGCTGCTCTAACAGCTCTCAGCTTGAGTGTTGCACCCCTTCTGTGGGAGCAGAGGGAGCTCCGGAGTCTCCCCCTTTGCCTGCTGCCTTTGATTCACTCTTTATTTGTGGCTTTCCTCTGGAACGAGTTTCTTTTGTAGATAATGGGATTCCATTATGGGGTGTTAGGCTGCTCTGGAACTGTCGGCTGTGAAGGAAGATAGCAGGTTTTGATCAATGGTTTCTGCTTGTATCTTGGATGTGTTAATTTTAAGATGGCTTGCTTCTGTTTTCATTACTTTTAGTGGGTCTGGGGATAGGGGAGGGCTTGGGATGAGTGTTGGTGTTTGTTCTGCAAGGAAATTTAGTTGCTCAGAGTTAGGAAGGGACTGGAGCAAGGCAAGACACCCACCTCCATTCACCAGAGCCATCATCTGCTACCTTCAAAGGCTTTTCTGACCCTTTTGAATGATTTAAGACCCATTTCCAAAGGGATCTATTTGTTAATGTGTTAGATCAGAGGTGGAGGCTTGGGGCATTGTGGGTGGGGTTATCTATTGGTAGGAAGGGAACACACACACCCTGATCTAAATCCCTGATTTATTTCTCCAGGGATTCAGGATTTATCTCGAAGGGAGGCATCTACACAAAGACCAAGTAGATACAAGATATTTTTGCATAGCTTGTCCCTTGTCCCTAGTTCTTCATGGGAGTTGGCAGCATGTGGCTGTCAGTGACACTTTCTGTGCAGATAGAATCCTGCCAAGGTTGAAAAAGAAGCCAAATTCTTGCAACACTACTTCTGTTTTATATTCAGGCTTATATCGCTATTCTGGAAGGACTTATAACAACAATCTGTGCTCTTTTAGGCTCTTCTGATTCTTGAACTGAATCTGTCAAAGCAGCAAGTCTACATCTTCATCCAGGCGTAGAGGTGAAATGTGGGTGTTGTTAAAGCAGAATCAGAATTCAGTTGTCCCTGGACACTATCTCCCCCTCCCACTTTTTGGTATTTGAGAAATCCTGGATCTGCATAGGCTTCACGGGAGCCTCTCTCTGAGGCCACAATGATGCCCTCAATGTTTTAACCCTTTTGCTTTAGTCTGGCTTTGTCTTTTATACAGAGATTGCTGACTTCTCAAAGAATAAAGCAAAAATCTAAAAAATCATGGCAAGGCGTTTGCTGCTATCCATGATGGGGTAACTGGGACCAGATTTGTCCTCTTGCCATCAACGATGATAAAACTGGACAAAATATGTGAGATGAATATTTTCAGATGTTATACAATAGTCAGGGTAGGACCGTGGTTCCCAAGAGGAGGTTGTGAGTCTGACAATCACTCTGTATTTCTGCTTGGAGTCATTTCAAGACTGGTTTCAGGGAGGTACCCCATGTAGAATATAGTCATCTTGCTGAGTTGAGGAGACAGATACCAGAGTTTGGGGAGGTTGAGATGGCCAGAATTCACAAGGCAGAATATCAGAGAGGAGAGAGCCTTGAAGAGAAAGTGTTCCAGATATCTGCATGGGTCCCCTGGAAAGTTCTGTTGATTTCTAAACTGCTGAAATATAAGAATAAACTCTGCAAAGTTGGGCTAAAAGCACCTAGGCTGTAAGGTGAAAAATCCCCAGAACTCATACAGCACTTGGAGGTGTTCAAATTCTGACCAGCCAGATTGGAGAGTCTCCTTGAATAAATGGGACACTCAGTACAGAAGGAAAAAAAAAAAAAAAAGCAGGGCTAAACCATTTCTAAAGTAAGCGGTACTGCAGACCCATCTTTACAAAGATTAAAAATAAGTCTGGAGAGGATCAGGTTGATCCACAAGTAGTTCAAATGCCTGCTGGAGCAAAGCCTAACAGTCTTTAGTTAAAGATGCAATGCCTGACAGCTTTCCAAATTTGATGAAAACTATAAACCCAATGGTCCAAGAAGCTCAACACACCCCAAGCAAGTTAAATACAAAGAAAACCACAGCAAGGAACACCATAAACAGCTTCAAATCAGTGATAAAGAGAAAATCCTAAAATCAACCAGGGTGGGGAGGTAGGGGTGGGGCAAAGAATTTCTGCAGATTTCTCATCAGAAACCATGCAAGCCAGAAAACAGTGGACTGAAATCTCTTAAGTGCTGAAAGGGAAAAATCCTGTCAGGCTAGAATTCTATATTTGGTGAAATTACCCTTAAGAAATGAAAGTGAAGTAAAGATGTTTTCCAGTAGACAGACAGACACACAGACACACACACACTTCAGAGAATTCATTGCTTGGAGACCCATACTATAAGAAATGTTAAAGGAAGTTCATGTGAAGAATGACACAAGATGAAAACTTGGAGCTATAAAAAACAGTGAGGACTCAGTGCTGAAAATGGTAAATACATAGGTAAATATCAGAGATTTTTCTTCATTTTAAATTTCTTTAAAACATAATGAATTGTTTAAATCACTGCATTGGGGGTCTAGAACAGAGAGAGATGTAAAATATATGACAACAGGACTTCCCTGGTGGCGCAGTGGTTTGAGAATCTGCCTGCCAATGCAGGGGACACAGGTTCGAGCCCTGGTCCAGGAAGATCCCACATGCCATGGAGCAACTAAGCCCATGCACCACAACTACTGAGCCCGTGTGCCACAGCTACTGAAGCCTGCATGCTTAGAGCCCGAGCCCATGCTTCACAACAAAAGAAGCCACTGCAATGAGAAGCCTGCGCACCACAACAAAGAATAGCCCCTGCTCGCCACAACCAGAGAAAGCCCGTGCACAGCAACGAAGACCCAACGCAGCCATAAATAAATAAATTTAAAAATTTATTTAAAAAAACACATATGACAACAAACAATAACAGGAATAAAAGAACGGGCAAAATGGAAGCATACTTTTTAAGTCCCTTCCGATATACACAAGTGGGATAATATTATTTGAAGGTAGATTCTGTTACGGATACATAATATAAATCCTAGAACAACCACAAATAAAACAGAAGCAAACCTAATAAGCCAATAGTGGAGATTAAATGGAATACTAAAAAAAACAATCAGTTAATCCAATAGAAGGCAAGAAAAGGAGGAAAAGGGAACAAAGAACAAATGGAACAAATAGAAAAAAATAGCATGCTGGTAAACGTAAACTCAACCACATCAATCATTACACGCAACACAAACCGTCTAAACATTTCAAATAAAAAGCAGAGAACTTGGAGTAGACAAAGATTTTTTAAATTGGGCAGAAGAAGAAAAAAATGATAAATTAGACTTAACCAAATTTAAAAACTTTTGGTCTCTGAAATATACCCTTAAGAAAATGAAAAAGTAATCCAGAGACTGGAAGAAAATATTTATAATGCATAAACCTGATGAAGGACTCATATCCAAAATACAAAAAGGACTATTAATATTCAACTGTAGAAAGACAAACAACCCAATTAAAAATTGGGCAAACATTAAAATAGACTTTACAAAAGAAAGTATATAAATAGTCAATAAGTGCATGAATAAATGTCACAAATTATTAGTCATTAGGGAAAAGCAAAGTGAAGCTGCAGTGAGATAACTGCACACCCATGACAGTGGCTAAAATTGGAAAGACAGGTAGTTCCAAGTATTGGCAAAGATGTGGAGCAACTTTAATTCATACACATTTCTGATGGAAATATAAAATAGTGCAATCTCTTTGGAAAACACTTTGGCAGTTTCATATAAGTTAAACACATATTTACCGTATGACAAAGCCATTTCATGCCTAGGTTTTTACCAAAGAGAAATGAAAACATATGTCCACACAAAGACTTGTATATAAATGTTAATAATAGTTTATTCATAACAGCCCCAAACTGGAAACAACACAAATGTTCATCGACATTTGAATGGCTAAACAAATTATGATATATCCATACAATGGAATAATACTCTACAATGAAAAGGAATGGATTACTACTGATACACACAACAACATGGATTAATCTCAAAAACATTATCTTGAATGAAAGAAACCAGAAACAAAGAGAGTACCTACTGTATGATTTCGTTTACATAAGATTTGAGAACAGGCAAATCTAATCTACAACGACAGAAAGCAGATCAATGCTTGCTTGAGGCTGGAGGTATGAGAGAGATTAACTGAAAAGGGTATGAAGGGACTTTTCATGGTGCTGAAAATGTTTTATATCTTGAATGTGGTGATAGATACATAATAGATTTGTTTGTTAGCATTCATTGAACTGTGCATTTAAAATGAGTTGCATTTTATTGTATGTGAATTATACCTCAGTGGAGCTGATTTTAAAAAGTTTTAACCCAGTGTGCCAAGAATCTGCCTACATTACCTCATGTAATACAATTATGTTATCCTACATTTTAGGTGAGGAAATGTCAAGTGACGTACCCCAAATCATGCAGCCAAAGGGAGATAGAGTAACTTTTTCCTACTCTACAAGAAATGCTTTTTATCTCCCCAGATAGGCAGATTCAACCTTCTCACAAATTAAAGTGTAGGACGTACATTGTTCCAATGGCTTTCAAACTACTATGTGGCTGGCATCTAGGAAACTTGCTATAGATTCCTCACTGGAGTAATTTATGTATTTCCCTCCATACATGCTTCTTTTCCTTCAGGTGTCTTTTTATTCCCCCTGTACTTTTTAGTATGTCTTTTAAGATGGCACAGCAGTGAGGTGATACGTATCTTCAGGGCTGTGGACGATTCTTATATCAGTCAGGACACAGAAACCATGTTGCGTATTTGAACAGAGAAAATTTAAGGTAAAGAATTGTTAGCTAGTAAAAGGTGATTGACTACTAATAGGGATAAAAGAGAATTCTAAGTGTTCTAGAAGTACCTGGTACTTCTAAGAGAAGCGACTACCTGTAGACTGAGAAAGAGTAGACAATAAATAAACTAAGGACTGGAAGAGTTCCCCCTCACTGCATAGGCTGAAATTCGGACCTCTTCAGAGCACAGGGCCGCCACAGGAACACGCTGGCTGCCAAAGGGCATGGGCTACAGTTGGTCTGCAGACATTCACTGCAGACCAACTGTATGTTATCTGTCGCTTGAGGCTGTTCAGTGGGCTTGAGGGTGTCGGGTGGGCCAGGGCTGCAGCCTGCCAGTAGAGGGAGGGTGTCCTGGGGGTGTGGCTGGCACTCATCTGCATGGTCACTGGGCTCCTGCTCTGAGTAATAATGATGATCATACTAATAGTGACAGAGGACAGAAACCAGAAGGGATGTCTGGCCACCATCATCTTGCAGGGGCACTTCATTGCTCTGTGGAAGAAGCTTGACATCCTGCCAAGCCAGCATGGGAGAAATGTTTATAGGGCCCATCTTCCGTGTCACAAAGCAGGACAAATAAGGGTAAAATTGGAGCTAAGAGAAAAACAAATTGACAACCGGGACAATATTGAAATAGAAGTTGGGGCAATCTTGGGTCCAGATTAATCAGCAAATGCCATTGTATTAAGAAGCAATGAGTACTCTGGTTAACATATCTCTCTTTCTGAAATCTATTGCTCTAAATATATTTCTTTCTGGATAACATATATGGTTCATGGTCCTCCAATCTACTCAGTTTACAATGCCAGAAACATCAGAGTGGGAGTCCCAAAGTCGCATGCCTACTAGGTCCAAGCATGTATTGTGAGTGAAAAGACCAGCCAGGTGGGGATGGTGGGCAGCTGCTCCTCAACTCCAACCAGTGGGTGATCTCTTGGGATGTGGTCCCAGAGTGGCCAGACCTTATGTTTTAGGAGAACTGCAAATCCCCATTTCCCAATCTTTAAATGTTGGCAAATAAACCAAATGGGAACAAATACTGTGTTTACCAAGCAAGCACATCTCGGGTGGATTCAGCCCCTGGGCTTCCTTTGCTTTGGATGTCCTCACTACCTCACTGTCCCTCATTTTCTCCAGCCAATTGGCTTTCAAGCCGTACTTATTCACTTTTGAAAAAATTCAAGTTAGTTCCATCTTGCCCATCTCCACCGTCATAGTCCAGGATCTCACCGTCTGCTTCCTGGGCTGCAATCACAGTCGGTAGCCCCCTCTCTGCCCCGGCACCATCAGAGTGATGTTTCTGAAGCATGGCTCTTTTTGTGCCTCCTCTCCCCTTAAAAGCTTTCCACGGCTCCCTGGCTCTTGTGGATAAAGCTGCGTTCTCCTGGCATCTTCATTCCTCCACAGCCTGCTGCCTCTCTACCCTTTCCATCTTTGGGTCCTGTTGTTCTATACCCTTCAGACTCTATGACTTCATGTTACTCAAAGTCTCCCAAACACATTTGCTTTTCCCACTTTCCTGTTTCTGCACGTGCTGTTTCCTTTCCCTAATGCCGTTACCATTTGTCAGCCTGGCAACCTCCTACTCATCCTTCAAGACCCAGTTTGGATGTTGGCTCCTTGGCAAAACCTTCCCTTCTCTCCCCAGTATGAACACATTATTCGTGCTGCTAATTTAGCATTCATCATCTGTTTTGCTGTTGACAATAGCCCTGGATCCTGCAGCTCTGTCTGTCTTCCCAGTTGTATTTCCCAGGGCCATCACTCATATGTCTTTGTATCATTAGGGCCTCGCGTAGTGCCTGGCATATAGTAGGTGCTCAGTAATTCATCGAATGATTGAACCAAAGAGTGGATAATGAAATGAAGGAGAGACTGGAGGAATTGCTTCTTCACTGAATCTTTCTCTGACTGTTTTTATGATAGCACTTTGATGGTCATGAGAATGCTTTACCACATCTAAATAACAGACAGCCAACTGAGCCAGGCTTTATTTCACAAATCTGGGCTGTTAGGAATTTATCCTGAATTGCTACTTACCATTTTGTAGAAAGTCTTCCAGACACCCTTGGGTCCCTGAGATCTTAATTGCCACCACACTCATAAATTGTCAAATTGTATGCTACCCTTTGTATACCCTTTATATACCCTATATATAAAGTAGAAACCATTATTCTGTATGCTGTTGTTTATCACAAGAGCTGGTTATTTCAAAACCATGATTTGGGGTGTTGGTTTTGACCTGCGGGTGGGGACCCAGGACATCCTGTAGAGGGTGTTGTCTTGGCCAGCTGGGCTCTCGGGAAGCACATCAGTGGATGGAGACAGGATGTATAACGAGGGAGCATGGCACTCTTGGACCCAGGGTTGGAATATTTATCATGGAGGAGGAGACCCACCAGCTTCATGCATGGGGTGCCCTGGAGAGAGCAGGTGAGGGATGCCACAGGGAGCGGGGTAAGGAATGGCTATTTATTTATTTAAATTAAAGCCAGTTGTTTTTTGTAAAGTGCAGTGAGCAGTGGGTTCTGGGAAAATTTGCTTCCACTGTAAACATATTGGTTAGAAGTCATTAATATGACATTCACACATCCCTAATAAAGTACATAACACAGAGATCTGGCACCATTGACATACCCAGAGGACATAAAGTATGAGTCTTAAAACCAAAAGTATTGGAAACAAGATATTTTTACTTCTCATTTGGGAGTAATATAATTGCATTTTGTGGCTCTAGCAGATGCTGGGGCCAGCTGCTAGGAGAGTCCTGGCTTTCCCCCGCCCCCCCTTAGCTTTGGTCCCTTACAGATAAAACGCTTGTGCAGAACTCTCATAAAAAACAAACTTTAAAAAATTATCCCTTAGGTTGAAAGATCTATTTTTTTTTTTTGGTGTGTGTGTGCAAAATATCTGAGATTGTGTAGACCACAGATATTTTCTTTACTTGGACTCAGGAGAATAAAAAACAAAACATATCTCTATATAGCTTGTTGTTGCTTTTGTTTGTTTGCTTGTTGAGTTTGTCCCAATAAGCACTAAAATCCCCTCGAGACTGACCTTTCTCTCTCACTGACATTGGACCCCCAGATGAAGAATGGAGAGCCAATAGAAGGGACCAGTCCTTTTTCTGAGGGCTGCTTCAGGGGAAATTGCTGAAGGGGAAGCCAGTTTCTCTGGGCTGGGTGATTCTATGGGGTGTCCTCAGTGGGTGGCTCCTGGAGAGGGAATGGAAGTGACAGTGAGCTCGGGCTGAGAGATGGAGGTGAATTCGGCCCCTCTGAGAATCCCGTATCCTCTTCCAAACAGGCATAGCCTCCCTCACACCGGAGGCAGGACACGGTGTGGTGGACCAATGGGGCAGTGAGCCCTGCTTCAAAGGAAGCGTTTGTTGCAGCTGCATCTTCAGTCACACCTGGGCTCCACACAAGCCCTGTGGACGCAGAGGGCTTGGCTCCACAAGGCATGTTGTGTTTTTCAGGCTCCTGTGATGTCTGTATCTGGAGCTGCTCTGTCCAATATGGCAGCCGCAGGTAGCTGCCCAGCACTTGAAATATGGCTGCTCTCAATTGGGATGGGCTAGAAATGGAAAATACACACTGAGGTTTGAAAACTTAGTTGAAAAAATTTGTGCAATAGCTCATGACTGCTTTTTAAAAAATTTGTGAAGTCATAATATTTGGGACATATTGGGTTAAAATAGAAAATATATTGGAAAATATATTATTACAATTAATTTCTGTTTCTTTTTACTTTTCAAAAAATGTAGCTTCTAGAAGTTTTAGAATCACAACTGTGGCTTGCCTTTGTGGCTCACGTTATGTTTGTACTGGACAGTGCTGCCCTGGTGCTGATGGGCTGACCAGGTGCTGCCTTTCCAAACGTGGAGTGCTTAGCGGAACATTTCTGTCCAACCTCTTCATGTAGGGCATCGAGCTTTAATGGCAACTGCACCTTTATTTGTCCACCCCCCAACCACCCAGCTTGTAGCAAGAGTTGGCTCATACGTGGGCTCTTTCTGTTTGCATCCTTTAGAAGAGAACTTTGCATTCTTTCACTCAAACTCTATCTGCCAACAGTCATCTTTGGGTACAGGAACCACTCAGGGCTCTACAGTGATGTAGTGACTGAGACTCAGACCCTCCCCAGACATTGTGAAACTAGGAAGGGAGAACCACCAGGCACATAAACACTAGCCACAGAAAACCCTGCATGCTAGGAGTCCAGGAGTGGTGCAACCACTGCTGAGAAAGTTCCAGAAGCTGGTGTTCACTGTGGAGTGAGGCAGCAGGGAAGACTCCCTGGAAGAGGTGAACTATGAACAAGGCCAGACAGGTTATACAGGATGAATCAGTGCATGGGGGCTGAGGTGGGAAGGGGCAAGAAGAGCCAGGTTGGCACAATGCCTTCCCACCTGCCAGTCCTGGGGGCAGCCTCCGAGGATGACCCCGAGCCTTGCTGGCTCACCACCGAGATGGGCTTTGCAGCTTTCTGTCTGACCCATCACCTGGGGGCAGACAGGTCCAGCCCCATCTGGCAGTTGGATGGTGGGCGGTCGGCATGACTTTGGATGGCAGAAATGCACGACGACAGAGCATGTGACCAGGCAACAATGCCAGGAAGTCCTGCCCACTCTGTCCTTCTTGGTGGGGCTTGGTCAGTGCCTTGAGGAGGGGCCTGGGAGGGGCCCACCCGGAGGGGCCCACCCACCTCCCTGATCTGCAGGGACTGAACCCAATGCCAAAAGATACAGAGGCCTGTGGGATTCTACTACAGCCTGTTCCCCGAGCCCCTGCCACACACAGACATCATACCTCGGTGGCAGTTTTTCTACTTGAACATCCAAAGGGCAAACTAAACATTTAAAATCGCAAGCTGGACAGTCTTTGCTTTGGATCCTGCAGTGAATTCCTTCATCTTGACAGTCGAGTCGTTCTTCTCGGCACTGATGCCGTGTTTAGGATCCAGGAAAACCAGATACCAAGGGAGCCAGGGAGCTGGGGGAGGCCTGCAGGCGTGCGGGTGGCCCTTTGGGTTCAGGGTCCAACCTTGTAGGAAGGGAAGGCTGGCATTGTCTTCATCTCCGGCCACACCTACCTGGATGTCTGCACTCTCTTCTTGTTCTTTTTTATTGTGGTGAAATACATATAAAATTTACCTTAGTGGCATTTAGTGTATTCTCGATGTTGTATAACCTTCACCACTATCTAGTTCCAGATATTCTCATCCCCTCAAAAGGAGACCCCACACCCCTTAGCAGTCACTCCCCACCACCCCTCTTCGTCCAGCTCCTGGCAACCACCAACCTATCTTCTATCTCTATGGATTTGCCTGTTCTGGACATTTCACATCAATGGGCTCATACAACATGCGGCCTTGTGTGTCTGGCTTCTTTTGCCAGCATGTTTTCAAGGTTCATCCGTGGTGTAGTGTGTGTTTGAACTTCATTCCTTTTTGTGGCTGAATAACCTATTGTGTGGCAAGACCATACTCTGTTTATCCATCTGTCCGTCTGTTGATAGACACCTGGGGTGCTTCTGCCTTTTGGCGATTATGAACAATGCTGCTGTGAACATTTGTGTACATGATTTTGTTTAAGTCCCAGTTCTCACTTCTCTGGGACACACTCTCTTTTGGTTTGAGCATTCTATGAATTTCCTGGGCCAGACTTGAGTTTGAGAGACAACAGGCAGGAGGGGGAAGAACATCATGCACTGGGCGTTGGGAGTCCCGGGTCCCAGCTTGGCTGAGCCACAGACACGTGACCTTTGCCAAGTCCCTCCCCTTCTCTGGGCCTCAGTTTCCTGCTCTGTGAAAATGAGATGGCCCGGATCTGTGTTTCTGTCTGTCTTCTTCGGAGCCCTAGGTTGCTGCAGCTTTGGGGAAAGAGGGGGAGGGCCAGACAGTTGGGATGAAGATGCTTTTTTTCAAAACCTCCTCCCCTTTTCATCTAGAGTGTTTGTCTCTTTTTGTCTGTTGTTTTGTCTGTATTGTAAGACATTTAAAGCAAATGGTTCCTGGATATAAGAAACCTTTCCTATCACTGAAGTAGATGACCCCATGAATCATACAAGGGTTTTGGGTGGACATGAGCCTGATCCCGCTGGAAGGAGAGAACCCTGCTGGTGGATGCTCGGTCTGGCTCCTCCTGGTTCCCTGAAGGGAGGTGGGGCAGTGAGGTGACTCCAGCTCAGTGGGAAGCAGGAGGCTGTTAGCCTGAGTTAGGAAAGCATGACTGTACACGGGCAGGTTTTCCTTTTCTCCATCTGGACACACCGTAGCTGTTCTTTAAAGAAGTTCAGATCAGTAGTGGAGAGTGTGGGCTCTGGAACCATTCTGCATGGGTTTGGGTTCTACAGAGTTTAGCCGTGTGACCTTGGGCAAGCCACTTAACTGCCCCGTGCCTCAAGTTTCCCCACCTGTAACATGGGCATGTTCTCACTTTGTAGTTTGTTTTGAAGATTAAGTGAGACTATCCCCCATGAAGTCCTAGAGAAGTCGCTGGCCTTAGACATCACTCTGCCAACGCTAGCTGTTATGATGGTAACGATGACACAGATGATGAAGTCCCTCTCCCCCCGAAATCATTCCCCTTCGTAGCCCAGATGACTCTCCTTACTCTGAATTTTGATGGTTCTCACTTTGCTCCACACTATTTAGCATCTTCTGTCCTTTGTGGTTCTTTGGGGTATACCTAGCTCTCTCCCCAAAAAGATCCTAAGCTTTGGGGAGGCAGGGTCTGGCCCGTGGTCTGCCCGTCTGATGATGAGACAGATCAGAACCAGAATAAGCGGAATGGGCTGGGCAGCACGGGTCTGGGAGCAGACAGGTGACCCAGACACGCCCCATCCAGCTGGGAGCCAGACAGCAGCGCAGCCATGCCCCCTGGTGGCCGAGTCCAGCTCTGGGGCTTAGTCAATGTGAATATGACACAGGAGGGAGCCTGGCTCTGGGAATTCAGTTTCCTCTGTTCAGAGGGGCTGCCTTTAAGTGGGACAGGTGCTCCACCCAGGGGGGACCTGCGTGGGGGGTGTCCTTGTTACCTTGAGAGTGCAGGAGGGAGCGGCTGGTGCTCAAAGATAGTTCATAAATTGGTGTGGTTCCCCGGGGCCTCCGCTTGCTTGCATGGCAGCTCGGTAGGCCTGAGATGACCCTTTGCTCTGGCTACAGAGTTGACAGGACAGTTGACCCTGTGATGGCGTGAACGCCCCACTATTATGTTGACTTATCTCTGTCCCTGGCTGTGAGCTCTTTTAACGGCAGGCTTCAAGTGCTCTTTATTTAAAAATTTTTATATTTTTTATTTTTTACACAGCAGGTTCTTATTAGTTATCCATTTTATACATATTAGTGTATATATGTCAATCCCAATCTCCCAATTCATCCCACCACCACTCCACCCACACCCCACTTTCCCCCCTTGGTGTCCATACGTTTGTTCTCTACATCTGTGTCTCAGTTTCTGCTCTGCAAACCAGTTCATCTGTACCATTTTTCTAGATTCCACATGTATGCGTTAATATACGATATTTGTTTTTCTCTTTCTGACTTACTTCACTCTGTATGACAGTCTCTAGGTCCATCCCCGTCTCTACAAATGACCCAATTTCGTTCCTTTTTATGGCTGGGTAATATTCCACTGTATATATGTACCACATCTTCTTTATCCATTCGTCTGTTGATGGGCATTTAGGTTGTTTCTATGACCTGGCTATTGTAAATAGTGCTGCAGTGAACATTGGGGTGCATGTGTCTTTTTGAATTATGGTTTTCTCTGGGTATATGTCCAGTAGTGGGATTGCTGGGTCATATAGTAATTCTATTTTTAGTTTTTTAAGGAACCTCCAAACTGTTCTCCATAGTGGCTATATCAATTTACATTCCCACCAACAGTGCAAGAGGGTTCCCTTTTCTCCACACCCTCTCCAGCATTTATTGTTTGTAGATTTTCTGGTGATGCCCATTCTAACCAGTGTGAGGTGATAACCTCATTGTAGTTTTGATTTGCATTTCTCTAATAATTAGCGATGTTGAGCATCTTTTCATGTGCCTCTTGGCCATCTGTATGTCTTCTTTGGAGAAATGTCTATTTAGGTCTTCTGCCCATTTTTTGATTGGGTTGTTTGCTTTTTTTTTTTTTTTTTATAAATTTATTTATTGATTGATTAATTTTTGGGTATGTTGGGTCTTCGTTTCTGTGCGAGGGCTTTCTCTAGCTGCGGCGAGCGGGGGGCCACTCTTCATCGCGGTGCGCGGGCCTCTCACTGTCGCGGCCTCTCTTGTTGCGGAGCACAGGCTCCAGACGCGCAGGCTCAGTAGTTGTGGCTCACGGGCCCAGTTGCTCCGCGGCATGTGGGATCTTCCCAGACCAGGGCTCGAACCCGTGTCCCCTGCATTGGCAGGCAGATTCTCAACCACTGCGCCACCAGGGAAGCCCAGGTTGTTTGCTTTTTTAATATTGAGCTGCATGAGCTGTTTAGATATTTTGGAGATTAATCGTTTGTCCATTGATTCATTTGCAAATATTTTCTCCCACTCTAAGGGTTGTTTTTTAGGCTTGTTTATGGTTTCCTTTGCTGTGCCAAAGCTTTGAAGTTTCATTAGGTCCCATTTGTTTATTTTTTGTTTTTATTTCCATTACTCTAGGAGGTGGGTCAAAAAAGATCTTGCTGTGATTTACGTCATAGAGCGTTCTGCTTATGTTTTCCTCTCAGAGTTTGATGGTGTCTGGCCTTACATTTAGGTCGTTCATCCATTTTGAGTTTATTTTTGTGTATGGTGTTAGGGAGTGTTCTAATTTCATTCTTTTACATGTAGCTGTCCAGTTTTCCCAGCACCACTTATTGAAGAGGCTGTCTTTTCTCCACTGTATATTCTTGCCTCCTTTATCAAAGATAAGGTGACCATAGGTGCATGGGTTTATCTCTGGGCTTTCTATCCTGTTCCATGAATCTATATTTCTGTTTTTGTGCCAGTACCATATTTTCTTGACTACTGTAGCTTTGTAGTATAGTCTGAAGTCAGGGAGTCTGATTCCTCCAGCTCCGTTTTTTTCCCTCAAGATTGTTTTGGCTATTCAAGGTCCTTTGTGTCTCCATACAAATTTTAAGATTTTTTGTTCTAGTTCTGTAAAAAATGCCAGTGGTAGTTTGATAAGGATTGCGTTCAATCTGTAGATTGCTTTGGGTAGTATAGTCATTTTCAGAATATTGATTCTTCCAATCCAAGGACATGGTATATCTCTCCATCTGTTTGTGTCATCTTTGATTTCTTTCATCAGTGTCTTATAGTTTTCTGAGTACAGGTCTTTTACCTCCTTAGGTAGGTTTATTCCTAGGTATTTTATTCTTTTTGTTGCAGTGGTGAATGGGATTGTTTCCTTAATTTCTCTTTCTGATCTCTCATTGTTAGTGTAAAGGAATGCAAGAGATTTCTGTGCATTAATTTTGTATCCTGCAACTTTACCAAATTCATTGATTAGCTCTAGTAGTTTTCTGGTGGCATCTTTAGGATTCTCTATGTATAGTATCATGTCATCTGCAAACAGTGAAAGTTTTACTTCTTCTTTTCCAATTTGTATTCCTTTTATTTCTTTTTCTTCTCGATTGCCGTGGCTAGGACTTCCAAAACTATGTTGAATAATAGTGGCAAGCGTGGACATCCTTGTCTTGTTCCTGATCTTAGAGGAAATGCTTTCAGTTTTTCACCATTGAGAATGATGTTTGCGGTGGGTTTGTCATATATGACCCTTATTATGTTGAGGTAGTTTCCCTCTATGCCCACTTTCTGGAGAGTTTTTATCGTAAATGGGTGCTGAATTTTGTCAAAAGCTTTTTCTGCATCTATTGAGATGATCATATGATTTTTATTCTTCAGTTTGTTAATATGGTGTATCACATTGATTGATTTGTGTATATTGAAGAATCCTTGCATCCCTGGGATAAACCCCACTTGATCATGGTGTATGATCCTTTTAATGTGTTGTTGGATTCTGTTTGCCAGTATTTTGTTGAGGATTTTTGCATCTATATTCATTAGTGATATTGTTCTGTAATTTTCTTTTTTTGTAGCATCTCTGTCTGGTTTTGGTATCAGGGTGATGGTAGCCTCATAGAATGAGTTTGGGAGTGTTCCTTCCTCTGCAATTTTTTGGAAGCGTTTGAGAAGGATGGGTGTTAGCTCGTCTCTAAATGTTTGATAGAATTCACCTGTGAAGCCATCTGGTCCTGGACTTTTGTTTGTTGGAAGATTTTAAATCACAGTTTCAATTTCTTTCCTTGTGATCGGTCTGTTCTTATTTTCTATTTCTTCCTGGTTCAGTATTGGAAGGTTATACCTTGCTAAGAATTTGTCCATTTCTTCCAGGTTGTCCATTTTATTGGCATAGAGTTGCTTGTAGTAGTCTCTTAGGATGCTTTGTATTTCTGCAGTGTCCGTTGTAACTTCTCTTTTTTCATTTCTAATTTTATTGATTTGAGTCCTCTCCCTCTTTTTCTTGATGAGTCTGGCTAAAGGTTTATCAATTTTGTTTATCTGCTCAAAGAACCAGCTTTGAGTTTTATTGATCTTTGCTATTGTTTTCTTTGTTTCTATTTTATTTATTTCTGCTCTGATCTTTATGATCTCTTTCCTTCTACTAACTTTGGGTTTTGTTTGTTCTTCTTTCTCTACTTCATTTAGGTGTAAGGTTAGATTGTTTATTTGAGAGTTTTCTTGTTTCTTGAGGTAGGATTGTATTGCTATAAACTTCCGTCTTAGAACTACTTTTGCTGTATCCCATAGGTTTAAAAAAAATAAATTTATTTATTTATTTTTGGCTGCGTTGAGTCTTCGTTGCTGTGCATGGGCTTTCTCAAGTTGTGGTGAGCGGGGGCTACTCTTTGTTGTGGTGCACGGGCTTCTAATTGCAGTGGCTTCTCTTGTCGCAGAGCAGGGGCTCTAGGCATGCAGGCTTCAGTAGTTGTGGCACTCGGGCTCAGTAGTTGTGGCTCGTGGGCTCTAGAGCACAGGCTCAGTAATTGGGGCACATGGGCTTAGCTGCTCTGTGGCATGTAGGATCTTCCCGGACCAGGGCTTGAACCCTTGTCCCCTGCATTGGCAGGTGGATTCTTAACCACTGCACCACCAGGGAAGTCCCTGCATCCCATAGGTTTTCGATCATTGTGTTTTCGTTGTCATTTGTCTCTAGGTATTTTTTGATTTCCTTCTTGATTTCTTCAGTGATCTCTTGGTTATTTAGTAATGTATTGTTTAGCCTCCACCTGTTTATGTTTTTTAATGTTTTTTTCCCTGTAATTTATTTCTAATGTCATAGTGTTTTGGTCGGAAAAGATGCTTGATATGATTTCAATTTTCTTAAATTTACCGAGGCTTCATCTGTGACCCAAGATGTGATCTATCCTGGAGAATGTTCCATGTGCACTTGAGAAGAAAGTGTAATTTGCTGTTTTTGGATGGAATGTCCTATAAGTGTCATTTAAAGCTTGTGTTTCCTTATTAATTTTCTGTCTGGATAGTCTGTCCATTGGTGTAAGTGAGGTGTTAAAGTCCTCCACTATTATTGTGTTACTGTCCAATTCCTCTTTTATAGCTGTTAGCATTTTCCTTATGTACTGAGGTGCTCTGATGTTGGGGGTGCATATATATTTATAATTTTTTAAAACAACTTTATTGGAGTATAATTGCTTTACAATGTTGTGTTAGTTTCTGCTGTAACAAAGTGAATCAGCTATATGCATACGTATATCCCCATATCCCTTCCCTCTTGCGTCTCCCTCCCACCCTTCCTATTCCACCCCTCTAGGTGGTCACAAAGCACTGAGCTGATCTCCCTGTGCTATGCGGCTGCTTCCCACTAGCTATCTTTTTACATTTGGTAGTGTATGTATGTCAGTGCTACTCTCTCACTTCGTCCCAACTTACCCTTCCCCCTACCCATGTCCTCAAGTCCATTCTCTACGTCTGCGCCTGTATTCCTGTCCTGCTCCTAGGTTCTTTAGAACCTTTTTTTTTTTTAGATTCCATATATATGTGTTAGTGAATGGTATTTGTTTTTCTCTTTCTGACTTACTTTACTCTGTATGACAGTCTCTAGGTCCATCCACTTCACTATAAATAACTCAGTTTCGTTTCTTTTTATGGCTGAGTAATATTCCACTGTATATATGTGCCACATCATCTTTATCCATTCATCTGTTGATGGACACTTCGGTTGCTTCCATGTCCTGGCTATTGTAAATAGTGCTGCAATGAACATTGTGGTACATGACTCTTTTTGAATTATGGTTTTCTCAGGGTATATGCCCAGTAGTGGGATGCTGGGTCATATGGTAGTTCTATTTTTAGTTTTTTAAGGAACCTCCAAACTGTTCTTCATAGTGGCTGTATCAATTTACATTCCCACCAGCAGTGCAAGAGGGTTCCCTTTTCTCCACTCCCTCTCCAGCATTTATTGTTTGTAGATTTTTTTGATGATGACCATTCTGACTGGTGTGAGGTGATACCTCATTGTAGTTTTGATTTGCATTTCTCTAATGATTAGTGATGTTGAGCATCCTTTCATGTGTTTGTTGGCAATCTGTATATCTTCTTTGGAGAAATGTCTATTTAGGTCTTCTGCCCATTTTTGGATTGGGTTGTTTGTTTTTTGTTATTGAACTGCATGAGCTGCTTGTACATTTTGGAGATTAATCCTTTGTCTGTTGCTTCGTTTGCAAATATTTTCTCCCATTCTGAGGGTTGTCTTTTCGTCTTGTTTATGGTTTCCTTTGCTGTGCAAAAGCTTTTAAGTTTCATTAGGTCCCATTTGTTTATTTTTGTTTTTATTTCCATTTCTCTAGGAGGGTCAAAAAGGATCTTGCTGTGATTTATGTCATAGAGTATTCTGCCTATGTTTTCCTCTGAGGGTTTTACAGTGTGTAGCCTTACATTTAGGTCTTTAGGTATATTTATAATTGTTATATTTTTTTCTTGGATTGATTCCTTGATCGTTATGTAGTGCCCTTCCTTGTCTCTTGTAACATTCTTTATTTTAAAGTCTATTTTATCTGATATGAGTATTGCTACTCCAGCTTTCTTTTGATTTCCATTTGCATGGAATATCTTTTTCCATCCCCTCACTTTCAGTCTGTATGTGTCCCTAGGTCTGAAGTGGATTTCTTGTAGACATCATATAGATGGGTCTTGTTTTTGTATCCAGTAAGCGAACCTCTGTCTTTTGGTTGGAGCATTTAATCCATTCACACTTAAGGTGATTATTGATATGTATGTTCCTATTACCATTTTCTTAATTGTTTTGGGTTTGTTTTTGTAGGTCCTTTTCTTCTCATGTGCTTTCCACTTAGAGAAATTCCTTTAGCATTTGTTGTAGAGCTGGTTTGGTGGTGCTGAATTCTCTTAGCGTTTGCTTGTCTGTAAAGCTTTTGATTTCTCCATCAAATCTGAATGAGATCCTTGCTGGGTAGAGTAATCTTGGTTGTAGGTTCTTCCCTTTCATCACTTTAAATATATCGTGCCACTCCCTTCTGGCTTGTAGAGTTTCTGCTGTGAAATCAGCTGTTAACCTTATGGGAGTTCCCTTGTACGTTATTTGTCATTTTTCCCTTGTTGCTTTTAATAATGTTTCTTTGTCTTTAGTTTTTGTCAATTTGATTACTATGTGTCTCAGCATGTTTCTCTTTGGGTTTATCCTGCCTGGGACTCCCTATGCTTCCTGGACTTGGGTGACTATTTCGTTTCCCATGTTAGGGAAGCTTTCAACTATAATCTCATCAAATATTTTCTCGGGTCCTTTCTCTCTCTCTTCTCCTTCTGGGACCCCTATAATGCGAATGTTGGTGTGTTTAATGTTGTCCCAGAGGTCTCTTAGGCTGCCTTCATTTCTTTTCATTCCTTTTTCATTATTCTGTTCCGCAACAGTGAATTGCACCTTTCTGTCTTCCAGGTCACTTATCCGTTTTTCTGCCTCAGTTATTCTGCTATTGATTCCTTCTAGTGTATTTTTCATTTCAGTTATTGTATTGTTCATCTCTGTTTGTTTATTCTTTAATTCTTCTAGGTCTTTGTTAAGCATTTCTTGCATCTTCTTGATCTTTGCCTCCATTCTTTTTCCGAGGTCTTGGATCATCCTCACTATAATTATTCTGAATTCTTTTTCTGGAAGGTTGCATATCTCCACTTCATTTAGTTGTTTTTCTGGGTTTTTATCTTGTTCCTTCATAGTATACAGTCCTCTGACTTTTCCTTTTGTCTATCTTTCTGTGAATCTGGTTTCGTTCCACAGGCTGCAGAATTGTAGTTCTTCTTGCTTCTGCTGTCTGCCGTCTCAGGCTTCATGTGGTCTTATTATCTGACTGGTCATAGTAGGTGCTCAATAAACATTTGTAGAGTAAACATTGATTGCAATAAGTAGTCCAGGGAGTTTTTCTCTTTGCATGACAGTAGCAGTAGAGGGGGCCCTGCCAGGTTGGGGTGACTGTTGCCTGAGGGATGTTCACGAAGGCCTTCTTTGGGAGTCTGGGTCTTTGGGACACTGTGATGAATCTAGAGGTGTCTGGGGTGCCCTGTGCCTCCATCCTTCTGGGCCATTAGGGGTCACTGAGCTCTCAGCATGATCCTGGGCAAGGGCATGGATCCCAGGGGTTCCAGTTGGCATAGACTATTCCCCCAGATATAAAGGCTCCTGAAATTCAGGTAGATGGGCTGATGCACCTAGGAAGTGGCACAGTTTATCCACTTCCTGACTCTAGCCACTGCCTGCTGTCAAGGTCATTCACTTGTTCAGTTTCATTAATGACTGTCACACATGCTAATGCATGTTCATGCATACCTTTCACTATCAGCTCATGCCTATTTAATTTCTGGGAAACTTATTGTTGTAGATTGAAAGCTACACACTTGAATAGTTTATAATATGCAGATTGTTTCAAGACCTGGTGTTTATTATTGAATAAATTCTGAACCCCTTTTCTGAAAGTATTAGAAAAATGTCAATCCTATAATTCTTTACAAGATAACTACATTCCATGACAATACTGTTACAAATGTTTATTTTGAAGAAGATGCTCAGCATGTCCTGTTTACTATTCTCTTGAGATTCAAAATGTTAGTTAGGTCTCTGAGGTGAATGAATGAATGCTTTGTGCAACCAAATGGGCACCAGTAGATAAGGGGAAGGATTGACTCCAACTAACTCTGAAGAGTCACTGTGATGATACCGTTCACTGTGGAATAGGGGGTGGACAGCGGTGGAAGAGGGTGGAGGGTGGGATAGATGAAAGTAAGTCCAGCAGCGCTGGAAGATTCTGACCTGGACCATTTGGTACCTGCTGCCTCCTCGGGGCCTCTGTGGAGCCAGCTTGCAACACGTAGACCTTCTAATCATAATCATGATAGTGATGATTGTGGGGCATGGCTATACGCCAGTCAGGGTATTAAGAATTTTCACTCCTTATAACTACCCATGAGGTGGTATTATCTCAGTTTCATAGGAAACTGAGGTCTAGACAGGTTAAGTGATGTTCTCAAGATCAGACAGTGCATAAGTGGCAGAGCCAGCACCCCAAGCCAGGTCTGTTTGCTTCTAAAGCATGTGCTCTTAACTGTGATACTATATCACCTTCCCACAGTGACTTAGAGTTAATTAAATCACCGGTAAATGTTTATCTAGGAGCTGCTGGGTTTTGCTGCTTTTAAGCACTTGCTTCAACTATCTTAAGTAATAAACATGTACAAACACGCAACATACTCAGGACACACACACAGACATTCATAGATGCAATTTTATTTCTCTAATGCCCACTCTTCCTCCCTCCCTCCCCCCATGCACCCACCCACCCACTCATCCATCCATCTGCCTAACAAACACTTATCAGGACATTGTGAGGTCCCAGGGATACATCAGTGATGACCTATTCCTTGCCCTTGAGGAGTACATGGCCCAGTGGGGGATGCTATCCAAGTAAACAAGCCCTTAGGATGCAGAGTGATAAATCCTACACACTGGGGGAAGGTGCTGGGTGCCATGGGAGCACAGAGGATGGGCAACCCATCCTGTCATGAAGAGTTAGGAGGGCCAGCCAGGGGAGGTGATACCTATCTATGGCGACACCTTAGGGAAGATATCTTCTAAGGAGGGGAAAGAGAATATGTTCTCTCTCAGGGACGAGAGGGAACAATGTTCTGGTTGATCAGCTTTTTAGTTGCAGTCAACAGTAAAAATCTGTACAACAAGGCAACTCTGTTTTTGTCATAGGTTTCTGCTTCCCAGCTTCTTGGTGAAAGGTCCAGTCTTCTGGACTGAGGTGGCTTGGGCTCTGGTGACCCGTCACTGGCTAGCTTGTGGTCATGGCTGGTTTCCACGATGATGTGAGGCCCTGACTGCCCACCCCACCCCCAGGCCGGTGACCTTCATACCCTGTGGCATCGTTGGTGTTTTCTACTTTGACCTGCTCCGCTTCCCTGGTTTTGGTGATGTGTCTTCTCTTTCTTCAAGGCCAAGTTTAGCATCTCTGTGGTCACGGGTGTCCACTCCCTAATGTCCAAGCCCAGAGGAGGCTAACAGGCTGCAGGTCTCTAGGTGGCCGGGCTGCTCTGTCACGAGGAGCCCTCCACGAACCCCAGCTGCACAGAAAGTTGAGAAGGGAGGCCCGTCCTCCACATTTTTCTGGTTGTCAAGGGCGGCAGCTCCACACTGTAGCATCACCAAGATCAAGGGAACTGTGTACTAGTCCAACCTTAATCTAACTTACGGTCCCTGCCAATTTCACGTTAGCAGATTCGTTTGGAGCTGGAAGTAATGGGCCACATCATGCCTCAGAGCCCGAGCAATGACTTATGTGGATGTCACCCACTGGCTTTTTATGGAAATTGTTAATAAATCAGTAATTCTATCTGCAGTGATGTTGTTGTGTTTATAAATATTTAATTTACCTTCAGGCGCCCACATTTCTTCCATCTTTGCCTTAAACTCTGCTGACATTGTTCTTCGTTCTGAAGCGCTCCTCAATAGATTAAGTTATCAGTAGTGGGAAAGGTTAACTCTCTCTCTCTCTCTTTCTGTCTCTCTGTCTCTGTCTCTGTCTCTGTAATATGGCTTTTTCTTTTCTTTTCTAATCTTTGTGTGATTTGGCTCGGGACTTGGGGCTCATGCTGAGAGAAGGCAACATTTCTTGTGACAATGATGAAAGGTTACTCCAGCTTCAGAAGGAGACCAACTAAACGTTCCAATTCTGACCTTGCATGAGTGAAGACCTGTTGTTGGCATGTGTTTTTCCCCTCCTTCAAATTAATGACATTTAGAAGCTGAAATGGTGTCTGATGTTTTCCTCCTACAGAGAAATATCTTTGTCCTTGCCACTGACTCATCTTTTGAAACCCAGTGCTTTGATTATTAGAGTATGGCAGGTTGAATGGAAAGGTCTTAAAAAAATCAAAATAGAAACACAGTCCAAGTCGAGTGTTTCTCCACTGGAGATGGGGTTCCGGCCTCACAAAAGAGGACAGCGGCTGGGAAACAGCAAAAAACTTTCTTACCTCTCAGGATCCAATGTGAGCTAATTGTTGTTATTATCTTTTTATTCTTCTGTTTCAGGAAATTGCAGCTTATTTAATAACATTTGAGAAACACGAAGAATGGCTAACCACATCCCCTAAGACAAGGTAATGTCCCAGATCTCACAGTTTTTCAAATATGTACAGTAAATGGATTGATTTTCATTGATTACCTGATTTGGCCAGTCAATTCATGGGCAAGTTCAAAATGCCATGTTCTGCCTGAGAGCTTGTGACATTGAGGTCTCAGTCATCAGCCTGAGACGATGGTAGTGACTGCAATCGGATGTATTAAAAACAGGGCAGCTGCTCTCATGCAAGTTGGAAATTTTAAGCTGTTGGCCTGACGCTGGATCCTTCAGCTGGGTGCTTGGAAAAGGTTTGGCAGGCAGGACCATCGGGGGAAGTTTATTTTGGGAAAGTGCCCATCTGACACCCGTGTTCTCTAGAAACTTACTTTCTAAAAGGGAAACTACCTCACCTATCCACTTTCATCTCAACACGTTTTACAAACTGAAAGTCAAGTTTTTCTTGATGGTGTTAAGATCTCCCAAATCAGAATTCACGGCTAAGTTTGCAGTTTATTATTTAGTCAATGTCCATGAACCTGCCAACTGCCATGGACACTGAACTAGTCTCACCACTTGGGAATAGAGGGAATTGGTGAAGATTCAGCTGACTTGAGTTCTGTCAGTGCAAGTGATATTATTTTGTGAAGAATGGAGACATTGGAATTTAGGGTTGATTTTTAAAGGCAGCCTCTTCTTTCCTCCCCTGCTCTCATTTTTTCATTTTTAGTACGTTACATTCTAGAGCTTTGGAAATACCCGGCCACTCTCTTCCAGTTGCCACAGTTTTTCTATCAGCGGTGACGGGGCCAGGTGTTTAACAGCCTGAGTGGTGTTAGCTGGAGTGCGGCTTACAGGATAACTGCAGTGTGGGTTTGAATTTGAGAGGCAGAAAGCCCAGTCTGTTCCCTTTGTCCAGAAGCACCAAATTCTCCAAATTTGTTAACTGGGAGACCAGAGAAAGGGTTGGGGGTGTGTCCTCTGCCCACTTGGCCATCAGCTTGACCTGTTCATCCTTTCTGAGCCATGGAGGAAAGATGTTTACTCAGTCTAGAAGATTCTTTAACATATTTCTTCATGAGGCTTAGGTTTTTACTGGTTAGCATCCATTAGATGAGGACAGAATTTTCCATTTTGAAGGAGGTCAGAGGATATTGAGGAAAGGACGATTAGTTCCTGAGATCTGCATCCCCCAGGTGAGGGTAGAGGTTGACTCTTGATTCTTTTACCTTTCATCCTGAACCCCTCTGTAGGATGTCTTCAACTCCTCAGCCTTCTGAGACCGTGATTTCCTTTGCTATAAAATCAAATGGTTTGTATCAGTCAGCTTTTGATGTGATAATGCCTTGTAAGAAACAATCCCCAAACTAAGTGACTTATAACAATAATTTTTTATTTCCTGCTCATGGGTCTATGGGTTGGCTGTGGCTGTGGGTTGACTTCAGGACCACTGGAGATGTGTCTTTTTGTTGTAGAACCTAGGCAGAGGAAGCCTCCCCCTGCCCCCATCCCTTCCCTGTCTGGGACATCTGGTTCTCATGGGGGATGGCAGAGGCTTAAAAGTCCAAGGCAATCCAAGGCAGGCACAGTGAAAACCCCTGGATATGATTCTGGATGTGGCATCATATGTCACACCTGCTCACAAATCCATTAGCCAAAGTAATTCCCGTGGCTGAGCCCAATAAGAATGAGGCCAAGAAGGACATTCTTTGCTACAGTGGGGTCAGAGTGGGGGCAGGGAGAATGAACGGTGATGCAATCTACTATTTGGTGAGCACAGCCGTGTCCTGTACCATGGAAAGCCTGGAAAGCCCGGCACACTCATCTCTCCTTCCTTCTGGGGACATCTTCTTCCAGGGCAGTGGTTCCCAAACTTGAGCAGGCATCAGAATCAGCCGAAGGGCTTGTTAAAGTAACGTGCTGCACCCCACCCCCAGTTTCTGACTCAGTATGTCTGGTGTGGGACCTGAGCACCTGTTATTTCTAACAGGTTCCCAGGTGATGGGGTGCAGCTGGCCTGGGACCTCACTTTGAGAACTGCTGCCCTAGCTTCTCTGGACGGAAGGGAGCCTGTCTGATCCCTGCTTCGGCACCATTTCCTGGCTCCCCACAGCGGTTCTCATTTCGAGCAGCCTCCAGCCTCTCCACACTCCCTTCACTCCTCAGCAAAACGCTCCCTGAATCTAAGTGGAAGGAAAGAGCTTCTCTTTAGCCAGAGAGTGAGAGTTTCTGGAACGTGTCCCGGGCCAGACACCTGATTTCAGATATGCAGACACGTGTCCTGTTTCAGCCGCCCTCTGACTGCACAACAAGGCGGGGATTCTGCCTCACGTTTCAGTCTGAATTCGGGTTTCCATTGAGAAGCGAATGTCACTCATGGTCATGCCTGACTCACTTGACTTTTGGGAGTATAAATAGAGCCGAGAGCCTTCCCATCCCGAGGCACAAGGGGTGCCCCGGCAGCAGAGAAGGAGTGTGGGTTTCAATATTGACAAATCTGGGTTTGAGCCTTGGCCCTGTCACTCAGTAGCTTTGTGACTTTAAGAGAGTCATTTCATCCCCTTTCAAAGCTCTACTTTTTCTTCTTCACGCATGGAACAGAGGTCAATGTTGATTCTGTCCTCTTTGGGTCACAATGAGGACTGAATGGGATAATATTTGTGATCTTGCCTTGCATGCTGTGAGGGTCCATGTCCAAGCACGGGGGTGTCATCGTCCCTCTTGTCTGCAAGGGGCCATCCCCAGGCCTCCTGGAGGCTTTGATTTTAGGACGCATCTGCTACAATCTCTCCAGGCTTTGGAAGGACGAATTTCTTTCCTAAGGGCAGAGGGTGAAGACAGAACGTTTCCTATTAGTCTTACAATATCCAATCCGTGTTTATACTTGAAAGCGTCTTGTCCCAGGAGGGGGAAAAGTTGCTGTGATTGTTCAAGAATCTTCTTAAATTAGTTGTTGAGTTTGGATCTCCCCACCCTGCCTTCTCTTATATTGAAATTAATTGACGCAGTGAACTGCTGAGTTCTTGCAAACCGGCCTCCTGGTATTAAGGAATTAATGACACCAAAACTCTGTTGAACGAGGAGGCGATACAACTTCTGTTTGCCGCCGCTGCTAATTTCATTTTAGAAAATTAATAAAAATGAATTGCACCACTGACATTTATAGAGTTTCCTAATAAAATGATACATTGTTTGTGTGGAGGAATCCCTATTAAATTAATTGTTGTATTCAGCTCACATATAGATGTTGGTATAGGGGCTGCAGAGGGACCCACTCCTTGTCTCCGTGGCTAGCTGATGGCTGGGGGTTATAAATAGAGCCCTTGCTCAGATCCTGCCCTAATTACAGAGAAGGTCCTGGGAGCCCCGCTCACCTGTTTAATAATGAAGTGTGCTACAAGGAGGCTCCCAGGGTTGGGGGTCCCGGGGGCGGCAGTGGCGCCACGACAGGGCTGAATGCAGATTGTTGAAACAGCCCATATTGTATTATCAGCAACTGGGACCTTCTGGAAATGGCAGCTTGAAAAATCACCCTTCAGGACGTCTTTATTTGGCACTTGCTGTGTGCCCAGCACTATAGTAATACCGCTGGGAGACCCCAGGGGACTCCACACTCCCCACCCCACAAGGTGGATTTAGAATCTTGGAATCAAGAGCTTCCGCCCTCCGTCTTGTACGTTCTTCCAGCTCCTCCTTCTGGCCTTGATTCTTTGTCACTTTCTCTGTGAGGCCCTCCCTGAACCCACAATTTAAAATCGCACCCCTCCCATCCAGCCAGAATCCCTTTCCTCTTTCCCTGTTTTCTGTTTCTCTAGTGCGCTTATCACCGTCTGACACACTGCGTAGTTCCCCTATTTATTTGTTTAATTCACTTATTCATTATCTGACCTCCTCTCCCCCAAAGTAAAAGTACCACAAGGAGAGGGACTTTCGGTCTAGCTTGTTCAAGGGGCCTCCCCAATGCCTGCAGCGCTGCTGGACACACGGTGGGTGCTCCGTGAATATTTGTGAGATGAATGAGAGAGTGAGTCAGGGTTTGAAGGGAAGAGACCTGGGTTGACTCTAGTTTTGTCTTGTATAGATTGCCCGTGTACTGTGCTCTGGGGTACTTCTGTGGGCTTTTAAGTCCTTTCAACAGCTCTGCCAGGCAATGAGATGGAGAGAGGGTGTATTATCTGTCCAAGATTGCACGGCGAATGTTGGAACTGGAATTTGAACCCAGGATTATCTTATTGCAAAGCCCACAAACTTAGCTTCGATGCTAACCCTCTGCTGGTGTGGGGTTTGAAGGTGGCCCCGCAAACTGTTCCACTCTTCTTTCCCACCTCCCATCTCCATGACTTCTGAACCACCCGGGAGACCCAGCCTCCCTTTGCTGGTGAGCTTGGCTGTGGGTTCCTGTGCTGGCCTCTGGAGATGGATTTAGCCCCGAGTTGCAGGCAGTGTAGAGAAGCACACACTGCCATAGGGTGGGGAGCAGAGCCCAGCAGAGCACAGGCAGGCGGGCTGCAAAACTTAGCAATCCCAGTAATTTATTTCTCCTCCCCTGGGAAACATGCAAATTTCCTTGGAAGCCAGGGACACGCAAAGCTCAAAATGGAATTGAAAACATTTCCTTCCCAGGAATCCTGTGTGTATCGGTTAGAAGGAGGCTGGAAAATGTTATTAATTATCTAATTAATTAATTAGATTTATATAGATCACATCTTAACACTGAAACACTAAAGGTCTAATAATAGAATTTTCCTATAATGAACACTAGATGCTTCTTGGTCAATAAGCAGTAAAACAGCCAAGTAGAGGGAGGGGTCTGGAAGGAAAGGAGAAGAAAAGTGAGACCTGAGTTTCAAGAAGACCCAAGGGACTCAGCGAGAGACCCACCCTCGCTCTCCCAGCTCTCAGGACCCTGTAGGTCCATTGCTTCTTCCGCCCTGGACCTTTCCCACCCCAGTGGTAGGAAAAGTCTTGGGTCTTCTGCTCTTTCCTCCAAAGTTCTCCCTCCCAGGACTCCAAGAACTCCAGGGTTTGACTCTTAACTCTCTGTGGACCTTCCCCAAGGCTGAACCTCTCTGCTGGGCACCTGGATGTCATGTTATTATCTCAAACTCGTCACCTTTCCTCTCCCTCCTGCCCTCACTTCCGCTCTGTTTCCATTCTCTGATTTCCCTGGTTCTCAGAACCTCTTCTTAATGGGTCCAAAGCTCACACCTTGTCCTCCTTCATGGCCCCTCCTTCTCTTTCATCCCCTGAATAGAATTAGTCACCAGTTCTGCCAGTGTTGCAAACTGTACTTCACATCCTTACTTTCCTGTGTCCCCCAGGTTCGGCCCTTGCCACCTGCATCATGCTTGGGTTATGAAACAGCTCTGGACGCTCTCCTCTCCAGGCTGGACTCCTTTCCTCCCGCTGGTTTCCCTGAAACGTTCCTTTTGTTACGTTGCTGTCCTCCTTGAAAACCTTAGCGACTTCCTATGAGATGAAGCCCAGTGTCGTGTTCAAGGCCCTTATTCTGCCTCCACCTCCCTTTCTCAATCTTTTTCTTTGACTCCCCACTGCAAAGTCCCCATTACAGTTAGGGGGCTGCTTGCTGCTCTTCAGAGGCCACTGACCTCCCCTCAAATGCCCCACGTCCAACCCAATCTGCCCGCCCTTCGGATCTGACCTCTTCCCGGGAGGCCCCCCAGACACGCCAACTCACGGGGAGCCCTCTTCGCTGTCAGCTTCTGCAGCCCACGTTCTTTGTCATCAGTTTTTGACAATTTAGTGATCGTAAGTGTGGAAGTCTTGCCTCCTCACGGGGACAGCGAGCTCCCCAGGGGCAGGGCCGTGCCTCCTCTGTTGTCTCTGAAGGGCTTGCACGCAGAGAAGCAGGAGCTCTGACGGGGTGCGCGACAGTGTGCGGGCTCGTGGTTGAGCGGCAGACTCGCTCCTGCGCAGACCAGCAGAGAGGGGCCAGGCGGCGGCGCCAGGGGCGGGCAGAGCGCTCCACCCAGAAAGCCAGCCTCATCGGCCCCCACGTGGGTCCCTGTGCAGGTGGGGCTGCTTTGGCCAGGACCTGTGTAAGTGGCACACGAGAGTCACCTGTTGGCCACTGCCAGGGCTTCTGCTCCTTGGGACAGTTACAGGACTTTTCTAAGGAAGCCCCTATTCCTGGGGAGTGACCAGAATAGAACTGCACAAATCCTGTGGCGATCCCATCTGGAGGATTAAAAAATTCCCAGAACTAAAAAGGAATTTTTTTAAATAATTTTTTTAAATTTTATTTTTATTTTTTTGGCTGCGTTGCGTCTTCATTGCTGTGCGCGGGCTTTCTCTAGTTGCGGCGAGCGGGGACTACTCTTCGTTGTGGTGCGCGGGCTTCAGTAATTGTGGCACGCGGGCTCAGTAGTTGTGGCACATGGGCTCAGTAGTTGTGGCACACGGGCTTAGTTGCTCCACGGCATGTGGGATCTTCCTGGACCAGGGCTCGAACCTGTGTCCCCTGCACTGGCAGGCGGATTCTTAACCACTGCGCCACCAGGGAAGTCATGACATGTGCTACAACATGGATGAGCTATGAGGACATGATGCTCAGTGAAACGAACCAGCCACAGGAGGGTGAGTACTGGATGATCCCGTTTACGTGAGGTGCTGAGAGCAGTCAGATTCGTGGAGGCACAGAGTGGAATGGTGGGGGCCAGGGGCTGGGGGAGGGGTGGGGAGTTAGGGTTCGATGGGACAGAGTTTCAGTTCGGGACGATGAAAAAGATCTGAAGATGGGTGGTGGTGAGGGCTGCACCACAATGCGAGTGTACTTAATGCCGGTGAACAGTACACTTAAAAACGGAAAATTTTATGTTATATATATTTTACAAGAATTAAAAGATTCCCACGACTGCCTCCGTAGCTGTGTCCAGCCAGGCAGAGCCGGGGGTTGGCTATGCGTGTGTGCGTGTGTGTGCGTGTGTGCGTGTGTGTGTGTGTGGCGGGTGCTATTAGCGGACAGTTTGGGAGGGCAGCTTTCTACCTAGATCATTTCAGGGACTCTGTCCTTCGGAACTGCAAAAGAAGAAATAAACTAGGTTGGCAATGATTTCAATGTGGTGACCTCTGCATTCTGCTGGATTGGGGAACCTGCTATCAAATTAATATAACGATGTGTCATGTTACACCCATTCCAGCATTTCCTAACGCATTGAGCAAATTCTTGACGAAGTCCAAACTATTATCATTAACCAAAGAGCAAAAGTAGCAGCGGGTGGCGGCCGCTGGCTCAGGACTCACGAGGAGCCCCAGCTGCCCTGGGCCCCCCGGAAGGCATGTGCCTTGGGGGTCCTGTAGTTGGGATGCATTTCTGGATGAGGCGGGGAATGAGCCGTGACCTGGATCCTGATGAAGTGGCTGGTGTCTCGATGGTGGTGGGGAAATCCCCATGCCCCATATCAAAGTGGGTCTGCCCCAGATTCCGGTGCATTTTCCAGAATCACAGAATGCAGAATGTCAAAGTGGGAGGAGACGGTGGAGGCCACCGATTCCCCTCGGTGCCCAGGAAGGGGGCCAAGGCGGGGGCACTAGCTGCCCAGAACCCTGGTCCGTGGTGCCCCTGGGAGCAGACCCGGGCTGGCTTCAGGTTTCCAGCTGCACAGCCTTAAGTGGCCACCCTTTTTGCGGGTGGGTGCGGGGCATTTGTCACAGTCACGGGGCTTGTGTGTCCTCTGCTATCGTGCCAGCTCTCATCACCTCCTTTCCCACTTCCTGGAGCCAGGAGTGCAAGTCCAGGGCCTCTTTCCTGGGAGGGAGCCAAGAGAGGGGAGAGGGTGCTTTTGTGTCTCGTATCTCGCCGGGTTAGGCAGCTGCCAGCTTCTGGCTCCAACCTCCACTTTCTTTTACCCTCTTTATTTTTATCAGAAATATCCATGCACGTAGTTTAATCAGGCCAATGGTCCTAAAAGTCTTGTAAGAAGAAACAGCAGCCCTCTGCCCTACAGCTCAATCCCATCTCCCAGGAGTGACCACTGTCAATTCTTTTAGTTCTGATGTTACCTCCCGACTTTTCAATATGTTTATTCTGCTGTCTCTTGATTTGTCAGTTTCAGGTGTTATCTTCTGACGTCCCTGTATGCTAGAGGAGAATCTGTTCTCTCACTCTGCCATCTCCTCTGCTTCCCGTATCTGGGAAGGGGGCTCGTCAATGGAGGTAGCCAGCTTCCAGTGGGGGGATTCTGAGAGTCTGCATCTCCAGATGCCGACGTCTGGAGATGCCATTCGGGGTTCTCCGGAGAAGGATCTGTCAGTGTGCTGCCTGGTGGTTTGGGCTTGGCGGCTAGTGGTCTGGGAAGCAGGCAGGGAGCGAGCTTGAAATTTCACCATTAATTAATGAATTTTCCTGGTTTACATCCGTGTTTCCTGCCTCTCCTCTGCTGTCTCCAAGTTTGGAGTCTTTCGGGATCGCTTTCTGCAAGAAGAAACGCGTCTCCAGTGGGGGCAGAGGCCGGGTGGGGTGTGTGGGGCCCTGGGAGGGTCTGACTGTCCCCTGCACAGGTCTGCAGCCTCTCCCTCCCTCCCTCCCTCTCACCCTTTCCGAGCCTCTGCTTCTCTGGCACCTGATGCTTCCAGCCCACGGGTCTTTCCGGGGCTCTGCAGGCGAATTGGCTTGTTTATCCTGGTGCCTCCTCGAGGGCACGTGGGTTTTTGCTGCTTCTATTCTGCCGAGTCGGTTACCAACCCTGCATCTGCCGTCCATCTCTCTAGAATGTGTTGACACCCTTGACCCCCTCCTGTCTCCGTTCCCCTTTGCTCTGTCCTTGTGGGTTTATACCCGTGATCACTCCTCTGCTGTCATTAGATCGGAGACGCGATGCTCGGTCCTTCACGTCAAGGGACCCTGTCCCTTGAGGGTGGGGCTCGCTGGCCACTGCCCAGCCCTTCTGACTGGGACCTGCTCCCCTGTTTTCTCTTTCTCTCTCCTCTTCTTAGGCTCACTCTCGGTCTTACTTGCTCTTTCACTGTCTTGCTTTTTTCTCCTTCTCTCCTTTTTAGTCTGCAGAAACAAATGCCTCACAATGCAGTTTTGAGGTTTCGAAATGCACAGCTGCTTAGGTAGGGCCCAGGAAACCCTGTGGCTGAGACGTGCAGGCTTCTTGGGTGCAGGGAGGTGGCCCCAAAGGCCAGCAGCTCCAGTGACACCACACCCTCTTTAATGCAGCACCCCCGGCTCAGAGCCTTTCCTCGTGTGGGCACAAGGGGTGTGGCCTCTTCTGGGCAGAATTTTGGGGGTCCTGGGTGTGGCCAGGGCCAGCCAGTATGCCATGCAAGTCACCTGACAATGGCACCTCGATGCCTTTGTCTCTGCTTGGCTCTGAAGGTGTCTTCCGTGATTGTCCAAGCCTCCGGGCAGGGTGCTTCTCATCAGGGCACCTGCGATGCAAGTTGGGGTGCAGGGCACTGCCTGGAGACTGCTCACCCAGGGGACACCTGCCAGCATCTCTAAGCAGGACACCTGGCAGTAAAGACTGTTTCTGAGAATGAAACAGCACCGGCATTGTGCTCGCACAAATGGAGAGGCGTTTACCTACCCTGTCAGAGTCTATCAACTGTAATCTCATTTTCTTTCTGCTGCCGACCAGTTTATTCTTGGCATCTTCACTCCCCTTTCCTGAATTTGGAAAATTAGGATTGTCTGGTATCTCTGTAATTGGTCCGGATTGGTATCTGTGGTATTTCCTCTGGATCAATTCTGATCTAATAAACAGATGTTGGCTGCGCGGAGAGGGGGGCTGCTCGTGTGCTTGGGGGTGTCACAAGGTTGGAAGGCGCGTTCTCGGAATGGACCACTTTCTGCAATTCATCATCTTCCGTGTAATGAGTAATTCTCAAATCAGCTGGATATTCTGGGCTGGAGATTCTCCCACTGTTCTCAGTCTGGCTAAGAGGTAGTATTATCTTTGCTATTCTTAGATTTTCTAGTCTTTTATTATGGGGCTTTAAAAAAATTCAGAAGAAGCCAAAAACAAAGGAAGAAAATCTCTCCTGGTTCTCCAGCTCTACCTTATATCCCACTTTCCACACAAGTGTTTGCTTTTTATGGTGTGTGTTTATACACATACACACATGTACAAATGTACAATACACCCATGTGCACAGACACACATGTACACAGAAGTGCATGTACACATACTTACACACAACACACACATGCACACATATAGACACACACATGCACAGACATGCATGGACACATAATATACAACATAACACACATGTAAGCACATGTATACATATGCGCACACAACACTCATATATACATTCAGAAACACACAATATACACATGCACACTTATACACATATACATAAGTACACAACATATACGAATACACAACAGCCCACACACATACACACATGTGCACACACAACACATACTTTGCCACTTCAGTCATTATTTTCTTTTTTTTTCTTCCAGTTTTATTGAGATGTAATTGACACACAGCACGGTGTGAGTTTAAGGCATACAGCGTAATGATTTGATTTACATCCATCCTGAAGTGATTATCACAGTAACTTTAGTGAGCGTCCTTCATCTCAAATAGATACAAAATTAAAGAAATGGAAAAAACTTTTTTTCTTGTGATGATAACTCAGGGTTTACTCCCTTAATTTTCATGTGTAACGTAGAGCAGTGCTAACTGTATTGATCACGGTGTACATCACACCCCGAGTACTTATTTACCTTGTAGCTGGACGCTTGTACCTTTTGACCACCTTCCTCCAATTCCCCCTCCCCCCCACCTCCCCTCACCTCTGGTAACCACAAATCTGATCTTGTTTTCTATGAGTTTGTTTGTTTGTTTTTGAAGTAGCATCGACCTACAACACTGGGTTAGTTCCTGTTATACAACATTGTGATTCAATATTTCTATATATTTTGAACTGGTCACCACAGTAAGTCTAGTAAAGTACTACATGTCACCATACAAAGATATTAACTAATTATTGACTATATTTCCCACACTGTACATTTCATACCTGTTTTGTAAGAAAAAAAATGTCTGGGAGAAATTTCCTTCTTTTCATTCAATGATTTAATAAGATGGAACGTTGGAACATTTTGGGTAGAGGAAAATTTCTCCTAGAAGAGAGAAATTCTCCTGTCCTGGCAGCCCTGATCTCACCTGGTAGGGAACTTATGGCCAATTGAGCCCTTTAGTTTGAGGTGATTCTGGGGAGGCTGGAGGGGGGCCTGAGGCTAGACCTGGGGCAGCTGCGTGCCGGGGAGAGGGTCCTGGCTATGCCGAGGGCAGGGGGCTGGCCAAGGTGCTTCCGGACTGGCTGCTTTGTGATTCCCATCACTGCCCTATTGAGGTCAGTAGGAATTTGGGACCAGATTTTTTTTTTTTTTGAGAATTCTTTAGGAACAGGAACTTTTTGACTGTGGTGGAATAGGATCTGTGCATAAAAGGGCAGCTGGCAATTAGGCTGAAATGTCAGGGAGATCAGAGCACTGCCAGGCTTAAGGGGGAAGTTGTAGAGGAAGGTGATGAAATTAGGGAAAGCACAAAACGTGCAACGATGGGGAAACAAGAGCAGAGGAGACCTGCTCGCCTCCCCCATGGAGCATGGCCGGCCCCGGGAAATGTGCCGTTTCCACACATGTTCACACACACACAAGCCCTCGGTGCTCCTGCCTCAGTGTCACGGGCTCACAATAATTAATTCGGTCCACCAACTTCGGGAGGTGCTGCCCCTGGATCTGGGGGTTGACGGCACTCTGGCGAAGGCGCGTCATCTTCTCCCACGGGGTTGGGCGTGAGCCTTTTACTCCCGAATCAAATTGTCACCTCTTGTATCGTTGGTCTGCTCCGTTCTGTTTTTTCAGTGGACGTTGCTCGCAGTGTGCCAGGCGCCGTGCTGGGCTTTGGGGATGGAGTAGTGAGCCAGACAGATAGTTTATGATAATGGTGATGCCGACAAGGGATGCAAGGGCCAAGTGCACTGAGAGGCTGGTCCTCCAGCAGACGGGGTGGGAGGGTGGGAGGGACCGTCAGCCTGCCTTCCTGAGGGGCTGAGCTTCAGACAGAGACTTGAAGGGCAAGCACATGTATGTGCGTGTATGTGTGTATGTTGGGGGCGGGATGAGCTGGGCAGAAGAAAAGCACGTTATTCCCTGGCTGTGCTGGAGGAGCCTTTGCAGATCTGAGCAGGAAGGCTCCAGGAGAGGGTGGGAGCAGACAGGAAGTCCTCGCAGCCCAGCTAGTGAAGGTGGAGAGACGCGGGTGGAGGTGAGGTGAGGGAGAGCCGTGGAGCCCAAGCTAAGGGCTTGGGGACAATGCTGGACAGTGCGGACCCACACTGGTGGGTTTTGAGCGGGGCAGTTAAATGAGCAGATGTTGATGACAGCCTCGTCCTGGTGGCCCTGGAGCTGGAGGAAGACTGGAAGGACAAGAATGGAAGGACAGAGAAGCAGGAGGGCGCCCACACTGGCCTCTGCAGATACCCACTTTAGTGATGGAAAGACTGAGGCCCCATCTGTCAGAAGGTACGCGCGTCCTGTTACTGCAGGACAGACCGTTTACTTTGGAGAGGCAGAAGTCTCAGTGAGCCAGGCTCCCTGGTGAACTGGGTGCTCAGTGGCTCAAAGTTCAAAGCTTTGGTTCCTCCCGAACGTCAACTGCCCAGCACTTGGCTGACGTCACCCCCCCCTCCCGTCCCTCTGTCCCCTCACAGTTCTCCCACCTATGTGGGCTCAGTCCCTCCTCCTCACACCGGGGTTCTGACTGAGGCTTTGGGGGAGGAAGGGACCTCCAGGGCGAGGGGATCTGCTGGCTGGGATGGCTTCATGCCACAGCCCATCTACGTACGTGTGAAAAAAAGTATTGACGACATTGGTGGTGATGGATGACAGGAGAATGCACGGGGGAAATATTCTCTTGCAATAATTGCCAAACTCTGAGTTCTTTTCCGGCTGTGGTACAGAATTCCAAGGTGAGAAAAAAAAAAATCTCTCTTACCACTTCATGAGTGAGTAGTTTGGTTCTTCCTCTTGGAGAAAAATTCCACCTTTAACCCCATATATCCCGTCAGCGTATGTCTGGAATTATCCGTAGTTACATTTCTCTGGTGTTTAATTTCCTTATCCAGTGCCAGAGGGCCTGCAAGGATACGTCAGAGTTTTGCAGTTTATTAATTTTGCATTAAATAATTAATAGTAAAGTTAATTGATGGATTATTCAATTTTCAGGTAAAATGGGACGATAAATATTCATAACTTATTTTATTAAGGGAATTTCCATTTCTTATGTCATTAAATCTAGATTAACGAAGGCTGATTTTAAATGAAGATTGAAAACAATTGTGCTTTAGAATTAATTTGCTAAGTTAAGGTCATTGCTTTGTGAGTTTACCCCCTGCCAGAAAGTTAGGGCTTCATCATCTGGATAAATGTCTGAATTCACAGAAGTAGCATTGCCATTAGTTAAGGAAAATTCCACCAGTCTGCTGGGGATTTCTCCTACGATGTTCCCAGTTCCCGACCGAGTGTGGTGAAGTGGGTGGGCCCGGAGGGCAGGTCTGGGATCCTTTCCAGGGAGTGTCCGGCTGTGGCTTTGAGCTGTTTGCTGTTTGTTCAGGAACTACAACAGGATTTAGAACTAACCCAAACCAGATGTGATGAGGGTATACATCCTGGTGAAAGAATGCTAATATGCTTCAAAGTCGATTTTAAGATAACTTTGGGTTTTCCCATGGAGTTTTAGGAGGTGCTTGATTTCCTATCTATAAATGCTCACAGCCAAGGGTTAACTACAGCTTCAATTTTTATTTGCATTTTTTAGCTATCTGATTTATTTTATGTTATGTTAATTTGTAAAACTGCTTAGAGCATGGACCCACGCACTGGTACTGAAGATTTCTGAGTACCTCATAGGCTGTTGATAACTTGCAAAGCCCGTTCAAATCTGGGATCTTAATCCTCATAACAGCCCTGCAAAGTGGGCAAAGCTCAGTGGGATACTGAGGCAGAGAGAAAGAGAGAGAGAGTGAGAGAGAAAGAGAGAGAGCCATGTATTAAATGAAGCCCTTCTTTCTCCTGTCCAGCCATCTGGCCACTTCCCTCAGCTCAAGGAAACTGAGTCTCAGAGATCATGTGAACTGCCCAAGGTCACCTCAGCTAATTAGCCATGGAAGTTGGGACTAGAGCCCAGGTCTTTCTGACTCACCTTTGAGTGGTTTTTTTCCAACTTCAGTATCTAGTGCTTTAACATAATTTTTTAACCACCTGGAGTAGTGGGGCATTTGGGAGTATTTATAACCCGCAGAACAGTTTTCTCTGCACTGCCAAGTGTTCATTATAATTTTCCAGTGAAATTTTTGCTCTGAAGAAGTTGATCCTATGGTAAGACGTCCTTTCAGAGGAGAGCATTTTATGCTGCATCTCATGAACCCACTCTCCTAAAATTATCTCTAATTGGCTTGGAAAGGGGCTTCCAACAGGCAGCTGGCTTAATATCTCCACTTTCTGGTTGTGACTCAGGGAGACACCAGGTCTCCATCTGGTTTGGGATAGCGGTCTTGTTAACTCGGAGGGTGAGATCCTATCAGTAACATGCAGGTTGAAGGGCTGCCTCAGGGGAGGTGGTGTGGAAACCGCCAGGGACAGCCTGTCCCGTCACGGATGCAGGACGGCAGCTGGGGCCAGGAGAGGGGGCGATGAAATGCAGTTCCGCGATGGCTAGCATCATGCAATGAGCCCCTCCTGAGCACCCGCTGCGTGCTTGGGTTGTACTAGGCACCGTGCGGTTACAAAGGTGGTGGAAAACACGGCCCCTAATCCTATTGCAGAGACAAGCCACACGTATCTGAGATAACTAGAGAGTAATTCCCAGACAGCGCGTGGCAGAGCCTGGGGTGTGTGTGTGTGTGTACGTGTGCACGCATGTGCTCCCTCGCGCACACACGGAGGTGTAGGAAGAATGCAAAACGGGGCCAAGATCAATTGGATTCGATTGATTTCATTGGGAAAAACAGCACAGCAACATTTGCAAAGGTGAATTTCAGTCAGAAAAGCGGGAACTTTGGTGGGGGGATGGTGTACCCTGATGGGGGACGGAAGAGACGACACGTGGACTTTTCCTGTCCCGATGTCACAGAGAGAACTGTTAACTGGTGGCTTTGGCATAAATGATTATAAGGCTCTAGAGGCCATAGGGTGCCTGAAGCATTCCGGGAGGGAGGGAGGGAGGCCCCTGGGATGTCTTCATTTGTGCCCAGTGTGTGCAGAGCCTGGCAGAGGCTGGACGAGGAGGCAAAGCTGCTTCTGACGCTGAAGAGCTGCCCTCGAGGGCACAGACACGCCCCCTTTGATCACGTGTCCAGGCGGGCACGGGGAGGTTAGAGGACCTTCCCAAGGCGGGGGTCAAACCACGTCTGTCTGAGTGGAAAGCCTCTGTTCCTGTGACTCGTAAGGCTCGCGGGATTGTGAGCAGAACCATTTACAAGGGCACCCTGATGGGTCATGGAGATCATGCTGACTTTTCCCCGTACTTGAGAGCAGTGGTTCTCAAAGGGGGATGATTCTGGCACACCGCTCCCCACTTTGCCTTGAGACATTTCTGGTGGTCACAGTGAGAGGAGGCTTGCTACTGGTATCCAGCGGGCAGAGGAGTCATTGATGTTGGTAAACACCCTGCGATGCACAGGACAACCCCTCACATTAAAGAATGATCTAGCCCCAAATGTCAATAGTGCTGAGCTTGAGAAACCTGGGGTCATTTAAGAGATTTCATGCTGGAGCCAGTGGTGGTCATGGTCCAGACTGGATTTGAATCCCAGTTCCACCACTTATTAGCAGCCTCAGTTTCCTCATCTGTATAATGGGAATTATAATGGGGAAACTCATGTTGTTGTGAGCACTTGTGGCATGGTGTTATTGGTATATTTATTATGGTTCTCTCACCAGGAACCCATTCAGATGGCCCAGATGGCCCCTGGACTCTGTACACACACAGCCAATTGTTCCCCCACTTCTGTTTCTGTGGTTGTGCAGGATGATGGCCTGAAGTCTCATGTCATTCTCAACTACGAAAAATGATCCTTGGGATAAGCACATTTCAGAGAGGAAGGAGGAGAGAGAACTATGGGAGTTCACGTCACAACACTCAGCAGAGGAAAGCATTTTAAATAGGAGGTGGATGTCTGAACACAGGCCGAGCTCAGAGCCCCAAACTCATTTATGTATGCATGCAAAAAGAATTTATTGATCACTGTGTTATCTATTGCTGTATCACACTTTACCTAGAAACTTAGTGATTTAAAATAACAAATATTTATTATTTCACTGTTTCTGTGGGTCAGGAATCCAGGGCAGCTTAGCTGGACGCCTCTGCCTCAGGGCCTGTCACAGGGCCACAGCCAAGGCGTCAGCCGGGGCTGCAGACCCATCTGGGGACTGGAGTGAGGCGGGATCCACTTCCAAGCTCGCGTGCGTGGTTGCTGGAGGATTTGGTTCCTCCTGGCTGTTGGCCAGAGGTCACCTGGGCTCCTTGCCCCATGGGCCTCTCCAACATGGCAGCTTGCTTCAGCAGAGCAAGTTAGCGAGAGAGCATGGGAGGGAGTCTCTGGAATCTGACCCCACAGGTCACATCCTATTGCTTTTGCTGATATCTATTTCTAAGAAGTGAGCTACTGGCTCCAGCTCACACCCAGGGGAGGGGATCCCACGAGGGCGTGGATTCCAGGAGGTGGGGATCACTGGGGGCTAACTTAGGTGCTGCCTACCACAATGACGGATGACGCAAGACTGATGAGAAGGGCCAGGTGTACCTGGGGAGCTAATCATGGCATTCACACTCGCTTTCTGTGTGACCTTGACAGAGCACTTTTCCTCTCCGGGACTCAGTTTCCTTCCCCGTAAAATGACTGAGTTGGATTTCAGGATGGCAAGTATGAGTGATCCCTCCGTGCTCAGGGCAGGCGTCAAGGATCATGCCACCACTTTCCTGAGAGCTGGGTTCAGCCTCAGAAGCCTTCCTAAACGGCGCTTGTTTCAACTTTTCAACTCTTAGTTGTGTTGACATCCATTTGCCATCTCTGAGTGACCTCTAAAGGGACCTTCTGTGGTTATGGCAGCTCAGACTACCAACCAAGATGTTAGAGTGAAAAGGGGCAGGTGGGCCAGTCTCCTGTTGGCCGGAGTGAGAAAGCTGACAGCTTAGTGTTTGTGAATCCCGGCCGGCCCGGCTCTCTCTCTGCCGCCCACCCCTTCCTCATTCAGCAGCACAACTGCAGATGGGCTGATTCAGAGGGGCCACCTGCTGCGGAGCTGTGGGGTCTGAAGCCCAGAGTGGGGTTGGCCTGGCCTGGCCTTGTCGTTGGTGGGTGGGCTTCTGTGCGGCTCCTCATGGGGACAGATTTGGGTCCAGTGACTCTCCTGCCTGTGGTGGCCTGGAAAGGGAGCACGGGTCATTCCGGAAACGAGCTTGAGGCAGCCCGAGGTATTCCTGCATTCAATTTATCGGACTTTCAGGTGATTCATTCTGTTCCTTCCTGGGTCGTGTTCCTGGGCTCCAGGAACACGTGTTGGCTTAATTTGCTTCTGAGATCTCGATACCACCCGTTCGTTCATTGCTTCCAGGAGCTGCTGGGGCATTCTGTTAACAAGGAGCAGAGCATGTTTTCGGGCCGTGTAACCCTCTATCCCAACCCATTAGAATTTTCAGCTCCCGCCAACACCCCTGCTTTTCTTAAAGTTTCTTTTCCTGAAGGGCTGGAATATTCGGAGGCAGTTTAATAGACATCGATCTGCGAGGATTTTTAGCCACTGTGCTTCAGGAGAGTTGAGAAGCCAATCATTAGTCCCTTCAGCAGCCCATCCTTTTGCTTTAAAATGACCTAATAGCTGAATTGCTTGAGCGGGCTGGGCCGGCCTGACCCACTTCGGCTCCTTGCCTTCTGCTGCTTCATTCAGATAAGTCCGCTGTGAATCATTCAGCCCTCTTGCAGGGGCGACTGTGTCCTCTTGTTGTAATATCTAATTAGCTACCTGGGAGGCCAGTGTCATCTTTACAGACAGCTGCTGCTTACCTAGGGCAGATGAATGGGTATCCTTAGGACAAGGGTCAGATTCTGCCTTTTCAAGGAGGTTGGTTTGTCCTCTGACCCCAGAGGGACGGCACTGGTCCTCGGGCTTGTCCAGGCTCCCCTTTGCTTGGTCCTCTGCCCATGCCAGCAGAAAGTGATCCCAGGTCCCTCCCAGCTTAGGGACTCTTGGGTGACTCCTATGTCCACGTGCATCTCTACTGCAGTGGTGTCCTATTGCCTCCGTAAGTGATCACCACAAATGCAGTGGCTTAAAGTACACACGTCTGTTATCATACAGTCTGTAGGTCAGACGTGTGGCACAGGTCTCACTGGGCTAAAATCAACGTGTCAGCAGGGCTGGTTCCCCCTGGAGGCTCTGGGGAAAATCCGTTTCCTTGCCTCCTCCAGATGCTGGGGGCACCGCACTCCTTGGCTCACGGCCCGTTCCTCTGTCTTAAGAGCCAGCAATGTGGCATCTCTCTGACCCTCTCTCCATCTCTGCTCTCCTCGCCTCCTCCCTTTTCCACTTTTAAGGATCCTTGCGATTACATTGGGCTTGTCCAGATTCTCCAGGATACTCCCCTCACGTGAAGGTCGGCTGACTATTGGCTGATAGTCAGCCTTAATTCCCCTTTACCGTGTAACCTGGCATACTCGCAGGTCCAGACTTGAGGATGTGGATGCCTTGGGGGCGTTAGGCTGCTTCCCACACCTACCATTGCCCTGGCTTCACTGTTGCTGATTTTATGGAACTTTCTGTTGGGAAGAAAACCTCTGAGAGTTTTCCTGAGCAGGCAGCGTCATGTAATTTTAGGTGTGGGCGTTACAGACAGACAGACAGACAAAGAGACAGACCTGGGCCCGTCTTAGTTCAGGTGACCAGCAGGAAAGTTGCTTCATCTCTCTGAGCCCCAGAATACCCATCTCCCAGGACTGTTGCGAAGATTCAACGAGACACCTTGTGGTAGAGCCATCCAGAGGCGGTAGCGGTTCCTGTGATCTACATCATCATGTGTCTTTGTCCTTAGTCTGAGTGTGGGGGCATCTCTCTGTCGGGAGGAGGGCTTGGTGCCTCTTTAACTCGTTCCCTGAGCCCCGCCCTGAGGAGGACGTGCGGGGGTGCTGGGGGCATCTGTCTGATTCCGGAGCCGACTGCTGGTCCCCTGTCGTCGCTCAGGTCTGGCTTCATTCAAACCCATCCTCTTACTTTTAGGAGACAGGACTGTATGTCCCTGAGAGGCATGGACTGACCTTTTCCTCTGTCTCTCTCGAGACGCCTGTAGATTATCTTCCTGACATTTCCCTTGGGATGGGTTCTCTTGACTCCTTCCGGGGCGGGGGACTGTGCCAGCTCGTGTTTTCCTCACGATAACTGGCAGAGATGGAGATGATCGTCTCCGGTTCAGACGGAAGATGAAGACGTGACCACCTGCCCAAGGTTACGCGGCTGACGAGGGACAGAGCCGAACACCAACCCTGGCCCTTCCGATCAAGGCTGACTGTTCTTTGGGTTCTAGCCGTCCTCTCCCTCAGATGCCCAGCAGATGCTGGCTGCTCTTGAACAGCTTTGGGGACCCTCCCTCCCCCCTCTTAGTTCTGACCTCCTTTGTGGCAGCACATTCTGGGGGCCAACAGCCCCCTGTTCACTCTCTCTCTCTCTTTTTTTAACTTACTAGATTATCAGCTTATTAAACAAATATAACTCAGTTGGAAGAGTTGCGTAGGGCAGGGTACGGGGAGACAGTGTGGGGCATCCGGGCCTGCTCTGAGCACGCCAGTCTCCCCAAATCTCCACGTGTCCCACCCAGCCCCCAGTTCACGCTTGTGTTTGACGTGGGAAAGGCAGGCAGTGATCACACGGAACTGAATTGTTCCCTTTGGCCCCAGTGTTTCTCAGGGAGAGCCCTTCTCCAGGGTCCTTGCCCCCTTGCTGTCCTGGAAATATCGGGCTATGGAGCTAAATCGCAGGGACCATTTGCTTATTTCTTTCACTTTCCAGGACTCACTTTGTTGCAGGGGGTGGTGGTGCCCTGGGTTCCGGCTCTTACACTTTTGTAGCCACCCCGCTGAAGTATTGGTTGATTTCCCTCCTGCTTCTCCCTCTGTCCCACCTGTGGAAGCCTTCCCAGGAAGCCTCGTGTCCCCCTCTTTGGGTACACTGGCCCAGTCTCTCCTGGTCCTTCCACGGGGCTCCCGGTTCCCCCCAGGAAAGTGTAGCATCAGCAAGAGAAGCAGCAACCTTCTGAAATGCAGTGTGTGCAGATAAATTATTCAAGGAAACTTAGTCTCACTTTATTAAGGCAGGAACCATCCTTTTCTGTCAGAAGCTACAGACAGGTGCGGGATGAATGGGAGGCCCTGGGACCCAATGGCTCCTGGGGCCAGAGGACTGTGGCTGCCGTGGACTGATCACCAGCGTGGGGTTCGGGCTGGGATGCCCACCTGTGCCCTTGGCCTTGTGCTCAGATGTGGCCCCTTTAACCAGGCGGGGCTGCCTGGAGACAGGAGAGCGAGACAGCTCTCTAGGGAAGGGCCGTCCTGACCCGACTACCTGGGTCTGGAGAAGGATCCGGGGCTGGAGTGGCTTTGGGTCCGAGTGTCCAGGAGTAGAGAGAGGAAGGAGGGTCTCAGGCCGACCTCCCACCCCGGACAGGCCAGGGCCACACGTACTTACACGTGGTATTTCACATCATAATAAGGTTAAAGAGTTTGTGGCATTTCTAATGCTTTTCGGATTAATTTATATTCTAACGTGGTAATGACGAAGCAGCTTTTGTCCAAGAGGTGAGATATGCAAAAATAACCTTTAAGTTTCTCATAATTAACCTTTAATGATATTCTCCCGCTTTAGCCATATATTTTATGCCTCAGAAATGTAACAGACAGAAGGAGGCGAGTGCTTCCTGCATCCAAATGCCTGGCAAAGGTGAAGTCGCTTGGATACAGGAGTTTCTACCTCTCAGTACTTTTGGTCAAAGGCTGTCTGGGAGGGTGAAATAGTGAAATCACCATGGGAGCCCTTGGCCTTGTGACTGTGTGGGCCTTTCTTTTGATCAGTCGTGAGCCTTGGTTTCTGATTCTTCAGCCTTGCTCCTGGCAGCCCCTCCCACCATGGCTGTAACCGAGCCTTATGGCCAAAGCAGTACCTTTCCTCTGCCCTTTTTCCCCTTCACCTTTGCAGTATCTGACCCCACGGACTGATCCGCCCTTTGTCAAAGTCCTCTAGTTGATTCTATGGAGCCAAGGGCTGTGAATAAGGCTCTTTCCTACCCTCGGAGCTCAGGTCTTGGTGGGTGGTGGGGAGGGCTGCAGATACACAGACCACAGAGACAGAGCGGGCAGGAAAGGGCCATCTCCGTGAGCTGTCGGAGAAGGCTTCTCTGCTGTGGCCCAGTTGCCCTCTGTATTAGCCAGGGGTATCCAGATAAGCAGAACCAATAGGGGGTGTGTGTGTGTGAATTTATTTATTACAAGGAATTGGGTCACGTGACTGTGGAGGCTGACACATCCCAAGATCTGCAGTCGGCCAGCTGGAGACCCAGGAGAGCGGATGTGTAGTTCCCATCTGAAAGCCAACAGGAAGAGGCAATGCTTCAGTTCCAGACTGAAGTCAGGAAAAAGACTGATGCCCCAGATCAAGGCAGGCAGGAGGAGTTCTTCCTTACTTGTGGCATGGTCAGGGCTTTTGTTCTCTTCAGGCCTTCAGTTGATTGGGTGAGGCCCACCCACATTCAGGAGCCCCACCTGCCTTACTCAGTCTATGATCCAAATGTTAATCTCATCCAACAACACCCTCACAGACACACTCAGAATACTGTTTGACCAGCTGTCTGGGCACCCCGCGGCCCAGTCAAGTTGACATATGAAAGCAGCCGTCACAGCCTCCTGCCTTCAGAGTCCTCTTTCCTGGTCACATTTGCTGGCTCTTCCTTACCTTCCACCTCTGTGCTTTCCTCCACCATCTCTAGGGAGGTGACGTCCAGTGCTTGGCCGATGACCCAGCTGGTTTTAATTAGTTAATTTAAAAAATCAGCTACAGTAGAGAATCATCATCATGATAGATACATGCCTTATGAATTTTACCTTAAAACCTACAAACAGGTATTGACTTTGCTGTCTTTTAACTCGGAGCCAAGTTTTTGTGTTTTTTTTTTTTTTTTTTCCCTAGGGTGGGCCTGCTGTTTGTGGGTGAATTCCATCTTTTTTCACAGGTCACCTCGTAATACGCTGCCTACCATTTCCAATTTAGATGTCTTCGAAGGGGAGGGGAAACTAAGGACACTTGTGAAGCAATCTGAGTACAGAGTCCTCTAGAGTTTTATGACCCCTCCAATATTTTATCGTTGAATCAATCCCCTTCAACTTGGCAACATTCTTTAAGCAACTCACTTTTATTGAATCTTGCTAAGTATCTGACTTAGTGTTCACAGAAAAAACCAGCTTTCCTTTTGTACTCATGTTTCGTTATCCTATATATTATTTATTTACATAATTACAATGAAAAATTCAATTGGCCAGCACAAACAGGCTTGGGAATCAACATAACTGGCTCTTGGTACACATCCAAACCCAGTTGATGGATCAAGGAATGCCCTACTAGAGAGTAGTTACTACCTGTGGTCCACGAGTTGCTGGGTGTTCAACAGATGGGGGGTGGGGGGTTGCTCACTTGTAGCATTTGCCAGTTTCCATGGTGTAATCACTCCCACCAAGCTGATTTCACGTGACCAGTGGCTCAACAGCCCAACCAGCTCAAACCCCCCAGAGGAAGTGACCGCTGGCTCCCCTGAGCGGACAGGGATTGACCTGAGCTCACAGTGCCCACCACCCTCCCATCCTGGGCAGGTGATGGGCCTCAGGCATTGGGTTGTAGAGGGAGGGGAGGGAGGTGGCTTATCTGGGTCCTTGATGAAGGGGAGGCCAGTTCAGAGAGCTTTTCCTGTACCTACAGATCTGCCCTCGTTCATCTTCACTCAGCAATCAGCTCCTCCTTATGCCCCTGACCCCCGGCCCTCTCCGTGTCTCCGTGGCCACCCCTCCTTCTTTTGTCCTGTCCTCCAGGTCCTTCATGCTGCCTTGCTGCTGTCGTCACCCCTACTGGGCCCACCCTCCTCAGATGACACTCTGCTCTTCCTTCTCAATGTCTCCCTGTTTCCATCTGGGTCCCAGCCCCTTAGGGTCTTACTAGGCTGACTAATTTAATCAGCATTTTCAGGCAAGGTGTTGGCTGAAAAAGGCTTCTTGGGCTTCCACGCCCGGATGACAGGCTGACTGGTCCCAGGGCATCGCTCCAATCCCCACGTGCTCATGGCTGTTTCTGTAGATGGATGCAACCATCTCTGATGGCTGGGAGACATTTTCGGAATCCCCCTACCCTTTTACCTGTCACCTGGGGGTACCAACTGGACCAGGTTCTCCTTGCTCAGCAGTAGATGGGTCCAAATTAGATTTCAAGTTCTTGGCATCCCACTCTGTCTGGTCTTTGATGCTTTTGATCCTAATCAAAAGGTGATTTTGGGAGTCAGAAATGTTTACGACTGTGTTTTCACACATTGTTTGAAATTTTTCATTGTGAAACAAAAAATGCATATCCCAGTGTGTTAGATACGTGACTCTCAGTTCGGTTTTGCAAACGTGCACTAAACATCAGAAGTGGGCAGTACGGTTTGGCGACATCAGAACCACCTGCGTGTCAGGGACTGAGGCGGGAGACCTTGACCAGGAGCTGACATAATGCAGAACTTGCTATTTAGGCTCCCTGAATGCAGACCCATTTGTATCGCAAGCCATGTTTGTTAGAAGATGAGCTGACCTCAGAAGCTGATTTTTATGCTGGAGAGCAGAGTGTGGCATGTGTAATGAACAGAGTTTCTCTTTGTGTGGAATGACAAGTAATTTGCTAAGCCAGTAACTTCTGTATTTCCCAGATCCCCGTGCAGTTCCCTCGCAGCCTGGGGTATGGAGCGCAGGAAATTGCCTTACTTCACAGAGCTCTTAAAGGACCCCTGATGTCAGTTCAAATTCCAGAAATTAAAGGATTAAATGCTTTCTGTTGTCTCTGAAGACTGGCTCGCACTTGACCTCTTTCATAAAAATGACTCCTTGGGTGCAGGGACCCCCCCCACCCCAAACCAATGAAGAGTCGCTGTGGCATTGCCAAGACCCCCGCCCCCTCTTTAGGTCCAGCTGCCATCTCAGTTGAGACCTAGATGAAAACCAGCACAGGAGGTGTTGGTGAGATATCTCCGAAGCACACACACATGAACCCAAAGCATTGAACGTGAGAGACACAAACCACCAGGGCCCTGAGCCTCGCAACTCCTGTTCTCCTTTGCAAACCAATATAATCCTTGGGAAAGCATTGCAATGGACAGAGGCAGCAGCAGTATTTTTGTTTCTGTCCTGCCAAATGTGAGTCCTAGAGAGTTAGCTTGGAAGAACCCCTGAGCCCAAAACATAGGGGAAAATGCTTGTTATTGGCAAGAAGTACTGTTGTCATTAAATCACTCTGAGATCTACCTTATGGGGGTCTTCTGGGCTAATTAGTGGAGAAAGTAGGCAACCGTTTCTGTAGCACAAAAAAGGGAGCTCAAAAGAGGCCCCTTGGTACCAGAGTAGGGGTACTGAAATTCTACCTTTGGCGAATCAGGGGACCAGATGTAACACACAGCACTAATAAGAGATACAGCTACTGTTCATTGAGTACTTATGTGCAGTCTTTCTTACCTGAGGGTTCCAGGAGAGAATTAAGCTATATAGAAAATGCTGTGTGTGGATTTTTCTCCATTCTTTCAAGGAGGGTACCTAGCTGGTACCATTCTGATTCCCAGCAGAGAAGATAATTTCTGACACTTGGTGGATGCATTAGGCTTGCTCCCTTGGGGAACCCTGAGAACAGCTGACTTAAAGATGCTAAACCCTTTTGATACATCCTCTCATTTAGTCCTTACAACCATTCCTTGAGATAAGTACGATTATTATCCCCATTTTACAGATGAAGAAACTGAGGCTTAAAGATATTGAGGAACTTGCTTGAAATCACAGATAGTGGTGGACTGAGGACTGGATCCAGATCCGTCTGACTCTGTGTTAGTTATCTGTTGAGTCATAAAAAATTACCACTCACTTTGGGGCTTAAAAGAGCACATTTATCCGTGTCTGTGGGTCAGGAGTCCAGGCACAGCTCGGTTGCATCCTCTGTATCAGGGTCTCTCACAGCTGCTGTTGAGGTGTCAGCTGGGGCTGCAGTCTCATACAAAGGCTCGGCTGGGGCACGATCCTTCCAAGGATCGTGAGCATTGCTTCCAAGCTCACATAGTTTTTGTTGGATTCGACTCATCACAGGCTGTTGGATGGAGCCTCTCAGCCCCTCAACTCATGGTTCGCTCCAACCTGGCTGCTTGTTCATCAAAGCATGTTAGTCAAGAAGGCGATAGAGAGTCTTCTAGCAAGACAGAAGTTACAGTCTTGTGTAAATTATCACAGAAGTGCTGTTCCATCACCTTTGCCATATTCTGTTGGTTAGAAGCAAAGCACATGCTCTCCTCCCACTTGGGGGCAGGGGATTACACAAGGGTCTGAGCACTAGGCAGCGAGGGTGACCAGGGGTGTCTTAGAGTCTGTCCACCACAGACTCCAAAGCCAAGCCCAGACCCTACTGTCCCCCTTTGTGGAGTGGAGAAGACCAGACTCAACGATAGTTTGGAGATGCCCCATATGGGCCGAGGTTTAATCGGACCGTCTCTTTTAGCTGATCCAGTTCCCATTGTTTTCTACATCTCTGATGTTAGCAGGGACGGAATTAAAATCTCAGAGCCACACTTTTGATTAATGTACGAGATACAATATTACACATTTCATAAAATTATCTTTCAAAGAAGGTGAATCTGCTTCCAGGAGATATGTCAAGGGCATGGGTTGTTTTGCAGAAGCTCTCTCACTTTTGGCAGCTAAGAAAAGCCCCTGATTCTGCCGGTGGTGTCGGTGTCCAGACGGCCTCCTGAGGGCCTGGTGCCCACAATTGGAGGAAAATAAAATGTCTTCCAAGAGAAGCTGAGTCAAGCGCAGTGACTGGAGACTCGAGTGCAGTGGGAAGCAAAGATCCCCATGCATTTCTGTGCTGCTGAGTCACCCTGGCTTTGCTGGCCCAGGACTGGGTTTAAGTGGAAAAGAACATGATGAGATGCATGTGGGATGAGACCCGGTGGGGACCCAGTGGGACATCCTGGCAGATACTGTAGAGAGACATAAAAAAATAAGCCACGATTTCCAACATGTAATCGGTGAATGAAGTGGATTACATAAAGCTCTAAGGTGGTCAGGAATTAGACGTTCCCATTCATGGAATGTTCTGGTTACTAGTGGGCAGCCATATACTCCCTAACAGCAGTGGTCAGTGTTGAGAGAATTAGGACGTCCTTAGGGCCATGGGTATAGTTCATGGGTGAGAATGTGCGTGTTCTCTGATGATTCACAAGCACTGGTAGATATATCCTTATCACTGCGTTGCACTTCCAAAGTTTTGAAAGTGTACCCTTGGGTTATTGGATTGTTGGGTCAACTCCGACCTGAAAGGGCCACTAAAAAGAACAGGACACAATCCTGCTCTTCCTCTCTGCTCACGGGGGTGGGGGTTCCAGCCCGAGGCAGAAGGGCCCACATGTTGGGTTCTGATAGCCCCTTCCCGGGAGGATACCCCGTGCTTGGTTGTTGGTCTCAGGCTCGCTGAGTGATCCACAGTGGAGGGAGGAGAGCCAGGACATGGATGCCTCGTCACTCTTTGGGAGTCACTCTGTGCCCCCGAGTCTTGTGGGGGTTTGATAGGGTGAGAGGCTCCATCCAGGGATGGCACCACCTTGGTTCTTTGGTCCTCTCACTGATGTCATCTTCCCTCTGAATGTGTCTGTCTCTGTGTCTAGATTTCCCCTTTTTATCAGGACGCTGGTCATCTTGGATTAGAGTCCACACCAATGACCTCATTTTAACATGATCATTTGCAAAGACCCAGTTTCCAGATAAGGCCACCTTCACAGGTACTGGGTTTCAGGACTTCAGCACCTCTTGGGGGACACAGTTCAGCCTGCAACACGCTGTGTGTGCCATATGTGCCCCGCTCTCTGCACATGCGCTCTTGGTTCCCTGGGTGGGCCAAGCTCTCCCCTGCTGTGTGCCTTCACATGTCCTGAACCCCAGTACGTCTGCTTTGGACAAACCCTGGGCACCCAGCCTGGGCAATACCTTGGCCTGGCTGGCCCCTGATTACCTCTTGGGTTCCTTCGTTAGGGGCACCTTCTCTGGACTCCCAACTCTTTTGGAGAACCCTGCCATCACTCCTGTAGCACCTGGGATTCTCTTTTGTGACACTCACCTCCTTGGCCTGCCCCACAAGGAAAGAGACTGTGTCCAGCCCATTCACTGCTGTGTCCCTTTGGTGATGTGATGGGAACCTAGGCCTTGCAGTAGGAGAAGCCTGTGAGGTTGCATCCAAGTCCAAGGGCAGCCAGGGGAGTGGCTGTGGGCTTTGCTGGGAAGGTATGTCTCTTGGAGTCAGCCCAAGGGGGTGAACTCGGTCATGAACCATGAGGACTGGTCCAGCCTCAGCCACTCTCACTGCTTCTCATCTGCAGGGATGTGTCGGTCAGAGATGGTACAGGTGCTGAGGCACAGACCGCCTGCCTCACACCTATTGCCTGGTTTCCAGCTGGCCTGCCAGACACCTTGTCATTCTTTGCATTTCTTAGCTGAGTCCCAGTGGGTGACGCCATAGAGGAGGAGAGCCCAAAGCACTGTGTCTGGGTCTGCACTTGGCATCGTGCTGCTTTGGTTCTAGGATCCTGTCTGCCTTCTGTCTGTGCTCTTTTTCCTCTTCCTGGAATGAATCCCCTCCCTCCAGACACCTCTGCTCTGCTGCCTTCTCCCCTCCAGCCTAGAGCACGACCCATGAGGCCAGCTCCTGCTCCCTCCTGTTGTTGGAGCAGGTTCCCTGCCTGGAACATTCTATTCATCCTTCTGGGCTTGGCTCAGATGCCTCTCCTCTTTGGTGCCCTCTTCCACATCCACAATGCCATTCAGTTGCTCTTTCCTTTTTAGGATACTTCATGCGGCATGTAGATGGCACCTCAGCAGCTGTAACTCGCTCAATGGACATTTATTCTCTATCCATCCCTAACTTGACTGTAAATTCCTTGAAGTCAGGGAAGATGTGTTGCTTAATACTTTATGCTGCAGATGGGGATACCCAGTAGATTTGTTGACTGATTTTTCAGGCTTTGCTATCAGTAAATGTTAAGCAGATTCCCTAAAGTTTAGCACCATGGGCCTCATTCTTGAGTCCCCATGGGGAAGCAAGGTGCTCACGGGGGTGGGGGGACTCAGTAGGGATGGATGGAATGAAAGAGGTTGCTATCTAAGATTTAATGTTTGCCTCCCAGGTTTTGTGCAATTTAGCGGTGAACTCTGAGGGCACAAAGACACTCAGGCTCAAAGGAAATGACTTTTTATTGGTGGAAGCCTAGAGAAGTGGGGTCAAGAAGGGAAAGGGGAAGAGATTTTGTATGGGGAGGTTTTCCTGTTGCCCTTAAATCTATTCAGAGTGCTGTCTGCACTTTCGTCCTCTTACCTGTGAGCCCTCAGGAAGCTCTGAGCCTGGTTTTTCTCATCAGATGGAATCTTCGAATTCCAAATAGAAAGTCCTCATCGGTCTTGCATTCTCTACCCCAGGCTACACCAGCTCCCCTCAGGAAACAACACCTCTGCTTCCATACTGCCATAGGATTGAGCAGTGTACCTGTAGAGAAGGTTGAGCCAGGTATGGGAGTCACCCTCTGACCACCTGCAGGAGTTGCCCCTCCCCCAGGTCACTCTCCTCCAAGTGAGCCTCAGGGACATGAGGAGATGTGCTGGGTCTAAGGATGCTGACCATCCAGTCATCCATCCAGCAGATGCTGGTGGAGCCCCTCCTGGGCCCCAGGCCCCATCCTGGGAAGTGAGGATACAGGAATGGGTAGGGCCAGTCCCTGTGACAGGAGAGTTCGGAGTGATGGAGATACAGCCAGATACTGTGTTCAGGGTCAGCACAGAGTGCCATGTGGCATATGTGGTGGCCACTTACCTATCCCAGACGAATGCCTTCCTGGAGTCAGTGACGTCGAAGCTGAGATCCCAAGGAGGGCTGGGAATTAGCCAGGCCAATGGGAAGGGGAGGAAGATGATTCACATTTCAGGCTGAAACAGCGTTGGAAGATCTAGAGGCAGGAGAGCTAGCTGCAGTGATTGGAGGGCGTGGGGTTCAGAGGGACCAGAGTGTAAGGTTGGAGGGGGCTGGAAGTTGAGGAAATAGGTTCTGGAGGACCTCACATGTCACCCAAGCTGAGGAATTTTGGTTTTGACCCAAAGCCAGGTCACGTGGCAGAGGCTTTAGGTGGTCCATCTTCTCCACTTTCCCTCCCCAAAGCCCAGCCATCCCACAGACACTGGACGAATGCCTTCCTGTCTCCTGAGGCCACCTCAGACTGAGAGCCATGGCACAGATTTCCCCACCCTTTCTTCTGCCCCCCTCCCCAATTTGATCTGCCACTGGCCACTGTTCAGGCAGCTAATGACATGGCATGGTGTTTAATTCTGAACTCTGCAAAGTTGAAAGATTAAATAATGGATTTTGTGATCCACTGAGCTCTTTCCTGGATAGAATGATAAGATGTCAATTGGAAAAATTTAAATATTGATGAGTTTTAACTTTTGTATTGATTGGGCTGTGACATATTTTGAATAATGATTCACATTAAAAATACAAGGATTCATATTGATCATGCAATATCTGGCTGTATTAAAATAATCGAGTAATCCTTAGACCTTGGATTCCTTTTAAAATTTTGTTTCTCATAATAGCTGAAGATCCAACCAACGCATAGCTTGTGACAAATTTTTGAAATTCCTACGTCTGCCTGTCTGCACTCTTTTCTTCTGTTGTCCCTCAGGACTGCTTTTTGGGGGACTTGGCAGGCTGGGGTCTTGGGAGACAGGTGGCTTCCTTGTATGTGGGAACCCCTTGTATGTGGGGTTACCCCAGCAGCTGGATGCTGTGGGAAATCCAGGGGAATTCTTAGACTGTTCCACTTTTCCTGGGTGCCCATGGCTCTGAGGGTAAAGGAAAGGCCAGAGAGGGTTTGGGGGTTGTTTTATTTTTCTTTGTGTTGAGCTTGAAATTGTTCCCTTGGGATCTGGGATGGTTCATCTTCAACTCTTGAGCCCAGGGACTCTGCTGCCACTCCTTGAACTTACCTTTGCCTCTCCTGTTGGGACTTTTGACCATGGGGTCTTCAAGTTTCCAACCTATCTCTTTGTCTACAGGGTTACAATGCTGACTTTCTTTGCTTGTGGCTACCTATCTTCCCCCAGGACTTTCACAGAGGCTCAAGAATCAGGCATTTAAGACAAAAGAGCTACCATGTGCTGGTGCTAGACTCTCTACATTCATTCATTCATCATTCATTCTTTTAACATATATTTATTAAACTTTAACTCTGTGCCAAGCAGGCATCATGCCCATTCTGATGGGACTTACAGCCTACAAGGGGAGACGGACATTAAACAAGTGATTTGCACAAGTAGTTAATGCATGACTCAGTTATTTCCAGGTGTGACAGAGGCTATACAGGAAACATTCAAGGCAAGTAAGCCTAGTCTGGGGTGGTTTGCAGGAAAGAATTAACCTAGCATACCCTTGGAAAGGCCTGCTGGCCATGTTGGTCCTTGGCTGGCATCTGGGAACCAAATGGGTAAACAGTTCTCTATTCTGATATTAAACTCTCCCTGAACAGTAAGAGTGGCTCTCTGGCCCTGAACTGTTTGTACAAACAGTGTAGTGTATGCTGGACACCTGTTTTCCTTCTTGTAGTCTGGAATTTTGATACATGCTAAGCAGGGGATGCCTGTGTGACCAGCTCCCAGTAAAAACCCTGGGTGCTGAGGCCCTCCTGGGCTTCCCTGGTGGACAGGACTTTGATGTGTTGTCACACCCTGTTGCTGGAGGAGTTGTGTGTCCTTTATAGCTATGCCACAGGTTAAAAATTTTTTTTCCTATCTATTCACCTGTTGATGCACAGGCTTGTTTATAACTTTTGGCTTTTACAAATACAATTGGTATGAACATTCACATACAAGTCCATGTGGGCATACACTTGTTTCTTTCTAGTAAATACCTAGAACTGGAGCAGTTGGATGGTATGGTAGATCTGTGTTTAACTTTATAAGAAACCACCGAAATGGCTGAATCATTTTACATCCCACCAGCAGAGTTCCAGTTGCTCCACATCCTTGCCAACACTTGGTATAATCAGTTTCTTTATTTAAACATTTGTGTGTGTGTGTGTGTGTGTGTGTGGTACTAAAGCTTTTTTTAAACCATTTTAAAATTGAAGTAGTTAATTTACAATGTTGTGTTAGTTTCAGGTGTACAGCAAAGTGATTCAGTTTTATATATATATGTATATATATATGTCAGTTATAATACATATGTATATATACATATATATGTATATATATAATTCAGTTTTATATATATATATATGTATATATATACTCTTTTTCAGATTCTTTTCAATTATAGGTTATTACAAGATACTGGATATAGTTCCCTGTTCTATACAGTAGGTCCTTGTTGTTCATATCCTTTATATATAGTAGTGTATATATGCTAATCCCAAACTCCTAGTTTATCTCTCCCCCACCCCCACTATCCCCTTTGGTAACCATAAGTTTGTTTTCTATGTCTGTGAGTCTGTTTCTGTTTTGTAAATAAGTTCATTTGTATCTTTTTTTTTTCTTTTAGTTTCCACATATAAGTGATATCATATGAGATTTGTCTTTCTTTGTCTGACTTACCTCACTAAGTATGATAATCTCTAGGTCCATCCATGTTGCTGCAAATGGCATTATTTCATTCTTTTTTATGGTTGAGTCATATTCCATTGTGTATATATACCACATCTTCTTTATCCATTCATCTGTCAGTGGACACTTAGGTTGCTTCCATGTCTTGGCTATTGTGAGTAATGCTGCTATGAACATTGGGGTGCGTGTATCTTTTCAAATTATAATTTTCTTTGGATATATGCCCTGGAGTGGGATTGCAGGATCATATAGTAACTCTACTTTTAGTTTTTTAAGGAACCTCCATACTGTTCTCCATAGTGGCTGCACCAATTTACATTTCCACCAACAGTGTAGGAGGGTTCACTTTTCTCCACACCCTCTCCAGCATTTATTGTTTGCAGATTTTTTTGATGATGGCCATTCTGACTGGAGTGAGGGGATACCTCATTGTCGTTTTGATTTGCATTTCTCTAATAGTGATATTGAGCATCTTTTCATGTGCCTGTTGGCCAACTAACTGTAGGTCTTTTTTGGAGAAATGTCTGTTTAGATCATCTGCCCATTTCTTGGATTGGGTTGTTTGATTTTTTTGATATTAAGCTGTATGAGCTGTTTGTATATTTTGGAAATTAGTCCCTTGTCAGTAGCATCATTTGAAAATATTTTCTCCCAGTCCATAGGTTGGCTTTTTGCTTTGTTTATGGTTTCCTTTGCTGTGCAAAAGCTTTTAAGTTTAATTAGGTCCCATTTTTTAATTTTTGTTTTTGTTTCCATTACTCTGGGAGATGGACCCCAAAAAATATTGCTGCGATTTATGTCAAAGAGTGTTCTGCCTATGTTTTCCTCTAGGAGTTTTATAGTATCCAGTCTTACATTTAGATCTTTAATCCATTTTGAGTTTATTTTTATATATGGTGTTAGAGAATGTTCTAATTTCACTGTTTTACATGTTGCTGTCCAGTTTTCCCAGCACCACTTATTGAAGAGACTGTCTTTTCTCCATTGTATATTCTTGTCTCCTTTGTCATAGATTAATTGATCATAAGTGCATAGGTTTGTTTATTTCTGGGTTTCTGTCCTGTTCCATTGACCTATATGTCTGTTTTTATGCCAGTTCCATACTGTTTTGATTACTGTAGCTTTGTAGTATAGTCTGAAGTCAGCGAGCATGATTCCTCCAGCTCTGTTCTTCTTAAGATTGTTTTGGCTATTCGGGGTCTTTTGTGTTTCCACACAAAGTTAAAAATTTTTTGTTCCAGTTCTGTGATAAATGCCATTGGTAATTTGATAGGGATTGCATTGAATCTGTAGATTGCTTTGGGTAGTATAGTCATTTTCACAATGTTGATTCTTCCGATCCAAGAACATGGTATATCTCTCCATCTGTTTGTATCATCTTTAATTTCTTTCATCAGTGTCTTATAGTTTTCTGCATACAGGTTTTTTGTCTCCTTAGGTAGGTTTATTCCTAGGTATTTTATTCTTTTTGATGCAGTGGTAAGTGGGATTGTTTCCTTAATTTCCCTTTCTTATATTTTATTGTTAGTGTATAGGAATGCAAGAGATTTCTGTGCATTAATTTTGTATTCAGCAATTTTACTAAATTCGTTGATGAGCTCTAATAGTTTTCTGGTAGCATCTTTAGGATTTTCTATGTATAGCATCATGTCACCTGCAAACAGTGACGGTTTTACTTCTTTTCCAATTTGGATTCTTTTATTTCTTTTTCTTTTCTGATTGCTGTGGCTAGGACTTCCAAAACTATGTTGAATAAAAATGGCAAGAGTGGGCATCCTTGTCTTGTTCCTGATCTTAGAGGAAATGCTTTCAGTTTTCCACCATTGAGTATGATGTTTGCTGTGGGTTTGTCATATATGGCCTTTATTATGTTAAGGTATGTTCCCTCTATGCCCACTTTCTGAAGTTTTTATCATAAATGGATGTTGAATTTTATCAAAAATTTTTTCTGCATCTATTGAGATCATATGGTTTTTACTCTTCAATTTGTTAATGTGATGTATCACATTGATTGATTTGTGGATATTGAAAAATCCTTGCATTTCTGGGATAAATCCCACTTGATCATGATGCGTATGATCCTTTTAATGTATTGTTGCATTCAGTTTGCTAGTATTCTGTTGAAGATTTTTGCATCTATGTTCATCAGTGATATTGACCCATAATTTTCTTTTTTTGTGATGTCTTTGTCTGGTTTTGGTATCAGGTTGATGGTGGCCTCATAGAATGAATTCAGAAGTGTTCCTTCCTTTGCAATTTTTTTGGAATAGTTTCAGAGGATAGGTATTAACTCTTCTCTAAATGTTTGGTAGAATTCACCTGTGAAGCCGTCTGGTCCTGGACTTTTGTTTATTGGGAGTTTAAAATTACTGATTCAGTTTCAGTACTGGTAATTGGTCTGTTCATATTTTCTATTTATTCCTGGTTCATTCTTGGGAGATTGTACTTTTCTAAGAATTTGTCCACTTCTTCTAGGTTGTCCATTTTATTGGTATATAGTTGCTCATAGTAGTCTCTTATGATCCTTTGTATTTTTTTGTGGTTTCAGTTGTAACTTCTCTTTTTTCATTTCTGATTTTATAGATTTGGGTGCTCTCTGGTTTTTTTTTTTGGTGAGTCTGGTAAGAGTTTATCAATTTTGTTTAATCTTTTCGAAGAACCAGCTTTTAGTTTCATTATTCTTTTCTATTGTTTTCTTAGTCTGTATTTCATTTATTTCTGCTCTGATCTTTATGATTTCTTCTACTAACTTTGGGTTTTATTTGTTCTTTTTTCTCTAGTTGTTTTAGGTATAAGGTTAGGTTGTTTATTTGAGATTTTTCTTGTTTCCTGAGGTAAGCTTGTATTGCTATAAACTTCCCTCTTAGAACTGATTTTGCTGTGTCCCATAGGTTTTTGGATCATTGTGTTTTCATTTTCATTTGTATCTAAGTATTTTTTGATTTCCTCTTTGATTTCTTCAGTTATCCATTGGTTGTTGTTTAGTAGCATATTGCTTAGCTTCTATGTGTTGTGTTTTTTTGCAGTTTTTTCCCTTGTAGTTGGTTTCTAATCTCATAGCGTTGTGGTCAGAAGAGATGTTTGATATGATTTTAGTTTTCTTAAATTTACCAAGGCTTGTGTTGTGGCCTAGCATCACACACAGGATGTGATCTATCCTGGAGAATGTTCCATGTGCACTTGAAAAGAATGTGTATTCTGCTGCTTTTGGATGGAGTGCTCCATAAATATCAATTAAGTCCATTTTCACTCCCAGACTGTTGTCATCCCATCTTTCCTGAAAACTTTCCTGCTCCTTTAAAAGTCGTGCCTTCAAGGTCTTATCATTCAATATCCTGTCTTCTTGCAATTATTACAGATTCCCTGATGGCTTTCTCTCATTCCTTGAAGATTTTAACACCTAGTTCACTGTCTCTTTCCAACACTACACTTGTCATAATTCTTGGTAATTTTTAATATCCACATAGAGATCCTCTCAAAACCCAGGAGTATTAGTCATAATACATAATGCTCTCTGCTGTTACCAACAAACCTCAAACTCTCAGTTGCTTAGTAATCAATAAAGCAATAATCAATAAAAGATTATTTCTTGCTTATGCCAAGTCCAGCACACCTCCCTGGCACTTACCTCGCAAAACCCCACGCCGGGTTAAATCCAACTTTGTACCTTCTGAAAGCTTGCGTCCAAGCAGCCCAATGTGCCTGGAGAAAAATGCATACCAACGCTAACTTGTTTCATTTTCAATCTGCAGTCCACCACCACGACCACCCCGCCCCCCACCCTGGCCCTAGTGCTACCTAGAGACTCTATACACTGTTCTGATCATACCTGTGTGAAGTGTCTCACAGCTTCTTCCCTCTCAAAAGGACCTTTTCCTCCTCATCAGTCTCCGCTCCTGGCCTTGCTTCTTATTTCACTGAGAGAATAGAATAAATCAGAGAATTTCTGCATGCTCCCATCAGCCCATCTACCTACCTTCCTGTACTGACATCCATACGGGCAGCCTTCCCTCCTGTTCCTGGGGGCAACTGGTCTGTACCCCTAACCACAGTCAGCCCCTCTGCTTCTGTGCTGATTCCATTCCTCCTCACCTATTCAAGGACATCGTTCCTGCCATTGTTCCCTCTCTCTCCTTCAGCCTTAGTTTTCTTCCCTCTATCGGATCATTCCTAACACCATAAAATAGTCTATAGTCTCTCCTATCTTTAAAAAAAAAAGAAGTCCATGCTGGCAGCTACCACAAGCTTCTGAAGCTACCGAAGCTTCTCATGGCTTCACTATTGGCAGCAAACAACATGGATGTTCGTCTTGTTTGTTCTCGCCAGTTCCCCTCCTCCAGTTCTCTCTTCAACTCAGCCGGGCTTTTGTCTACTTCACTCTACTCTTGTTAAGGACACTGAATCCAGTGGTCGAGTTTCTGTCCTCACCTCACTGGCCTCTGACTGGCATTTGACGTGACTGGTCACCTCTTTCTCATGAACCCACTCTTTCCTGGCTTTCTCCTTCTTCTCCTCTTCAGTCTCCCTTGAGTGTCTCCTTATCTCCCCAATCTCTTCCCCACCCCCAACTTTCCCTTTACTTTTACTTAGAAGGAAAACATTACACAGAACAAGAATATTCTGTAAATAAATACAACAGAACAAGTGACCAGCCCTCTGACTCCTGCACAGCCTACAGTATCCACAGGGTTATTTTTTGAACACAATGTATTATATGAATAAAATTCCACACTTTGCTTTTTGAAGTACAGCTTCAAGCAACTACAGGTTTCCATCCTGCTAGCCTCAGGCAGCAGTTGCTTTTAACTTCTTTTTTTTTTCACTTTACTTTTTTTATTGTATTGGAATATAGTTGCTTTACAGTGTTATGTTAGTTTCTGCTGTACAACGAAGTGAATCAGCTGTATGTATACATATATCCCCTCCCTCTTGGACCTTCCTCCCTCCCACCCCCCACCCCATCCCACCCATCGAGGTCATCACAGAGCACCAAGATGAGCTCCCTGTGCTATCTCTCCAACCTCTTAAGGCTGGAGTGCCCAGGGCTCAGTTACCATATTCTCTACTTCTCTACCCAAATGTTCCAGGCCCTTAGCTTTACATGTCATCTTTATGCTGATGACCCCAAGGTTATAATTCTAGCCCTGACCTACCCCTGAACTTCAGATCTCTCTATTTGCTTGGATGTCAAATAGGCATTTCACATTTAACACGTCCAAAACAAGACTTGATTTATCACCTCCTATGATGCTCATACCCTGCACTTTCCCATCTCAGGAAATGGTGACTCCAACTTGCCCTAATGCCTACAAGTCATCTTTGGCTCCATTTTCTCTCTCTTCCCTCATCTAATCCATCAGTGAATCCTATTGCTCTACCTTTAGAATCGATCCAGAATCTGTTGACAGGACCAAAACCCTCACTACTCTCACTGTTGTCTACACCACCCTCGTCTTTCTTGTGCACTACCATTAGAGCCCTCTTTTAGAGTTTCCTTTTAAAAGGAAATTCAATCATGTCACCCCATGGCTCAAAAGCCCCCAGCAGATCCTGCCCTGCTCAAGGACTACAAAGTCCCGGGGATCTGGCTCTTGCCAATGTTGTGACGTCATCTCCCGCTCGCCCCCTCTGCTCCAGCCACGTTGCTTAAATACACCGTGCATGTTCCCACCTCAGGGCTTTTGTACATTCTGTTTCCTCTGCTTGGAATGCACTCTCCCCAGGTGTCCTTGCGTCCTTCACTTGTCTCCCTGTGTGTCACCTTCTCAGGAGGCTCTTCTTGTCCACCCCATCCCTTCTCTCATCCCCCTTCCTCTCCTACCATCTGGCATTACATTTGTCACTGTCTGTGTCCCCAGCTGGGACACAAGGGGCAGGTAGCCTGACTCTTTTGTCCACTGTGCTCCCTGGAGCCTAGACAAGTGCCCAGTTGTGGTAGAGACTCAGTAAATCTTCTAAAAAGTGAATAAATTTCAACCCATGTCCTAAATTAATAAATATAGAAATCCCATGCCCTCCTTAATATTAATTTAAATTTTAGAAATTAAATATGGTGACTGAAAAGAAATGAAATCACTTAAAATTTGAATGTGCATTTTTATCATTAATAACTATTATAAAAAATTAATGCTAATTTTTAAAGATTCAAACTATACAGAAATGCATAATAAAAAGTGAAAGATGGCCCTTTTCACATTTTCCCCCATCTCTATTTCTTGCCATCGGACTTTCCACAGTGGTACACCTCTGTTGACAGTTCTGTATACATCATTTCTCTCCATAGATAATACACACAAACACACACACACACGGACATTTTTTTAAAGTGGTATCTTGTTCTATACTATATAGTTCACCTTTTTTTTTCCCACTTAAAAATATACCAAAGATATTTTTCTGTGCTGGTGCCTTCACATCTTTGGTGACTAGTCTGACACCTGGGGATTCTGTTTTGCCCCCTCCTCGCTCCCTCCAGCCTGGATTCTCTGAGCGGAGGGTGGTGTTTCCCGCTTCAGAACTTTCATGGCACTGTTCCTCCCTATTCTTCTGCCACCTTCTTTCTGCCTGTAGCATTGCTACTTACTTGTCTGGTTCATTAGATTACAATTCCATGCGGACCAGGCAGTGTGTATCTTTTGTCGTTTTGTATCTTCCATAGTTGTGGGATGCTTGTTGTGTGGGTGGGTGGATGGATGGGTGGATGGATGGATATGTGAAAAAATGAAAAGACCAGCTTCTCTTCCTTTTTATCCCCTAAGTGATACTTCAAAATGCTTCTTAACTCAAATTGTGCAGGTTTGCTAGCCGGTGGGGGTGGGGTGAGCCTTCTAACTTTAGTCCTTCAGGTGAAGTTGCTGGCTCGCTCAGCTGTGATGTAGCATTGGCGTTTCTTAAAAACAAATTACAGCAGCAACAATAACAACAGTAAAAATGACAGTTACCACTGCCCGAGTGTTTACTTTGTATGGGCACGGTGCTTCGATGCTTTATATACATTGTCTTCTTTAATTTTCCAACCATCTACATGAATTAGATGCTATGATTATTTTCATTTTGTAAAATAGGCTCAGGGAGGTGAAGTAACTTGCTCAAGAATGCACAGCTGGGTAGTGACAGAGCCAAGGTTCAAACCTGGGCTGCCAACTTCTCAAGCGCAACCTTGCACTTCTCTGATGGGAACCAGGTTTGCATGGAATTGTTTCTTCCTGTTGGAACTGGTTGCATTTTTAATTGCAAAAAACACCCAACCTGTGGTTAACAGATTAATATAGCAACCTTTCCCTCCTGAGAAAATAGTTCTTTCATTTGCCCATAAAAGTAGTAGTGCCCATAAGACTCTCTTCCAGAATAACTAACTCTCTCCCGACCTTCCCCCCCAACAACAAACAAAACAAAACAAAACCTTCCATGGCCTCAAATGGTCAAGCGTAGCTCCCTGACTACTTGATTTCTTTGGCTGCTTCTTGCCTTAGCAAAGAGAAGATGAACTCATGAATTATACCCAGAAGAATAGACACTGAGGACCCAAGTGGTTTGTTATGTAAGCAGTAAACACTTTGGACAGAATCATCAACTGTTTGTCAAACGCTGGGTTCTACCAAACCGAGTTTAAAAGAAAGAAAAGCTATCTGCGGAGATTTTGTGAAAGTTCCACTTGGTTAGCATGCTTGCAATGCACACTGTAACAAAGCTTTAATATAATTAAAATTTAAAATCCATGTAGAATCTAGTGGGTAGGCAGATGTACCGGTATGTTAAACTTTATGTCGCTTGAAAATGGTTTTCAAGTACATCAGGGGGAGACCATCCAGCTGTAAAATTATCTGCTTTATGATGCCGTATCACAGCTCTGATCTTTTTCTTTTAATTAAAAATGTACCTTAAAGTTGCACCATCCCCACTCTCTGTTACCTCTTTGCCTCTTTCTTAAAACTTACCGATAGGAGATGAAGCAGCATGACTGTTCTATGAACCTTTGGGGATATTGATGCAGGAAATCAGTTTTCAATTAAACATTAAGTTATGTGGCTCTTCAGCTGGGCTTGGGCCCTCTCGAGGCCAAAGGGTAGCCCCTCATGTATCTGGTGGGTCAAACCTTCCAACTACTTGCAGCTCATTCCATAAATGAAGAGGGTGATAGCACTTTGGGAAGACAGGGGGATGATACCTGCCCAGCTCTTTTTGACCTGACCCAGGTGTGAACCGCCTTAGAAGGTGTCTGCCCTCTGAGTGGCATAGACAGTAGGACCCTTTGCTCATGTTTCCCCCCCCACCCCCACATCTTTTTTTACTGACTTTCTGGTATCTGATATTTTGGGGGAGGAGGATGGTCATCCCTTTGATTTGATGTTTCATCCTCTGTTAAAATATAGACCACTGGTTCCTCATCCATCATTGACCCCTCGATATGGCTAAAGTCCCCAGGTCCTTCGTGAAAGATCATAAAGACAGTGGATATTGGTGCCCAGAAATGGGCTTTGCAGAGAGGGGAGGACCCAGAAGGGCAGACTGGGTGCTGGGGTCCTCCCCGAGCCTGGCTCTGGCTGTAGCTAATTAACAGCTGTAAACACACTCAATGTTACTTTTTTAGATGAGATCCATCTTCTAACGTATCTATGGTAGAGCCTGACACACAGCGAGCGCAGAATAAATATTGGCTATTATTGAGATGATGAATATTTTATTGTTCTAATTATAATCAGATCCTGCTAGACCCTCTTTAGGATCTTTCTGGAACCTGCCGATGGGTAAGAGGAAGGAAAACAAGCAATTCCTTACATGGCCTGGAGGACCTGTTGGCCGTTAGATGGGGACGGGAACTGAGGGGACATCGCCTGGCCTCATGTTTTCAGGACAGGAAACAGGAGTTCCTAGCAGAGAAGGGACTTACCCAGTGCACAAAGCGAGCCGCGGCAGAGCTGTTCGTTCCACTAGCTTGGCTGCTTCACCTTATCTCAACTTCCTCTGTGCTGGGCAGAGCCAAGGCTAAGCTACTCAGTTACTTTGCTGCTATGACGCCCGGGTGCCCCCTGCAGTCTTAGAGAGCCCCGCCCACTGCCACCACCCTCCCAGGCTGTGGACAGAACAGCTGGCCACAGAGGGTCTCCTTGGCCATTAAAGAATCTTCCTGTTCGCAGCAGCCTCTCCGCTTTCTTGCAACCCTACTGATTATCAGGTACCATCCACACCCCGTACCAGGAAATGCCACTTGCTTTCCCTGCCCTGGAGTGTGGTGGCGGTGATGATGTCTTTGAAAGCAGTGGTCCAGGACCTGCAGTTCTCTAGACTCCCAGGGTGTTCGCGGGAGGTTTGCTATGAGGGGATCAGACGTGGGAGAAAAAGGATTCTGCTCAGAGCTCAGCCTGCAGGAACTTGCTCTGGGGGCTCAGGAGAACCCACGCTTCCCCTCCCTCCAGGGGCTTGCCTTTGGCTGGCCTGGGAAACAGCACACGTGTCTGGGTCTAGGGCAGGTGGTGCGAGGCATCACCTATAACCCGGGACCAATTGTGTTGTGGATGCTTCCGGAAGCAGGCAGGCTTCCTGGAGGAGGTGGAGCCTGAGGTAGGGTGGGAGGGGGGCCGTGAAGGCGGGATGGTGGGTGGGCAGGCCCATTCGGGGTGGCGTCCTGGCCTCACGCAGGGTACTGTGAACTGGGAGTAAGGCAGACATTGATGGAGGAGAAAGATGACAGAAGGATGATTGACGGACGAGTGAAATTGTGTGTCGGCGACAGGCTCACGTCTCGCTTTGAGTTAGAGCCACGGACAGTCAGGATGGGACATGGTGACCATCTAGGCTCACTGTCGTGTTGATTGGGGTGCTGTGTGGCTCCCCGTGTCAGGAGAGGGCAGAGACCCCTCGTAGGGAGGTGGATGACGCTGGGGAGACAGTGCGATGAGGGTCCACATGTGCAGTGATGGGAACGGGGTCCGGGCCAGCTGGGCTTGTGATCACGTGTAGGTGACGTCACCTCCCTGGGCCTCGGGCTCCTTCCCTGACCAGCCGGTTTTCCAGGTGCCTTTCGGGCTGCACATGTCCATTCTGATCTGGTGTTTTCATACCTGCTCTGGTCTTAGTTTCCCAGTCTAAGATCTGCTTGGTGGACTAGGTCTAGACCTCTCCCCTTCCAAGTGACCCTACAGGAAGATGGGCAGCTGATATGACTACGTGCTGACCCCTCCAAGGGCTGCGGTGAGAGGGGCCAGGCTTGAGTATGTGGAAGCCGAGGGGCTTCCATGCAGAGTGGGGCCTGGGGCACTGGCTCTGCGAGTCCACGGCTCCCAGGTGGGAGGAGGGGTGTCGACAGCAAGGTGAGCTGGGCCAAGACACAGACATGCTTCAGGGAGGGACGTTGGTGATGGCCGAGCCCTCGGACTGCTGGGCCAACAGTCACACCTGGCGCACAGGTGTCGGTCTCCATTCTAATTGGTTGTTATGTATTTTGAATATCAATCCTGACCTCAAGGACTCGCCACCATGAGAAGCAAAAACCTTCCTGGAGACATCTCTGAATGTTCCAGGGTTCGCATTGCTCAGAGCTGCTTTAGATGTGTGTGAAACCAAAATTAATTACATTCTGTGCACCTAATCCAGCCCCTCAGTGTCAGTGGCTGGCTTTCTCCTGTCTGTGGATGGAGCTGGCTCTTTTGGCCTGATTATTGTTCCGGTGCATGTGGGATTTCCTACCTGCACCTTAGGGGAAAGCTTTCCTGCTACCACCTATGGAGGGGGCCGGCAACTCCTTTTCATGACAACAGCCCACATCGACAGCTGACACTGAGGCTTTTCCCAAAGGAATCAAGATGCCCTGGGTGGCGTTTCATCCAACCTCTCACCTGTCGTGAGGAGTCCTCACAGGGCAATTACTGCACACACCTGAGTGTAGGTGACCTCAGCTCCAAGGTGACACCTCCTTTCTTCATGATAGGATAAAAATGTATTTTCGATTACCTTGAAATTTTGACTTTTAGGGATTTAGATTAAGTAGTCAGATGTCAACGTATACAACTTACTGGACCAGTTTAGTTGTATGGACATGTAGAATGTCATGTATATAAACTAAATTATTTGTAGAGATGTAGCTTTCTTCTATTCTGACATTTTGTGAAATCGTTTTTATTCATATTCCTCCTGTGCATGTTGTCATTGGTGGAACCACTCTGAATGTGGTTGGACACAGGACGTTTTTACCCTCTGTGGTTTGAGATGCACCACTTTTGGAAACTACTGTTGGTGTGATGCTGCAGTGGAAATTGTGTCCCACGAGTCTTAGCTCAGGCTGCCGTACAAGATATAGTAGACCACGTGGCTTCAACAACAGAAGTTTATTTTCTCACAGTTCTGGAAGCTGGGAGGGTCGGGTCCTGATGAGGCCTCTCTTCCTGGCTTACAGACAGCTGCCTTCTCGCTGTGTCCTCAGTGAGCTTTCCTCAGAAGAAAGATCTCTCTCTCTTCCTCTTCTTGTAAGGCCACAGTCATACTGGATTAGGACCGCACCCTTATGACCTCATTTAACCTTAATTACCTCCTAAGAGCCCTACTCCAAATATACTTACATTGGGGGTTAGGGCTTCAAGATACAAATTTTGGGGGGGACATAATTCAGCCCCTAGTGTCATGCCGCAAGACTCAATGTATATAACATTAGGCAGGATTTAAAAATTTGCCTTGTAGGTATATGTTTGTGATCTCCATATTGTAAGGACTTACTCTTGTTTCAAGCTCCTTACGATGCTTGTTTACACAGACATCAGAACTTGCACCGTGAGGCTGTACCACTCAGAGTAATCACTGTGTCAAGTTTATTTGCCTCTGTACACCAGTTCCGTTGGTGACCTCTATAAGCATCCCAAACTAGGATTGATTGAGGTCTTAGCTAATGTGTCTTCATGTTGTAATAAAAGATAACTTTTTAATAAAACGGTGCTTTATTATTCAAAGTAGAGCCATTGAGAATGTTCCTTATGATTTGAACAACTCTAAGAATTCAACTATAAGTTGGTCCTTTGTCTCTCCCAACAAGCCGTGTTTATTCTTCCCATCTCACAAATGCAGAAAGAGACAAGGGTGGGTTGAATCACTGGCTCAGACTTGAACCTGGATGGGATCTCCTCATCCCAGAGCTGTGTCCCTTTCTGCCGCATCGCTAGGCTCCAGGGAGAAGTAATGGGAGGAAAGAGAGGTTCAGTGACACAGCCGAGGTCTTTCGGCAGAGAGAAGAATCCCGTGTCCAGGGCCCTTCTCGCTGCATCTCCAAAAACTCCATATTAACCCCAAGAGCCAGAGGTGCCTCCTCTCCGCTGAGGCCGCCCCTCAGGGTCCAGCCTTTCTCCTTCTTGGGCCGGGGCAGGGAGGACAGCCCTGCCCCCACTGTTCCCGGCTTGTGCAGGCCTCCACGTCCCTCTTCATCTTGCCTTAAATAAGGCTTTTAGTAGGCTGCCAGATTATTCATCTATTGTATTTATGGAAACCACTGAAGACTTCGAAAAGGGGTTTAATTTAATGTGAGGTTCTATCTTTGAAGAAATTTGTTTAACAGTGCAGGGAAAATTGGGCTTTTAATATAGGAGGAGCAGAGCTGCTCTGTAACTTAAAGAGAAAATGGAAACAGAGATAAGAAGTAGCAGTGAAGCCACCGGGCTGGGAAGGAGGGCGGTTCGGGGACATGGTAGAACCGAGCCCAGGTGAAGGTTCCCCAGGTCCACGGCTGTCCTGGGGAAGGCAGGGCACAGGAAATGACAGCTCAGCGTCCGGTGGCCCTGGGTTGGCGGCAGGACCCGGAGCTTGGATTGACAGGATGGAGCAGTGTTAACCCACGAGCCTGTGGGCCCCTGGGGGACCCTGGGGGCCTCGACTGTCACAGCCACCGGGCATCCCAGCACAATTGTCTGCACGCAGTCGGCCGCTTCACGGTGGCTTCCTGGCTGGGTGGATGGAGCCTCCAACTGAGTAGGGGAGAGGATGACTTTGAGGGAAACGAAAGGTGGGTGGGAGGTTCTTACAGAGAAGAGGAGAAAGGGCTTTGGACTAGGGTAGCCCAGGGTTCAGTCCACTCCCGCTGTTTCTGAGCTGTGACCTCGGGCCACTTGCGAATCTCCCCGAACCTCAGCTTTCTCAGCAGGGAGAGTTGCACCCTCTGCGTTGTCGCAGATGTGAATCATCACGCCCGTTTACTGAGCACTTACTACATGCCTGGTGCCTGCTGAGTGCTCGTCTTTTTTTAAAAAAATTATTTATTTTTGTCTGTGTTGGATCTTCATTGCTGTGTGCAGACTTTCTCTAGTTGTGGTGAGCGGGGCTACTCTTTGTTGCGGTGTGCAGGCTTCTCACTGCAGTGGCTTCTCTTGTTGAGGAGCATGGGCTCTAGGCACATGGGCTTCAGTAGTTGTGGCACGTGGGCTCAGTAGTTGTGGCTCGTGGGCTCTAGAGCGCAAGCTCAGTAGTTGTGGCACATGGGCTTCAGTAGTTGTGGCACGTGGGCTCAGTAGTTGTGGCACATGGGCTTCAGTAGTTGTGGCACGTGGGCTCAGTAGTTGTGGCGCACGGGCTTAGTTGCTCTGTGGCACGTGGGATCTTCCTGGACCAGGGCTCGAACCCGTGTCCCCTGCATTGGCAGGCGGATTCTTAACCACTGCGCCACCAGGGAAGCCCTGAGTGCTGGTCTTTAATGAGATGCTGTTTCTAAAGGTCCAGCCAAGGATCTCACCCTGGGGGACACTCAGTCTTAGCAGTTCCTTCTTCCCCACCCTTAGAGCTGGGCAGTGGGTGATTCCAAAAGTAGCCGGTAGGCCTTCGGTCCTGCCACAGTGCCCCACACACCAAGGCTTGGCAACCCTCAGCCCTGAGCCTTTCACCAGCGCATCCCACCCCTGGCCTCGCCGATAAGCCAGGATAGAAGACGTTCATTTTCACAGATGCTGCGGGGAGAGAGCACGTATGAAAGAAGTGAAGAGATAAGAACATGCAGGAAGGTTATCTTTCAATTAAGAAAGGCAGTAATTCTTCCCCTCAGAACTCTTGCTGGGCATATCGTTGCAGTGGTTTGATGAGAAGGAAATCCACTGGTGTTCCGCAGTGTGAGCGCTGCTCAGCAAGGCACCCCGCACCCCAGGGCCTTCTCCCCGCACCCCACGGGAAACCCACTGCATCCTGAAGGCTCCTCCCAGGGTGTGGGTGGGGAGCTCAGAGCAGGGGCCCGGAGACCTACCACTGGGGAGTGAAGCCTTGCCCTACACTCGGGCTGCATCCTCATGGGACTGTCGCAGGACGGGCGGCTTGGGGTGTCAGATGGGGGAGGGAGGAAGGGCTGGCACATCGGGGCCTTTCTCTCACACACGCCCACGCCACACACATGCACACTCACACGCGTGTATGTGTTCCCTCTTCTGCTTTTGCTGGACTTCTAACACGCACCTAGAGGGCTTCTTTTGCTCCACATCTCAGCCCTGCTCCTTTCCCTACTTTTAAAAAAATTCACTGTTTTAGAGTAGTTTTACGTTCACAGCAAAAGTGAAGGGAAGGTACATGGAGATTTACCATACGCCCCCTGACCTCACACACTCACAGACCCCCCGCCCCATTATCAACAGCCCCACCAGAGGGGTGCCTTCGTTATAATTGATGAAATCTACACTGATGCATCATCACCCAAAGTCCATAGCGTACACCGGGGTTCGCTCTTGGGGAAGGACATTCTGTGGGTTTGGACAAATGTATAATGACACGTATCTATCATTGTGGTATCATGCAGAGTATATTTGCTGCCCTAAATATCCCCTATGCTCTGCCTAGTAACCCCTATCCCCATCCCCCAAGCCTCTGGCAACCCTGATCTTTTCACTGTCTCCATAGTTCTGCCTTTTCTAGAATGTCACATAGCTGGAATCGTACAGCATGTAGCCTTTTCAGATCAACTTCTTTCACTTAGTAATGCATTAAGGTTCCTCCATGTCTTTTGATAGCTTGATAGCTCATTTCTTTTCAGCTCTGAATACCACTTTCTGGATGTATCACAGTATATTTATCCAGTCACCTACTGAAGGATATCTTGGCTCCTTCCAAATTTTGGCAATTATGAAGAAGGCTGCTACAGATACCCATGTGCAAGGATTTTATGTGGACATAAGTTTTCAACTCCTCTGAGTTAAAACCAAGGACTGTGATTGCTGGATTATATGGTAATAGTAGGTTTAGTTTTGTAAAAAACCGCCCAGCTCCCTTCCAGAGCGGCGGCCCCATTGTGCCTTCCCACCAGCAATGAATGGGGGTTCCTGCTGTTCCACATCCTCGTCAACATTTGGTGGTGTCGGTGTTCTGGATTTTGGCCATTCTCATAGGTGTGTGGTGGCGTCTCATTGTTGTTTTGAGTTTGCATTTCCCTGAGGACACATGACATGGGGCATCTTCTCCATGTGCTTACTTGCCATCTGTCTGTCTTCCGTGACGAGGTGCTTTCCCTGCCTTTTCAGCTCACCCCCAGTAGGCCGGCATCTGCACTCAGCACCAGGCACCTTTACCCAGCAGAGAGTGGAGTGGGTCCAATCCCAGCATCGCCAACTTTTGGGTGTGCAACCCGGGTTCTCCTGTTCCAATCTGGGGTCCAGCCAGCCTGCCCGTTCAGTCTGGGTGTCTGCTGCCCACCAGGCTCCAGCTCCTCCCCCCTTTATCTGGGGGTCGCTAGGCCCTCTGAGTGTGGACATTTTCCAGCGCATTGAGCAGGTGGCCCCTGCACAGCACTGACCCACAGTGCGAGCGGGTACCACCCTCTCACCCGTCCCGCTGGCAGGACGTCTGGTCACTTGCTTCTCTGCCCAACTTGACTGAGGGTCGCTGTGGTCAGAGCCTGGCTTGCTCGTCCCCAGGACCCAGCGCTGGCACAGAGAAGGGCACAGAAGTGCTGTTGCCTCGTTGGCAGATGTCGGAGGACATGGGTGCCCGGTGCAGAGGGCTCTCCCACCCTATGGGCCTGCCTCTGAGGAATAGGGTGGAGGGAAGAGGCCTGGGCTCCTGGGCACTTCACCCGGTGGCCTGGCATCTCCACAGGGTGCCCTCCCCGCCAGCTGCCCAGAGACTGGGATGTGGCAGAGGTGGGGCAGGGGCTCCTCAGGGGAATTGTGGGCAGGCGGGATGGGATAGGAGTCCCGTCTTGCCGTTCCCCAGCCAAGCCTCAGCTGGGCGGAGGTGGACAGCCTCTTCTGCAGGGAACTGGGGGTCCCAGATGCCTCCCTTCTGGGCTTGGAAGGGGGTGCTCCTCCCTGGAGGAGGGGGGGTGTTCGTGTCTGAGCACATGGCCTTCGTTTCTGAGCAGCACAAGTGTCCCTGGCTGGGCAAAGAGCGGCTGGAACCTAGAAGGGCCTGACCCTGAAAACAGCTCCTGGAGCAGCCTGGTCAGGGCTGTGGGGCCTGGGGGCCTCCCAGCTAAGGGAATTTGCTCATTTCCTAGCTCTCTATTGTGATGGAATATAGCAGGAAATATGCTTTCCCTTCTACAGCCTTCAGTGGTAGAAATACCAACTTCAGCCCAGGTGACAGTTTGGTTACTGAGCTGCTGTGTGGTCTTGGGTCAGTTGCTTAACCTCTCTGAGCCCGGGATAATAACACCCATCTCCTAAGGCTGTTCTGAGGATCCGATGAGTTAATGTCCGTGAAGGCAGAGTGTCAGTACCATGAGTTATTTCTTGTTTGGGTCTGAACACTGGGCTAGATTTCCTAGCTGGTCCCAGGCCCACACTGAGAACAGGAGACAAAGCTGGATGCAGAGTTCTCTGCAGATGGCAGGACTGTGCTCCACACAGTGTGAAGACTTAGGTTCTTTGGAGACTGAACACTGGTGTGTGCAGAGGGCAGGGCATGGAGCCCAGGGCCTGGGGCGGTGCTCATTCCTTCTGGATGCTCTGAGGGAAAGGACCTGGGTCTGGCTGGACGTGCAAGTGGGAAGTTCGTCTCTCTCCTGATCTAGTTGCTGCTGGCTGGTGCTACAGACGGGCTTGGGAAGCACCGTTTCATTTTGCCCGAGCAAAGAAAGCAGGCACTGTGTGCTGTTCATATATTGATTGACTCATCAAATGATTTGCCTCAGCTGCCTGCATTTGTTTACAGGGTGAAAATTAATGCCACAGATGTTTACTGTATAATAGGATTTGAAATCTGTTGCAGGGGGTTTGGTGGGGGTGGGGAGCGGGGAAAGCAACCATCGAAACCACTGGGCCAAGAATGAGAGAAACGCTTGTGCATAAAGGAGGATTTGGTTCACTAAGTAACACATGGTGCTTGCTGTCAGATGCTAACAAGAAACATGGGCCTTGTCTCCCTTTTGGCCAGTGTTGGCTTGTGCGTCTGTCTCCTTGGCTTTCTTCTGCGCCGTGCTTTGATGTGGCACCTTCTAAAGTGTTTTCATTATTGAGAGAGCTTCTTCTGCAAGGGGGCGCCCACCTTGATTATTCATCATTAGCACCGATGCAGGCCTGGGGCCACCTGCTCCCTTTCTGCTCATCTCCTGTTTACAGCGGGCAGTCCGGTTGCCTAGGAAGCCTGTCTGGACCTTGGATGGGGCAGGGTCCTCCCGGTGACTCCCCTCTTGACTTAGGCTGTGTCCCTGCTGTCTGTTGCTTGGAGCCAGATCTCTGGGGGTTACTGTGCTCTACAACGTGAGCTCCTTTTTCTTGCTAGAGCCCCTAAGCCATGCAACAGGGAGCACCACGGAGGCATCGCCAATTCCTGGCCGTGTCCAAGGGATGTTCTCGGGGATCAGGGCAGGCGGGGGGCCCCGTGCTTTCACAGGGGAGTCCACTCCTCTGGCTTTCAGGAGGGCCTCCCAGTGGGGAGGTCGCAGGCTGCTGGTCCAGTGCTTGGCGACCACCGAGAGGCCCAGGAGGGAACTTCCTTCCCGGAAAGTTTTCCTCCCATGTGTTCAAGCGCAAGCACTTCATTTGTATTTTCACTTTCCTTATGTTTTCCTCATCAATCAGCTCTGATTGAATTCACCACAGATTAACATTTTCCATTATACGTTCTAATGTGTTTTTTTAAAACCAAATCTCCCTTCACAGGTTGCTGTCTTTATAATATAGGAATTATTTCTCAGTCACTTTAAAAGTCCTGCTTCATTAGCTTGGTGACTGTTTGGTAATTTGCAAAGTCACTTTCACAAGTTTTAACACTGCCCGGTTGAGAATCACAGCCGTAAATGTATTAGATCTTAATAATGTTATGATTCTGTCTGAAGTGAAAAAAAGAATCAGTAATTAGCTCTGACCTCAACACAGGCCTGCACTGTGCAGGAGACGATACCAATTACGGGATCAAAGCACCCGGCATTTAAGGAATCTTCCGGTGAGGCCATGGGGCCCTTTGTGTGAGCAGCGGTGAGACCGTGGTACCTCTGTCTCTCCAGCACCTTCATTTCCCCCTTCCTGCTTATAATGGCTTAAAGCTTTTCCTTCCATGGAAAGCACCTCATGTCTAGATGGGACCCTCCAGGGAAACACGCAGGGTGGGCGTGATTTCTACCCATTTGCAAATGGACACTTTGAAGCCCCCAAATTCGGGCTCCCACTCCACCTCTTTTTTTTTGGCCACTTGGCTTGGCTTGCGGGATCTTAGTTCCCCAACCAGGGATTGAACCCGGGTCCCCTGCAGTGGAAGTGTGGAGTCCTAACCACTGGACTGCCAGGGAAGTCCCAGGTCTATTTTTGACAGATGACGCTGCCTGCCGGGAAGATGTGTCTGGAGTCTTCCGCTGGATATGTATATATATGTATATATTTCGGCATGCTCACTTTTCCCCTCTTCCTGTGTCAAGGCCACCTCTGCGTTGTGCAGGGAAAAGGGGCAAGTTGACAAGGACGGCAATGTCCAGTCCCTGCTCTGAGGTTTCCAAGCCCCTCTGGGGGCAGGGGCGCTCCACGCCTGCGTGGCTTTTCCCTCTACTCCGTTCCCAGCAGCATCTCTGCCTCCCTGGAGGCCTCTCAGGGCGCCTTCCAGCTGCAAAGCCCGAGACTAGCTCCCTCTCGGGAGAGAGACTGGGTGGGTTCCGGAAAACCCGGGAGCCTCACGCTGCTTTGTCATGTTCCGTTTGCCCTGATTAATTCGGCGTCTGTATGAGCCAGAGGGAGTGGTGCTCTCCCCTAACCTTTCACAGATGTTTCAGGCCAAGGTTTTCTGGCAAAATCGATTCTGACATTTTGATAAGAACCCATTCGCTGTGTTCTGTATTTTGAATCTTTTGACTCTAAGCTGTTCTGAATACCAGCTGTGAACCTAAATCTTGTTTGTAAAATCTGCATACTGCATCAGCAGCAGAAACGGTGAGAACCTCGAGGTCATTTCGTAGACACTGGAAGCAAGTTGGGCGGATGTGATGATATTGAATTGCAGTGATTTATCAGACTTCTGCCGGGTGAGGGACCGTGAGAGACGCATAATGAATGTCTTGAACCCGCTCCTGTCTCTTGCAGTGTTTGGAATGGAAAAAAAAGTAGACCTTTAATGGAAATATTTTGTATTTATGAAAAAACCCAAAATCCCCACGACTTAGGAAATTTGACTCCAGTGTAGAACCCAACAATCTACATTGGGAGCAGCGATCTTTGTCACTTGGTAGAAGGAGAAAAATTGAAGACTGGATTGGAAGCCTTTTAGGCCACTGTTGGAAAGGCACACACCCCTGTCCAACTTGAGCTTCCTGTTTACAAGGTCATTTTAGGGGAAGGGAGCGAGGGAGGAAGTGACAGACCCCCAGCCCATCAGTGAGCGACGTTTCGTCTCTCCCTCCACTGTAGGTGACCCTCTGAAGAAACAACACAAACCAGAGGACAGGAGTCAGGTGTGTGAGGAGAAAGGTCTTGGACCAGCAGGGGAGGGAAGGGGGTGGGGATGGTGAGTGACCAGAGCTCCTGCCTTCTCTTCCTCCCAGTGGACCATCCACGTGAGGTGTGCGGTGGGTGGGATTGGACCCCTGCCCTGCCCCCCACGCCTTCCCGGCTGGCTCCCTGCATGAGGGCACAGTGGGTTCTGGGGCCTGGGCTCTGTGACCCTCTTCCTCTTCCCTCGGCTTGGGGCCACTCAGGGTGAGAGGGAGGCGGTCTGAGTCTTGGGTGCATTTTGTGGATGATGTGCACGTGCCATCAGAAGGCGGGAGGTAAGTTGTAGCCCCTGAATGGTGGGGTGGTGACCTGGAACAAGACTGAAGGCTGTCACAATCCTGCCATTGACTTCTTACATGGCCCTGGACACAGCGCATATTTCCTGGGGTGCCAGGTGTCCCAGACGTACCTGGAGATGCTGGGCTGGAAATCAGCCAGGGCACTGGGGATTCTGACCACCTGCCAGTGAATCCTTGTTTCCTCTGTAGCATTGGGCTTATGCGAGATACTTTGAAAAGTTCTTGTAGGAGAGAGCAGTGGAAAATGCAGGAGATGCCTGGGTCCACCCACTAATATAGTTTAGGGGTACCCTTTCCTGGAGTCAGAAGATAAATGGATAGAACCCAGAGAGTAACCCCCCACCTGAGACTCCCATCTGTAGGTGCTGGGGTTCCACAGCCTGCTGTACCCCAGCTCCAGACCACACGTCTCCCGGGTCCAGTTTTTCCCACATGTGCGTGAGAGCAGGTGACCTCGTTTCTCCACCAGGTTCTCCATCACTCAGCTCCATGTGTGCTGGGTACCTCCTCCAGGTCCAGTTCTGTGCCCCAAAGGAGACATAATGATGGGAACAAGAGATTGTCTGTGTCTTCAAGGAGTTCAGAGTCAAGTGGAGGAAGGAGACACATAAATGTCTAGATATAATGTGACATAGGAAGGGCATTTATGGAAATACATTCGTGGGAACAGAGAGAAAGGTCCCCAGCAGGCCCACGAGGACCAAAGAGGGTGTCTCGACAGGGAGGGGACATCTGAACTGAACTCCCTTCCAAATGAGCTCCCTGGGACCTACACTGACTCTTCAGATGTACCACAGATAGTACAGGGTGCTGACCTTGTCTGCAAGGCTGAAGAGGCCCCATGACAAATACAAAATAGTGTAAGACATTTTTGTCACAAGCTGCCGACAGCTTGACGACCGAGACAATTTCAGAAGTATAGGCACCAATTGTCACTTCTGTCCTTTGGGTCAGTTCTATGGCCAGTGTGTAATTTTACGGCAAGCTGACCATTTACAATTTCAGATTATCTGAACCAAGTCATACTGTCAACATTTTTGACAATATTCCTTTACAATAAGACCACCACCATTTACTAGTTTCTGTTATTGTCGACAGTGGCTAATGACCAGCAGGAACTATGAGAGAGAGGCTTTTAAGGCAAAAATTCTCAATCACCTCCCTTGTCCCTGAGAAAATCATGAGTCAGAAAAAACTCTTATGCAGAAAAAAAGTATTTTATAAAAATTAACACATGTTAGTGATAAAAACTTTCAACAAGTGACAGGGAAACCTTAGTGTGATGAAAGGTAACAATAACTGTCCAAAATCTAAGGGATGGGATATAGGTATACATATAGCTGATTCACTTCATTGTAGAGCAGAAACTAACAACATTGTAAAGCAATTATACTCCAGTTAAAAAAAAACTATAGTACAGGAAAATGCAAATTAAAAGCACAGTGAGATACACAACACACCCAGCCAACAAGTTAAAATAAAATATAAAAAGACTGAGGACACCAATGTGGACAAATTTGGGAATCAGAGAAAGTTTCATCCATTATTGGTGGGGATATTAAATGGTATGACCCCACTTTGGAAGAATATGTGGCAGGTTCTTATTCACAAAGCTAAATATGTATCTGTGACTCAGCAATTTCTCTCTTGGATGTTTACCAAGAGAAATGAAAATATATGTTCACAAAAACAATTGTACAAGAGTGTTCTTGGCAGTTTTATTCAAAATAACTAAAAATGGGAGGCAACTCAGGTATCCCCCAACAGGTGAATGGATAAAAAGAGAGATAGTCATACAGTGGAATACTACTCAGCAATAAAAAGGGAGAATTTACTGACACATGCCACAACATGGTTGAATCTCAAAAACATCATGCTGGGTGAAAGAAACCAGACACACAAGAGTACATATTATATGTGCCATTTATATGAACCCTTAGATTAGGCAAAACTAATCTATGATGAAAAATGATCATAACAGTGGGTGCCTCTACTGTGGGTGATGGTGTCTGCAATTTACTGGGGCATGAGAGAACTTTCGCAGATTATAACAATGTCCTATACCTTGACAGATGTTTGGGTTACACAGATATGTGCATTTGTCAAAATGCATCCCATGATGTATTTCAGATCCATACATTTATTTTACTCTCTGTAAATTTTACCTAAAAAGCCTCCCTGCAAACCAATATTGAACTCTAGTTAACGATATGCCGGCAGAAGTGTACTCATGTCTGCAATTTACTTTGAAATGCATCAGAAAATAAAATGGATTGATGTGTGCATAGAAAGATGGATAATTTTAAGATAGAGCAAATATAGCAAAATGTTCATTGTAGGATCTAGGCAGTGGGAACAAGGGTTTTCTTGGAAAATTTTCAGCTTTTCTGTATGTTTGATAGTTTTCATAATAAAATGTTGGAGGGAAACTAAGTAATATGTCTTTCATGGATTCATACATATCTGGTAAAACTAGACTAAAAAGTTTTGAGGGAATTATAAACAAAAATCAAGATAGTGGTTATCTGTCTGCTTGAGTTTTTGATCCCAGAGAAATGCCCACAGAGACTTTTCGTGGAATAGTTTCTAGGTTGGGTGGGTTAATGGCTCTTTTATAATATTTAAACTTTGTAATTTACACATACAGAGCATATATCCTTCTATGTGTTAAGTATTACACTATAAAAATATTAAAGAATGTATAAGGCTCTGAAGATATTTTGTAAAGGAAATAACGATGCCATTCAGTTTTCAATAGGCTTTACATAGTTTGGGTGCAAGAGGGTCAGCTCTTCATCACCAGGGCAAACTGGAGTTCAGGGGAGGAACCAGTAGGGATCCAGCAAGGGGTAAACGGTGATGTTCCCTTGACTTTGGAAAGTGGCCCTTCAAATTTTGACTTTATTTAGTTGCAAAATTCAAAGTGATGGGTATTTTCCATATGCTTATTTTATTTTTTTTAAATTAATTTTTATTGGAGTGTGGTTGCTTTACAATGTTGTGTTAGCCTCCACTGCACAGCAAAATGAATCAGCCGTACACATAGAGATATCCCCTCCCTTTTGACTTCCCTCCCATTTAGGTTACCACAGTGCATTAGGTAGAGTTTCCTGTGCTATACAGTATGTTCCCACCAGTTGTCTATTTTATACATAGTATCAAAAATGTATTCCATATGCTTATTTTAAAATGTAAGTAGAAAAAAATATAAACCAGTAGAGTTGGAATTCTAACCCAAACCTCAAATCCAATAACCCTCCCTCTTCACTCTCCGCAAATGACCTCACTTCCTGCTTCTCCAACCAAAATGAAGACATGAAACCAGGGTCCTCAGCTACGCCTCCAGCTACCAACTGCCTGGCTGTCCCCACCCTGGAAATCCAAGAGAGGGGTCCATCGTTTTCTGTCTTCCTGAGCTCTGCACCCCACAGTCCTCTCCCTCCATCACTGGATAAATGTGCAGTGGCCTCACCTTGCCGCGCCTACTACATAGTGCTGTTGTCTAACGATTAAATGATCAATATCTCTAAAGTGCTTAGAAGGGTGCCGGCACACCATGCAAATTCAGTAAACATTAGCTGTGAGCTATTATGACTTCACTCTACACATTATACCTCCTTTCTATATCTCTCTGTGAGATGTCCGTGTGATCTGCCTCCATTTCTGCCCCTCACCCAGATGTCTTGACATCGCCTCCCACTGGCTGTCTCTGCCTCGTAAGCCGGTCCTGAAGATGCTCCCACCAGCACCCTCCCAGTTGCCAAACCCGTTGGTCCTCCGTCCTCATCCCTCTGCAGATCTCAGCAGCTGTTGCTCCTTTGTGGTGCTGCACTCTCTGGCTTTCCTCCTGACTCTCTGGCTGCTTTCTCTCTTACCTTCGCCAGCGAGCTCCTATCCCTAAGCTTATCCCTTGAATGTCTGTGACACTCAAGATGTGGCCTAAGGCTCTGTTTCCTTCCTTGAAAAATCTTCTCTTGGGAAGTGTCATTGCCTCTTACGGCTTTAGTTTTTTTTTTTTTTTTTTAATTAATGAATTAATTTATTTATTTTTGGCTGTGTTGGGTCTTCGTTTCTGTGCGAGGGCTTTCTCCAGTTGCGGCGAGCGGGGGGCCACTCTTCATCGCGGTGCGCGGGCCTCTTACTGTCGCGGCCTCTCCCGTTGCGGAGCACAGGCTCCAGACGCGCAGGCTCAGTAGTTGTGGCTCATGGGCTTCGTTGCTCCGCAGCATGTGGGATCTTCCCAGACCAGGGCTCGAACCCGTGTCCCCTGCATTGGCAGGCAGATTCTCAACCACTGCGCCACCAGGGAGGGAAGCCCACGACTTTAGTTTTAATGATGACACCCAAGTCTCTACTGACAGCCCAGGCACCTCTCCTGGTTTCAGAAGCCAGGAGCCCACTGGACAGGGGCACCTCCGCGTGGACATCCCCCCCGCCCTGCCGTGTGTTCCCCTCCTGAGCGCTCTACCGCCGCACACGCTTCGTCCGTTGGAGCTCTCCTGTCTCTTGGCTGCCACACCCAATCCATCACCCTGGTGCTGACTCTCCCTCCTAAGCACCTAGAATGAGATTCCCTCCCTCTGTGCTAGTCCAAGCTTCCATCATCTCCCTCCCCATCTTGCTGCAAAGCCTCTTCTCCCCGTTCCCTCTCTTGCCCTCCTTCAATTCATTCTGTCTCCTGAGACCAGCATCATTTTTCTAAAGCTCCATTTTTTTTTTTTTTCGGCCGCACCGTGACCAGGGATTGAACCCAGGCTCTCGGCAGTGAAAGCGCGGAGTCCTAAACCCTGGACCTCCAGGGAATTCCCCTCTAAAGCTCCATGTTAACTATGTCATTTCCTACCTAACACATGAGAGTACCTTCCCACTGCTCTTTCACGAGATCCAACCTCCTGAATTCGGTTTACAAGGCAGAGCCTAATCTGGCTCCAGGCTGCCCTTCTCCGACCATCCCTTCTGTCTTTCAGGTCCTCTAAGTGCTGTGCACTCTCTCCCCGAGGGCTTTTACATCTCGTTCTTGCTTCCAGCGACACTCCTTCTCCACCCGTTCTCCTGGATAACCCCCACTCATCCTCTAGTACTCAGCCGTCACTTCCCCCAGGAAGCCTTCCCTGATCTCTTTCCTTCATTCGTGCAACAATTATTCACTGAGTGCTTCCTCCATCCAGGCGCCGAGGATGGAGGGCTGCAGAAGAGAGACAAGTTCTTACCCTCTCAGATCTGACCTCTATTGCGGGAAAGACAGTAAGTGCATAAACGATTAATACTTTAGGTTCCAGTAGCGACAGTAGCAATGAAGAAGACAGAACGAGGTGATGCAATACAGATTACGTGTGTTTCTATGTTGGAAACATCGGATACCCCACCCTGGGTGGCCTTTGAACTTCTACCAGGGGGAACTGGAGAAACCAGCCATGCAAAGATCAGAGGGCAGGATGGCCGAGGCAGAGGAACAACTCAAAAGGCCCTGAAGAGGGGTTTCTTGATTTGTTTGAGGGATGGAGAGAAGACCAGGTTTTCTGATGTATAGTGAGCCCTGGGGAGAGCGGTAAATTGTGGAGGCAGGACCACGTATTTCCTCGTAGGTCACAGTAAGGCATTTTAGATTTTATTTTTAGTGCAGTGGAGGGTTTTAACCAAGGGAGTGATAAAATCTGATTTAGGTTTTTTTTAATTTTTAATACAACATCTCTATTGAGACAATTCACATGTGATACAATTCACCCATTTAAAATGTACATTTTAATGATTTTTAAAGTATATTCATGGAGTTGTGCAACCATCACTATAGTCGATTTTAGAACTGCAATCAATTTTCATCACAACCATGAATCTACTTTCTCTCCCTACAAATCTGCTTGTTCTGGACATTTCATATCAATGGAATCGTATAAAATGTGGTCCCTTGTGACTGGACTTTTTCGCTTATCATGATGCTTTCAAGTTTTACTCATGTTGTAGTAGGTATTAGTACTTCATTCCTTTTTATGGCTGAGTAAGAGCCCATTGTATGGATAGACCACATTTTGTTTATCCATTTTTCAGTTGATGGACGTTTGGGTTGTTTCCGCTTTTTGGCTCTGTGAACATCATGTACACATTTTTCCATGGACATAGGTTTTCAGTTCCCTTTGGCATATATGTGGGAGTGGAATTTCTGGGTCATACGGTGACCCTGCATTCAGTCTTTTGAGGAACTGCTGGACTGTTTTCCAAAGTGGCTGCGCCATTTTGTTTTCACACCAGAGATTTAGTTTTCAAGGTTTAAAAGTTACGGTTCTCTCCTGCTCTAGAGAATGGATTTTAGGAAGCAAGACACCTGCTAGGGGGCTGGGGCAGGACTCCAGGGAGAAGAGGGGCTGCACCGCACAGGGGCTCTGTACTGATGATGGAGGGGGGAAGATGGGCAGGGGTGTATCTTGGAGGGGGAGCTGACAGAGTTCCCAGGGGGACTGGATGTATAGTGAGAGAAAGAGAAGCCGGGAAGGCTTTTCACTGGAGGAATGGAGGGGGGAGGTTGTGCCATCTAGTGAAGGGAGAGGATTGGGATTCAACCAAGTGCTCTCTGTAGCATAAATTCAGTTTCGGATGCCTATTAGGCATTGCAAGAAGCGATGGGAAGAAGGCAGTTGATATATGAGCCTCCCTTTGAGGAGGGGAGATACGCCTTTGGAAGCATCAACACACAGATATACTTAAAGTCAGAGGATGTTTGTTAGTTAACCTGCGAAGGAAGTGAGGTAGGGAAATGGGTCTCGGATTATAGCAGTGGGGTATCACAGAGTTTAGGGGTTAAGCAGAGAAGAATCGACTAAAGGAGACTGAAAATGATCTCTAGCAAGGGAAGAGGAAAATCAGGAGACCATGGGCGGCATCCTGGAAACAGAGAAGGAAGATGTTTTAAGGAGGGTGCAGGCATAATGTCATATTTTACTGAAAGTCATGTTGTTTGAAGGCTAAGTGACCATTACATGTGGCCACGTACATGTCAATTTTGGTGGCGCAGATAGCATGTTTAAATGACATGAGTGGGTGACGGAGAGAAAGAGAAGTTGTAACAGTGAAATATCTTCAATCAATTTTGCTGTGAAGGTGGGCAGAGAAATCGGTTGGTACCTGGAACAGGGTATGAAGTCAAGGAGGGTTTTTAATAATATGGAGACACTAGAGCATATTTAAATACTGCTGGAAATAGCCCATCAGAGAGGTAAAACCTGATAAGTCAGAGGGAGGAGGATAATCAGAGAGAAATGTCCCTGAGGAGGGGCCGGAGCAGTGCCCCGGAGGACAGCGGCCCCTGAGGGGAGCAGGAATGCTTTCCCTCCTGGGTCAGGAAAGAGGGCCAGGAAGGGCAGGTGATGTGGGCAGGATAGAATATTATGGGGGAACCCTCCTATCTTCTCAGAGAAATGTAAACTCAAGTCTCGTCTGGGTGGTGGGGGACAAAAGTGATGTTGGATGTTTGAGGGGTGAGGACATGTGACCTTGTCATCTGAGTGCAGCCGAGTGGACTTACAAGGAAGCGAAGGAGCGCGGGGTCGTGGATTTTACCTGAGACTCTTCAGCAGAGTTGCCTGGACCATTCCCAGCAATGTGCCATTGTCTGGACACAGAGCAGAGTTCCAGTGTTTGGTGTGTCCTTTTCCCCTCCCTCCCTCCCTCCCTTCCTTTTCTTCCCTTCTCCTTCCCCTCCTCCTTCTTCTTCCTCTTCCTCTCCTTCTTCTTCCAGTCAAATGCAGGGAGAGGGGTACAGCGGACAGGGTGTCTAGGGGGAAATATAACAACACACCCTAATCCAGGAGAGGAGAGCAGTGAGGCCATGAGGGGGGTGATGGAGAGTGAGGTTGGAAGTCCTCCTTAACCCAGGAAGTGCTGGGTGTCACTCCTCGCACAGGAGAGCTAGAGGGACAGGAGATGCTGGTCAGAGAAAGTTCTCAATGGCAGCTTCAGAGGCATTGCCATTATTGGTGTCTGGAGGAGTGGGTGACCAGAGTTGGGGTGGAGGGAAGGAGGTTAATATGGAGGAGCTGAGGGGCCGGGGGAGGGATGGAGCATCACACGGATGTTGAAGTCACCCAGAACGACAGCAGACACAGGACTGAAGAGGAAGAGAATGGTCCAGGTGTAATAGACCAGAGCAAGCGGGGTGGCCAGGAGGTCTGTAACGGCAGCAACGAGAAGGGAGGAACCGCCATGCAGTGGCACCAGCCTTAAATGAACTGGGGTTTGGGGGAGGAAGCAGGAAAACTATTTTGGAGCTGCTAATTGGGAACGAGGAGGGCACCAGCTTCACGGTTAGGCTCTGGGATACTTGGGGTGTGAGAGCAAGGGTAGCAACTGAAGGCCACAGAGAGACAGGGTCCTGGGGAAAGAGCAGACCTGGAAACAGATTGGCGGCGTTGGTACAACTGTCTTCCCCTTAGACTGAACGTTCTGTTTTATAGGGAGAATATCTTGATTATTCACAGCCATATCTCCAGTTTCTAGCACAGGGCCTGGCACCTAGTATGTGCTCAGTGATATCTGCTGAATGAATGGGAGGTGGTGGAGACTCTTCACATGATGCTGTTACAGTGTGAGTCTAGCAGGGTGCAGGGCCCTGGGGCGAAGGGTATCTCAAATTAGAGCTTTTCCCATCCCCCACTCCTTGAGTTCCTCCTCATTCTGACCCTAGTGTAGAAGTCAAGTCTGTCCTGCATTTCATCTCAGAATTTTTGTCAAATAACAAGGCATAAGATACTGACTCAGAGCTACGAGGATACCACAGGCCCCAGCTGGCCCCATGACTAGCTACTTGGAAGTTGACACAGACAGATTGGATTGGGTTGTTGAAGGAGTTTGCCAGTTGGTGGTGGGAATTGAGTCGAATTTATTATCATTTTTGCCAGTGGTGCTTTGCCAAATATTTTTTTAATCGGAGGATTCTAGAGAAGTGCTAGGGGTTTGATAGGCAGGCAGCTGGCTGCCAGCATGGCCTGTGTTTGAGCTGGCACCCCCTCACGCTGCCTGGCACTTTATTAATTCCAAAGCTGTGGAGCTGGCAAGCCGTAGCATCCAGTCTTTGGTCCCGTGCCCAGGACTGGCCCGTCGGGTCATGTGATGGGTTGGGCTGGAGGTCAGACCCCACAGGAAGTGCTGAACTTATATTTGCACCTTTGGAAGCCAGGGAGAAATGGAAAGGGAAAGACTGAAAATTAAAATTGTTACTTGTTTCTGCAGAGTTTTGGCCAGTAAGGTCTGTTTCACCTTTATATAGGATGATTAATGGAACTAAGAGAAGAACACTGGTTAATTGTGTGATAGTGCATTTAGGGCTAAAGGGCCAATGATGTCTGTGGCTACTGGATTACCAAGAGAAATGGCGTAGACAAGTACTTCTGCCCTCCTTGTCAATGGTAAAAACATCTATAATGGTATTGTTCTTTTCAGGACACTCCTACATTAAACTGGTTGTCCCTTTGTCCTTTTCTGGAGCTGTCACTTGTCTTTATGAAAAAATACTTGGAAATCTGCTTAAACACAACATAGTTGAAAAATGTTGCAAGTATGACAGTAATAGACAACCCTAGCTAAAAAAAAGATCTCATTTTTAAAAAGACAACTAAATCAAAGTTGAACAAGTCACTTAAAATCGGTTAAGATTACAAAATCATCCTAGGATGGACAAAAGTTGTCAATATACAAACTAGTGGTTAGAGATCTTTATTTAAAACGGATTATTGATGGCTTCACAGGCGAATTCTATCAAACATTTAGAGAAGAGCTAACACCTATCCTTCTCAAACTCTTCCAAAATATAGCAGAGGGAGGAACACTCCCAAACTCATTCTACAAGGCCACCATCACTCTGTTACCAACACCAGACAACGATGTCACAAAGAAAGAAAACTACAGGCCAATATCACTGATGAACATAGATGCAAAAATCCTCAACAAAATACTAGCAAACAGAATCCAACAGCACATTAAAAGGATCATACACTATGATCAAGTGGGGTTTATACCAGGAATGCAAGGCTTCTTCAATATACGCAAATCAATCAACGTGATACACCATAGTAACAAATTGAAGGAGAAAAACCATATGATCATCTCAATAGATGCAGAGAAAGCTTTTGACAAAATTCAACACCCATTTATAATAAAAACCCTCCAGAAAGTAGGCATAGAGGGAACTTAACTCAACATCATAAAGGCCATATATGACAAACCCACAGCCAACATCGTCCTCAATGGTGAAAAACTGAAACCATTTCCACTAAGATCAGGAACAAGACAAGGTTGCCCACTCTCACCACTATTATTCAACATAGTTTTGGAAGTTTTAGCCACAGCAATCAGAGAAGAAAAAGAAATAAAAGGAATCCAAATTGGAAAAGAAGAAGTAAAGCTGTCACTGTTTGCAGATGACATGATACTATACATAGAGAATCCTAAAGATACTACCAGAAAAGTACTAGAGCTAATCAATGAATTTGGTAAAGTAGCAGGATACAAAATTAATGCACAGAAATCTCTTGCATTCCTATACACTAATGATGAAAAATCTGAAAGAGAAATTAAGGAAACACTCCCATTTACCACTGCAACAAAAAGAATAAAATACCTAGGAATAAACCTACCTAAGGAGACAAAAGACCTGTATGCAGAAAACTATAAGACAATGATGAAAGAAATTAAAGATGATACAAACAGATGGGGAGATATACCATGTTCTTGGATTGGAAGAATCAACATTGTGAAAATGACTATACTACCCAAAGCAATCTACAGATTCAATGCAATCCCTATGAAACTACTAATGGCATTTTTCACAGAACTAGAACAAAAAATTTCACAATTTGTATGGAAACACGAAGGACCCCGAATAGCTAAAGCAATCTTGAGAACGAAAAACGGAGCTGGAGGAATCAGGGTCCCTGACTTCAGACTATACTACAAAGCTACAGTAATCAAGACAGTATGGTACTGGCACAGAAACAGAAATATAGATCAATGGAACAGGATAGAAAGCCCAGAGATAAACCCACACACATATGGTCACCTTATCTTTGACAAAGGAGGCAAGCATATACAGTGGAGAAAAGACAGCCTCTTCAATAAATGGTGCTGGGAAAACTGGACAGCTACATGTAAAAGAATGAAATTAGAACACTCCCTAACACCATACACAAAAATAAACTAAAAATGGATTAAATGCCTAAATGTAAGGCCAGACACCATCAAACTCTTAGAGGAAAACATAGGCAGAACACTCTATGACATAAATCACAGCAAGATCCTTTTTGACCCAGCTCCTAGAGAAATGGAAATAAAAACAAAAATAAACAAATGGAACCTAATGAAACTTAAAAGCTTTTGCACAGCAAAGGAAACCATAAACAAGACCAAAAGACAACCCTCAGAATGGGAGAAAATATTTGCAAATGAAGCAACTGACAAAGGATTAATCTCCAAAATTTACAAGCAGCTTATGCAGCTCAATATTAAAAAAACAAACAACCCAATCCAAAAATGGGCAGAAGACCTAAATAGACATTTCTCCAAAGAAGATACGCAGATTGCCAACAAACACATGAAAGGTTGCTCAACATCATTAATCATTAGAGAAATGCAGATCAAAACTACAATGAGATATCATCTCACACTGGTCAGAATGGCCATCATCAAAAAATCTACAAACAATAAATGCTGGAGAGGGTGTGGAGAAAAGGGAACCCTCTTGCACTGTTGGTGGGAATGTAAATTGATACAGCCACTATGGAGAACAGTATGGATGTTCCTTAAAAAACTAAAAATAGAACTAGCATACAACCCAGCAATCCCACTACTGGGCATATACCCTGAGAAAACCATAATTCAAAACGAGTCATGTACCAAAATGTTCATTGCAGCACTATTTACAGTAGCCAGGACATGGAAGCAACCGAAGTGTCCATCGACAGATGAACAGATAAAGAAGATGTGGCACATATATACAGTGGAATATTACTCAGCCATAAAAAGGAAGGAAACTGAGTTATTTGTAGTGAAGTGGATGGACCTAGAGACTGTCATACAAAGTGAAGTAAGTCAGAAAGAGAAAAACAAATACCATATGCTAACACATATATATGGAATCTCAAAATAATAAAGAAAAAAATGGTCATGAAGAACTTAGGGGCAAGATGGGAATAAAGATGCAGACCTACTAGAGAATGGACTTGAGGATACGGGGAGGGGGAAGGGTAAGCTGGGACAAAGAGAGTGGCATGGACATATATACACTACCAAACGTAAAATAGATAGCTAGTGGGAAGCAGCCGCAAAATACAGGAGATCAGCTCGGTGCTTTGTGACCACCTAGAGGGGTGGGATGGGGAGGGTGGGAAGGAGGGAGATGCAAGAGGGAAGTGATATGGGGGCATATGTATATGTATAACTGATTTACTTTGTTATAAAGCAGAAACTAACACACAATTGTAGAGCAATTATACTCCAAGAAAGATGTTTAAAAAAATAATAAAATGGATTATTGACTATTCATAATATGATACCTATGGAAAAATATAGAGAATATTACAGTTACAGCTGTTTACCACCCAACTTTATGAAATCTTACTCTTTGCCCCATTTCACTTGGTATTTTTGAAAAGAAATAAAGCCTAGCATACACACACACATCTGGCTCCTACTTCCCTCCCTCCTGCCCCAGGGATGGTGTTATTTATTCTGGTCCATATTTTTCATTCCAATTTATTTTTTATACTTTTATCACATATTTATGCATTCATTAACAATACATAGCATTGTTTTGCAGATTTTAAAACTTTATATAAATGAGACCATCCAGTACCCTCTTGCAACATTGTTCTTTTTTTTTTCAAGGCAAGGCTGAGGAGGCGGCTTTTTTTTTTTTTTTCCTTTTATTTATTTATTTATTTATCTATGGCTGTGTTGGGTCTTCGTTTCTGTGCGAGGGCTTTCTCTAGTTGTGGCAAGTGGGGGCCACTCTTCATCGCTGTGCGCGGGCCTCTCACTGTCGCGGCCTCTCTTGTTGCGGAGCAGAGGCTCCAGACGCGCAGGCTCAGTAATTGTGGCTCACGGGCCCAGTTGCTCCGCGGCATATGGGATTTTCCCAGACCAGGGCTCGAACCCGTGTCCCCTGCATTGGCAGGCAGATTCTCAACCACTGCGCCACCAGGGAAGCCCGTGCAACATTGTTCTTAAGTTTTATCCTTTCTCTCTCTCTCTCTTTCTGTCACACACACACACACACACACACACACACACACAGAGACACACACACCCCTTAGAGAAACACCAGCACATATATGTTAACGCAAGGAAATTCTATACACAGTTAAGTGAACTAGAAATTGTGTGTGTGTGTGTGTGTGTGTGTGTGTGTGTGTGTGTGTGTAGATATTCCCACCTTCCTATAACTGGAACTGCCTGGTGGTAGACCGCATCCGTCTTCAACTCACCCGATATTGTCAAATTTCTCTTGAAAGTGGTTGTATTGACTTAACGCTCCCAACTATCCGTGTGAGAGTTCCCATTTGTCTACATTCTCACTGCAGACTTAAACATTTTTGCCAGCCCGAAGATTATGAACTATCTCATTAGGTCTTAATTTCCATTTCCCATGCTACCAGTGAGGTTGAGCTGCTTTTGTGTATATTAATGGCCATTTGGGTTTCTTCTTCTGTAAATTGTCCATTCATTGCCTTTGCCATTTTTTCCCTACTGAATTGTTTGTCTTTTCTTTTTCTGTTTTTTAATTGAAGTGTAGTTGACATACAGTATTATATTAGTTTCAGGTGTACAACATAGTGATTTGACATTTATATACACAACAGGTTGATCACAATGCTGTCTAGTAACCATCTGTCACTATACAGAGTTATTACAATTATTGACTGTATTCCCTGTGTGTGCATTACATCCCCGTGACTTGTTTATCTCCCAGCTGGAAGTTTGTATCTCTTCACCCCCTTTACCTAGGCTGCCCAGCCTCCCACCCCTCTCCTCTTGGGCAACCACCAATCTCTTCTCTGTATCTATGAGTCTGTTTCTGCTTTGTTGTGTTTGTTCATTTGTTTTGTTTTAGATTCCACATATAAGTGAGAATTGTTTGTCTTTTAGTAATTGATTGATTTGTAGGGATTCTTTGTATTTTCTAGATACTGATCCTTTTTAAGTTATATGTGTTACAAATGTCTCTATTTCGAGACTTAAAAAAAGTTATTTTTAAAAATTTTATTGAAGTACAGTTGATTTACAATGTTGTGTTAATTTCTGCTATACAGCAAAGTGATTAGTTATACGTATATATATTCTTTTTCATTTTCTTTTCCATTATGGTTTATCACAGGATACTGAATATAGTTCCCCGTGCTGTACAGTAGGACTTTGTTGTTTATCCGTCGTATATATAATAGTTTGCATCTGCTAATCCCAAACTCCGAGTCCTTCCCTCCCCCACTGTTTAGGAGTTTTGCATCTATGTTCATGAATGATACTGGTCTCTACATTTCTTATGATGTTCTTGTCAGGCTTGGTGTCAAGAGTGTGTTAGTCTGAGATTATGGAATAACTGTGCTTTGGAATAATTTGTGTAAGATTGGAATTGTTTGTTACCTTAATATTTAATAGAACTATTTAAATAATACAGCCATCTGGACTTGATATTTTTATCCACTGCTTCAATTTTTTTGGTGTTTAAGAATATTCAGATGTCTGTATCTTCTTGAAGCAGTGTTGATAAGCTTTTTTTTTTCTTGGAATTTGTCCATTTCATTTACGTTTCCAATTTATTGTCATGAGATTGGCACATATCCGCTCAATAACTTTTTAATATTCGATGTTTCTCTGGTTATGCTGTTTTCACTCCTGATACTGTCATTCTTTTTTTCATCAGAATTTTGTCAACTGTATTTATTGCTCTTTTCAAAGAACTGACTTTTGGCTTTGTTGTTCATATCTATTTAGATTTGTTTTATTTTTTATTAATTTCTCTTTTATATTTATTTCCTGCTTCCTACACTGTTTGAGTTTATCTACTTTCCTTTTTCTAACGTGTGAACTTGGAAGCTTGCCTCATTGATTTTTTTAACCTTCTCTCTTTTCTAGATGGGTATTTAAATTGATAAATTCCTCTCTAAATATGTTTTAGCTGTTTCCCAGGCTTCTTAATATGTAGTATTTTGTGTATCATTCAGTCGAAATATTTTATAACTCCCATTTTATTTTATTTTTTGAGTTGCTTAAAAGTGACTTCTTAATTTCCAAACATATAAGGGTTTTTCTAGCATCTTTTTGCTACTGATTCCTAATTTAATTTTTGATTTGTAGTTTAATTAATAGTTATTTGGGGAACATGATCTATCTGATGCTAGTCCTTTTAAAATGTTTGATACCCAGTATTGGTTCCAGTAAATATGGGTCATGGAACATGTATTCTCTATCTGGTGGGTGCAGTGTTCTAAATGTGTTCCCTGGGTCAAGCTTGTTACCTGTGTCATTCAAATTTTATTTATCCTTACTGATGTTAGTTTTTACTTGATCTACAAATGACTGAGAAAGCTGTGCTAAAAAAGCTCCCATTTGTAATGGTGAATTTGTCATTTTCTTCTTGTCTTTCTGTCTAAGCTTTCCTTTCTTGACTACCTTACTCCTTGATAAATTTGCTTTTGACCCGTTCTCCTGGAACTAGAGGAAAACACAGCTTGTTCCTTGTTCCATTTGCCCGGGGGCCAGTTCAGGGAAGGCTGGAGTCGCATCTATCATTTTCAGTAGCAGTGAGCGGTTAGGAGTCTGTTCAGTTGTGTTGATCTAGAAACTTGGCCGCACACATTCACGACCGCGCCTTCGTTCATGCTGCACCCTCTGCCCAGAATGTCTGTGACCCCCTTTTCTCTACCCCTTGTTTACCCGGTGAATTTTTTACCTTCCAAGTCCTGCTCAACACTTACCCCCTATCGTGATTAGTTGTCTCTCCTTCCGCGTCCTCTGCTATCACCTGCATGGAACACAGGACCAACGCGGACTAAGTGGTCAAAAAGTTCTGACTGGACTGAAATAGTTTCTGCCCTCAAGGACCTCCTTCCTATGAATTATTTCCCCCCAAACCAAATCCTTCCTTTCTAAACTTTTAAAAATTGAGGTGAAATTCACATAACCTAAAATTAATCCTTTTGAAGTACAATTCAGTGGCATTTAGTGCATTCACAATGTCATGTAACCACGTCTATCTGGTTACAAAGCATTTTCATCACTCAAAGTCAAACCCTGAGTGTACTAAGCAGTCACCCCTCCATACTTCCCTTCCCCCAGCCCCTGGAAGACACTCATATCCTTTCTGTCTACCTCTGGATTTGCCTACTCTGGACAGTTCATATCAGTGGAATCATACAATACGTGACCTGTTTTGTCTGGCTTTCTTCCACTTAGCAGCACGTTTTCAGGTCATTGCTGTTGTCACATGTGTCGGAATTCCATTCCTTTCTAAGGCTGAACAATATGCCTTTGCATGGATGGACTACCTTTTGTTTATCCATTCACTTGTTGATGGACATTTGGGGTGTTTCCAGCCCATTTTTCCTCTCCTTTCACTCTGCCCCTCACCCGACCTTTTGTTTTTGACTGTCACGGGAGAGTTTCCAGTTGAAGTCAGCGGAGATGGAAGTCTTCACCCACTGCTTCTTAATTCAGAAGAGCTTCTGGGGAGGGGGAGGTGTGGGGAGCATCTACGGGAGGCCTGTGGGAGGAGGAAGCGCTGGGCTTGCATTGCCACATGCTCACGGCATGGAGGGAGTCGATAAGCACGCAGCCGAGTTTCTGCCCGTGCCCTTCTGGTGAGGAGAACCAGCCTCGGGGCTGCTCCTTGACTTTTAAGCCACTGTCTCACCAGGCTGCTGCATCTCCGCCAGCCTGATGTCTTCGTTCCCACTAGGCCTTCCCTGGGGAGGTGGGAGGATGCTTGCATTCGGCCTCAGGAAGGACGTTTGCTTCCTGGGACAGCACCCATGGGTGGCCGGCATCCCTGGGGCCCTGGACAATGAGGTGTGAGGGACGGTGACGCAGACGCTGCAGCTCCGCACATCCTGGGTCTCTGCAGACTCTCCTCCCTCAGTCCCCTCGGTTGGGGACAGCTGAGTGTTTAATGATCTTCTTCTGCTCCGGCAGTTTTAGACTCTGTGAACTAAAATTAGATTCCCTTCCCTGCGCCCGGGGGAGGATGGGCCAGCTCTCTCCATCCATCCTGTGCCACAGTGCGGCTGGTGACAGTCTGGGTGGGCGCGGCTCACATCACCAGCGGCCGGATGTGGCTCCCCCGAGGTCCCCTTCAGCTTGTGTCGTCCTCAGAAGCCACCAAAATAGCAGTTTGCTGCCCTCTGTCCTCTTGTGGGTCCACATGCCTGCGTTTGAACCCCAGTCCTGTGCTCCCAGGCACATTTGCCCAAACTGGGAATTACAATCCCTGCATCGTGGAGCAGTGAAGATTCAGTGAGATACAGAAGGGACAGCCCCTACTCAATGCCTGGCCGTCGCAGGTGCTTAATTAATGCCGCATCCCTTCTTCAATCTTCGTGCCAGGGCAGGAAAAAAGAGAATAATTTTTTAAAAGCTTATTTGTCTCTCGACTTCTTTGTGCAATCCTTTGGTTGTGGGACAGAGGATGTAGGGAGGAGGATAACAGTAGACTTCCCTTCGCATGAAACCCAGCAGACCCCAGTGGGATGCAGCGGAACCCAGTAGGGCCTAGTGGAAACCAGTGGGACCCAGGGGAGCCCATCAGGACCCAGCCTTTACTGTGGGTCGCCTCATCACTGAGGTTTCCCCACTCCACCCTCCAAGGTGCCTTTGGGGGCTCTGCCTGGTCCCTTTCCTTGTTACCATGACTGTCAAACCCTGTATTCAGTTGACACTGGAGGAATTTCCTCACCTCCTGTCTCCCTCTCCTGAAGAACATCAGCCCATTGCGGAGCCGTGCAAAGCAGGCTCTCCAGGCCCCACCCCCTGAAGGAGCAGCTCTGTCAGGCAGTGAGAACCGCTGTAAGATTCTTCTGCAGAACTTATTAGAGGAGAAGCTTAGTAAAAACAGCCCCAGCTGCAGCCGCTATACAAAGTCACTATCAACAAGGAAAATTTATGCTCTAAAAATAAAAAGAAACTCGAGTTCATTAGTCAGCGCCAGGAAGTGTTCACATGAAATGTTTGTTCTCCAAGTAAACAGCCACAATGGAATCGTAATCAAATTTCTTAATTATTTCCATAAATCTCGGGTACATAAAAATACACAAGGCCTTTTTTCAAAAAAGTCACTGTTTACAAGTGCCTTGAGTGAGGGAAGAGGTAGCCCAAAGAGCTCTTGTGTGATGGAAGGTTCCAGAAGGAGTAAAGCTGAGTGGTGGGGATGAGAGCATGCTCCCTGCACCCAGACTGGAGCTCGGGGGGCACGTGCTGTCCACCCAGGGGCTGCTGAGGACACGTGACCACAGGCTCAGGTGACCACTTCTGAGGGGACGCCAAGAAAACTGCTTTAGGGGAAATGGGGGAAAGACCTGGGGCCCCAGTTCTCTTGATTGCCTCTGCTCCCGGCCAGGGACCAGCAGAAGGTTGGTTCTCTCTGCCTGTTTCTCAGCTGAGTGTCTCGCTGACTTGGGAGGGCACGAGAAGTCGGGAATCGGCGGCGCACGGCCTTGAGGATGCGCATTCGCAGAGATGATGGGTGGGCAGCGTCCTCGGTCAGACTTTGGCACCCAGCTCGTCTCTCCCCAGGTTTAGTGTGCGGTGCTTTTCTACATTGTTTTTGAAAAGTATTGAGAAAATTCAAAATAATTTTCAAATATTCTGGGAATTCCCTGGCGGTCCAGGGGTTAGGACTCCATGCTCTCACTGCCGAGGGCCCAGGTTCAAGCCCTGGTCGTCGGGGAACTAAGATTCCATAAGCCGAGCGGTGCGGCCCCCCCAAAAAAATTCAAAATAATTTCAAATATTGTAACTATAAGGTAACTTGGAAAATAGAAATTTAGGGAAAAAGTCATAAATTATATTGGCACTCCCTGGAGTGTGCTGCGTGTGTGTGTGTGTGTGTGTGTGTGCGCGCGTGTGCGTGTGTGTGTGTGTGTGTGCGTAAGAGGGAAGTACGGGAGAGCGCGCGAGAGAGAGACAGACACGGGCCCCGGTGACGAAGCTCACGCCTAGATGTTGGCAGCTTTCAGGTGTCCAGGTGTCGCCTCTGGTCCCCGTGGACACTGCGGGAAGGACAATAGACAGGGCCGTGGGCATCTGGCTGTGAGGCTCCCGTGCAGTTTTAATGCCCTAGAATATGTGACGGGGCCGTTAGAGGCATGTCAATAAAACAATGGGAATGTTTATTTCAGTGCATAAATGTCTGATTCTGGAATTGCTATTCTTGGGTCTTCTGTTCTCCCATCACCTGCTTAGCTCTTCAAGAAAGCTAGAGAGCGTGTCTTGTTTGAACAGTTGGCCACACATGCGCGCGATAATCCAATTCCATTAAAATGTTCATCCATTCAGCGGAAAGGCACCAGGCCAAATAGTCGACGTGGCGTATTAAGCCGGAATCAGAATTAAAATGTGGAATCCCAACCTTTCCAAAATGTGCTTTCCTCTACAAGGCTGAGTGAATGGGAGGCGCAGCAGCTGGGGGAGGGGCCGCGTGGACGCCTGTAGGTGGTGGGGGCCGGGCAGCTGGACCCACCCGCGTGGGTGCTCACGATCTGTCTGGGTGCGCGGTGGGGTGCCCTGGGGTGCTGCCCCGCTCCTCCCTCCGGGCGCACGAGGCTGCTCGGAGCCTGATGCCTGGCTGCGGGCCCCTCCCGCCTAGCGGGCACCCCCTCCCAGGCTGCATTCCCTTCATCCTCAGCACAAACTCTAAGTAGGCGCCACTGTCTGCTCCAGGTGGGGACTGACGGCGCACAGACGGATCCAGCGCTGGGCCTTGTGTGTGCGCATGCGCGTGTGCCCGGCCTCAGGATCCCCGCCAGCTGCCCTGAATCCCCCATCACTGGCCCCCGCTGCTCCTTGACCCCGGGCGCCCTACCTCTGTGGGTTCCAGCTGGCCTTTGCTGCCTGACCTCGTGTCCTGCACGTGGTGACATTTCCTGGCATGAGGTGGATTCCTCTCAGTATTTGGGGGCTCATCACACAGTAGGTGCTTCGTAAATTCTTGTTGTTGGATATATATACATATGTATATGTATGCGGCACCGTTTTATACAAGAAAAAACCGAGGTCTGCCAAGGTGAAGTTTCGGAAGCTCACACTGGTAAGTGGAAAACCTGGGGCCCGATCCGTGTTCCCTGATCAGAGGTGCCCTTGCCACGACATCCATGGATGTCAGGGGGTCTGAGGACCCCCCAGGGCTCCGTGGCAGCACCCTGTGCTGCTGGTGTTGCACTGAGCAAGGGAGGGGTCAAGGGGTGATGCTGGACTCGTGCCTGTGTCACCTAGAGAGCATCTCTGCTTTATCCACTGCTAACCCGAAATTTGAAAGTCTCAGCCACTCCCTGGCGCCGAATGCAGGGATGTGTCCTGGAGTCGGGCTCTGAGTCAAACCACGAACCGGTGGAACAGCACCCTTGTGCAAAGCTCCCCTGGCTGGGGTCTTTCACCCCACTCCTCTGGGCAGCAGGCTGCTGAGGGGAGCGGGCGAGGTCCCCTTGAGTCCCTCTGGCCATTCTGGATGCAGGCTCTGCCTCATACCGTCACAGTTTCAGAAAATCGGGTGTCAGGGGAAGCTCCTTCCCACCGACAAACACTGATTTCACAAATATGTTATTTTCATTGTTATTGATCTTGTCAGCCCTTCCACACACTTTGTGTCAGTTTCTCTGCTCCCAGCCTTATGGAATTAACGATCTGTAGGCAAACCCTGAAACAGATCAGGAGGCCACTCCCTGGGGCTGCGCTGGCCTCCTGGCGCCTCAGCTCCGTCCCCTGGCCTCACACACCCTCCCTGGTCTATTCTGACCTCAGATTCCTCCGCGCTGGACATGGTGGGGGAGTGGGGACAGCTCTCGACTCTTATTAAAAGTATGGAACCCTTTCGTAATGTGGTAGCCACCCCTGCTGCATTTTGTAAGATGAGATTTTTGCAGCAAGGATTTTCTTAGAGTGAGATGCGGTTCACACTTCACTGAGTTGAGTGGTGAGTGTTTCTGTCTGGCCAGGGGGATAGGCGTGGAGGCAAAATTGAAGGGAGGAAAAACCCAGACTCAGGGCATATGGAGCTCTGTGGTAACCGAGAAAACGTATGCTCCTGGGGTCACCTGGGGGACTTTTGGGGACTACAGAAGCCCTGGGGAGCTCAGAGGGGGACCTGCTAACTTTTGCCACCTGCCTGGAGTCTGCACGAGGGCCCTCTTCTGAGTGTTGCCGAAACTTGGCCTCTGTTCACCAGTGCCAAATAGAAATGTGGAAACAAGGGTTTTGGGTGAACTAGGAAAGAAGAGCTTTATTGCTTTGCCAGGCAAAGGCGGCCACAACTAATGCCCTCAAAATCATGTGTCCCACTCTGGAGGGGGTAGTGAGGAGTCTTACAGTGTTCAAGGAGCAGGGCGTGGTCAGCTCGTGGACATTCTTCTGATTGGTGGGTGGTGAGGTCATCGGGGGTCAATACCATCCACCTTCTGGTTCCACCTGGTCTGGGGTCTACATGCCTGTGGGCAGCATGCACTTAACTTCTCCCACCTGGTAGGGGTTTCAGTAGCTGCAAAACAGCTGAAAGGACACGGCTCAGAATATCATTTGTAGCCCTTGAGGAGGAACTAAAAGTCCTTGACTTTGTTGAATGGCTAAAGTATTATTATTCTGTCTTGCTTGACTGTTTAATTTTCTTTCTGCATTTTCTCACTTCTCTGATTAAATTTATTCTTCGACTAAAGTTTTTCTGCAGACAAAAGGCAGGCGGAGGACGTGGGTGGGGTCTATTCTGGGAAGGCCTCGTGGGGTCCTGCTCGGTTCCGCGAGGGAAGGATACTCTGGTGTTCTGGAAGAGCTAAGTGGTTTCAGGAGACGAGGTGCTCATTCTAGGGTCCCCCAGGAACCCCACACAGCTGTGTAGCGGGTGTCCTCGGGGTCAGGGGTGGACGCATGCTAGAGTCCAAGTGCCCTTCGAGGGCAGCCACTCTGGGCACCAGCTCCAGCTGCTTCTGACCTGCTAGGTCATTTGCACTTTTTCCTCTTTGGCCTGGGTCAGGGGTGGGGACAAACAAATCCTGAGGCTGACTGTCCAGGGTCTCCTGGCTGCGTGTCTGCTCTGGGGCATTAGGTGCCACTGTGGATTTCTAGACCAGATCATGGCATATAATATTTAATAGAGAAATTTTGGAAGAGCAGGTGAACTGGGAGAGAGCATGGTGTGTAGTGATAAAAGTGCGAATTGTAGCAATGGTCAGGCCACTGTGAGGCTCCCTTGAGGTCTCCCAAACCCAGTTGCCTCACCTTTAAGGTCAAGAAAATAAAAGTTGTCACCTGAAATTGAAAACAGGGAATCAAGAGAGACATTCAAAGAAATAAAAAATTGGTCCTTTGAAAAGATCAATAAAGTTGTTAAACCTCTAGCCAGGCTAAGAAAAAAAGAAAAAAGACACAAATTATTAATATCAGAAAAGAAAGAGAGGCTGTCGCTACTGATTCCATGGACATTAAAGGATAAAAAGGAATATTATGAATAACTCTATGACCACAGAGTTGATAACCCAGATGAAATGGACCAATTCCTTGAAAGACACAGCCTGCCAAAATCACACGAGAAGAAATAGATGCTCTGCATAGGCGTTTAGCTATTAAAGAGATTGAATAAAAAATTAATAACTTTCCAAAACAGAAAGCACCAGGCTGAGATGGGTTCACTGGTGAATTCTACCAAACATTTACGGAAGAAATTTTACCAGTTTTCTACAATCCCTGTCAAAAGAGAAGCAGAGAGGCCACTTTGTAACTCATTCCATAAAACTGTTCCCCTCACAGTGTTGTTGTGGGGTTGAATGAGATGTGTGTGTGTCAGATATTTAGCATGAACCTTTGGATGCCTTTGGAGCACTTACTAAAAAAAATATTTTTTAAATACACTTTATTTTAGATCTGTTTTAGCTTTACAGAAAAGTTGAGAAGATCCTACACAGAGTCCGCATATACCCCACTCTGTTTCTCATATTGTTCATGTCTCATGTTAGAATGATACATATGTTACAATTTTTAATGAACCGATATTGATACATTATCATCAGCTAAAATCTTTATTCAGATTTCCTGAGTAAAAACTAGAAAAATGTCCTTTTTCTGTTCCAAGATCCCACCCAGGACACCACACGGCATTTAGTCATCATGTCTCCTTAGGCTTTTCTGGGCTGTGACAATTTCTCAGGTTTTCCTTGTTTTTGATGGCCTTGACAGTTTTGAGGAGGACTGGCCAGGTGTTTTGTGGACTGTCCCTCAGTTGGGATCTGTCTGCTGTTTTGCTCATGATTAGACTGGGCTCGCGCATTTTGGGAAGGAAAACCACAAAGGTGCAGTACCATTTTCATCACATCATATCGAGGGTACCTGCTATCAGTCTGCTTGTTGATATTGACTTTGGTCACCTGGCTGAGGTGGTGTTTGCCAGGTGTCTCCAGGTGTTCCCTTTGTCCCCTGCCCTCCTTCCATACTGTCCTCTTGGAACGAGGTCACTATGCAGCCCTGGATCCTTCTGTTGGAGGATTGGAAGCTCCACCCCTTCAGGGCAGAGTATCAACATAAATTATTCGGAATTCTTTTGCATGGGAGATTTGTCCCTTCTCCCCTATTTATCTATTCAATCATTTGTTTATATCAACATGGACTGATGAATATTTATGCTTTGGATGTTGAGCATGCAATGCTACTTTCTTCCTTTCATTGCCCAAATTGCTCCATCTTTGGGCCATCTTTCTGTGTCCACATTGATATATACACATCACCGTGCATTTTTAAAGCACTTCTTTACTTTGTGGCAGACTGCAGTTCATCTTGTATATTTCCTGCCCCAGCCCTAGAATCAGCCTTTTCTCCAAGGTGCCCTGGTTCCTTTTATTGGAAAATGGTATGAGAAACCAAGATCTGGGCGCACATAGTCAACTTTAACCATCACAATAGCTGTAATATTATCAGCCCCTCTTGGGTGGCTGATTCAGGTGGCTTCCACTCTTTCCTAGACTTTCTATAAAGGACAATTACGTTAATGAGTGATCTGGGTAAGCCAACTGTGGTAGCAACCCCAAAATCAGGGGCTTCACATAACAAAAATATATTGTTTGCTCCTTTGTCCAGAGGTTGACAAGTTTTTCTGTAAAGGGCCAAATAGTAAGTCTGTTCATCTTTCTGGGCCATAAGTTCTCTGCCCTCGTAATGTGAAAGCTGGACAGACTGTATCTCTGCTGCTAATTTTAAAAAGGTTTGTGAACAGTTATCCCCTGTTTGGGTCTCTGTCTTGATTTATGTTTTAGTGACTATTAATTGCCTACCAAATGAAAGCTCAGCCTTTGTAATTAGGCTGGCGAGTTCTACATAACATTTTTGACTGTGTGTTGGGGCCAGGAGGGAGAGTGTGTTAATGGCCTTGAACTAAGCCACACCCCTCCCCCAGCTTGCTGATTAACCCTAGGTTCACTTGGGGCCATCTGGTACTCTGCTAATCAATGAAGTCTAGCTGACTGTCTTTGCATTTACATCCTGACTTGACTCTTAGCCAAGGGATGCCGACTTTGGTTCTAAAATGCTTTCTGTGCTCAAAGAGGGTGCCTCTCTGCTTTGCCACATCAACAGAGAGAGTGGCCACCTGATTGTGCAGGGAGGGGTTCTGTAAAGAGGCAGAGGAGAAAGGGTGCTGTGGAATTGCCAGAGTGCGGAGAGCTTCCAGCAGTTGTGCTGGATGCAAGATGAAGCCCTCCTCGGTCTCTTATAAGAAGTCTGCATAATTTAGCTAAACAGAATGTGGTGTTGTATCAAGAATCCATAACCTCTGGGATTTCCTTTTTTGTGTTATGTTAGATTTTTAAAAACATGATTGGATTGGAAGCATCTATTCTCAGCAGCAGTAGGTTGCTCGGCTTTGGCTGTGGAGGTGCCTTGCAGGATGCTGGTTGGGTGGACACGTGGGAATAGCCCAGGAGTCATGAATTCTTTCTAGAATAATTGGTGACCTAAGTGAGGAACACCTGTACCAGAGCCCCAGGTGTCTTCATGACCAAGGCAAGGCATCTCTGTGTCCCTCTGTGGCCACTGCTCCCAGGTACATGGAAGAATAAATGGCAATTTATGGATACTGCCTTGCCCATAGGAGGTGCTCAATCGATGCATTTAGAAAAAAAAGGGGGGCTAGTGGCAATTCAAAATACTTATATGACAGTTATGAATAGCTATGTACTAAATAACAGAGGAACAACCTTTATAAAGCAGAAACTATAAAGAAATGAGGAGACATAGATAGAAATACACTAATAATGGGAGATTTTTAACATACTACGCTCAGCACAAGGCAAATCAAGTGGGCAAAAACATAACATAATCAACGAGGTAGATATTATATATATAAATATATAAATTTATGCCATAATAATATAGAATCTACCTTCTCAAGTGCACAAGGAACATTAATGCAAAATATATAAGAACAAAAAAGAGATAATGAAATGAAAACAGTACCTATCAGAATTCATGGGATACATTTAAAGCAGTGATCAGAGGAAAATTCACATCCCTAAACACTTTTATGAATAGTCACCAAAAAATGAAAATAAATGAACTAAATTCCCAGCTCAACAAGCTAGGAAAAGAGCCACAAAGTAAACTAAAAGAGAGCACAAGAAATAAAGTAATAAGGAGTAAAGCAGAAAATAATAAGTTAGAGAATAGAGGAATAGTAGATCCAATTAACAACTCTAAAATATAGTTTTTAAAACAGTAACAAAATAGAGAAAGCACTTGCTAACAATAAAAATGGAGAGAAAGCACAAATATATAAAATAAGGAATGACAAGGGGGACATAACCATTGAAACAGGTGAAATTGAATAAATCATAAGAGATATTATGCAGACTTCGATAAGAATAGATACAAAAACCTAAAGTATAGCACCAAAATCGGCTCTATTCAATACAGAAAGCTTAAAAAAAACCAATTTCCATAAAAGTCTAGAAAAAATCGTGAAATAACTATGCCACAAAAAAGCACCAGGTCTAGACGGTTTCACAGCGGAAATCTACCAAACTTTCAAAGACCAGCTCTTCTCCATTCTTTATTGTTTCAGAGCATTGAAAATAAAGGAAAACATCCTAATTCTTTTTTGAAAGTAAGTATAACATTGATACCTAAATCTGACAAAGCAAGTACAAAAAAGAAATTATAGAACAATATCACTTATAAATATTGAAGCAAAAGTATTAAACAAATTATTCATAAACTGAATCCAACACAACGTTAAGAAATCAATGCACCATGACCAAATGATATTTTTTCCAGGAATGCAAGTTTGGTTCAACACGAGGAAATCCATTAATATAATAATACACTTAAGGAAAAAAAAATCATGTATCTCCATAGATGCTGAAAGGCCTTTTATAGAAATCAACACCCATGCCTGATAAGAAAACAGGAACGGTTGGTTACTTCTTAACTGATAAAATATTTTATATGCCTAAATCCTAAAGTCAGCATCTTACGTGATGGGAAAACCCTAGAGGCATTTCCACAAAGGTCAGGGTCAAGGCAAGATGCCCACGATCTTCATTACTATCCCACCATTATACTAGAGGTATTAGCAATTAGGGAAATCAATTAGAAGCACAAGTGCTAGAGAAAAAGAATCACAGCCATCTCGATTTGCACATGATATGATAATGAACTAGGAAAACCCTAGAAAATCAGTGATAAAAGTAAATTAAATAATAAAATAAATCATTAAGGTAGCAGGATAAAAACTTGATGTACAGAAATCAATAGCTTTCTTCTACATAAATTTTAAAAAAAGAGGAAACAACAGCAACAAAGAAGACAAAATACTTAGAAATAAACTTAGCAAGAAATGGGCAACTCCTATCTCAGGAAAACTTTAAAACACTTCTGCAAGACACAAAAGTAGTCTCAAACAAATAGAAAGACACCCCTTGGTCTTGGATGGGATAACTTGACATCATAAAAAAGCCAGTTTTTCCAAAGTTAATTTATGACTTTAACATGATCCCAGTGAAAATACCAATAAGCTTTTTTTATGGAGCTAGACAAGTGATACTTCAGTCTATATGAAAAAACCAAACATGAAATAACCATGAAAATCATGAAAAATAAAAGTTACAGGGGGGAGCAGCTCTACCAGATTTTAAAACGAAGTATAAAGCCTCTGTAATTAAACTAGTGTGGTGTTGATGCATGAAGAGATAAAATTGCAGTGGAATTGAATGCAAAGTCCAGAAGCAGAGCCAACTACATATGGAATTTAGTGTATGATAAAGGTGCCATCTCAAATCATGGGAGCAGAGATTAACTTTTCAGTACAGTGTGTTGGGATAACTGGGTAGCCCTTTGAAAAAAGACAAAGTTAGATGTATATCTTACACTTGCACAAGAATAAACTCCAAGTGAGTCTGAGACCTAACTATAAAAAATGAAATCATAAAAATACTAGAGGAAAACATGGATGAATTTTCCTATAACATAGGTATGAGGAAAAGTTTTCTAACTATGGCTTTTTCCAGATGTAGTAAAAGAAAAGATTGATAAGTTTGATTACATAAAACTAAATACTTTTACATACACAATTTTGGCATGGCAAACAAAATAACAAACAGACCCACAAAAGACCCCGCCTTAAGCACAAACAAAATGCAGATGACAAAGTGGGAGAAAATATTTGCAAAATACTTCAGATATAAAGGGTTAAACATCCTTAATATATAAAGAACTGTTGAAATCGGGGGAGAGGGGAACCAGATAGAAAAATAGGCAGAAGACATGAAAAGATACTTCACATAAAAGATATACAAATGGCCTTTAAACATACAAAAACATGTTCAACTTCAGTCATAATTACAAAAAAGCAAATTAAAATGACTCTGAGATACCATTTTTCACCTGTCAATTGGCAAAAATTAAAAAGCTTGACAACACATCCATTGGCAAGGCTGTGAGGAAACAAGCATTCATTTACATTGCTGCTGGGAATGCAAAGAGGTACAACACTTTTGAGGGGGAATTTGGCAATATTTATCACAACTACCTATGTGTTTACATTTTGACCCAAGATCCCACTTCTAAGAATTAACCCTGAAGATATACCTCAAAAATATGAAAATACTCCTGCACAAGATTATTCAGTCCAGAATTACTTGTAGTTGCAAAATATTGGAAGCAACCTAATGCCAAAACATGGTGGAGTGGTTGAGTGACTATTGATATATACATGCAATGGAGTACTACACAACTGCAAAAAAGAAAGAGGGGGATGGCTATGAACTGACATGGGGTGACTTCTAAGATATAAAAGTGACAGAAGCAAAGTGCAGAAGAGTATCTTCTGGTGGGGGGGAGCAGGGGTTGAATGCAGGTGAACACAAGGGTACTTTTTTTGGGTGTAGAAGTGTTCTAAAATTGGATGGTGGTGATAGTTGCACATTACATACTTTTATTAAAACTCATCAGACTCTGTACCTACAGTGAGTGAATTTTATGGTATAAAAAAATATACCTAAGCAAAGCTGTTAAAACAAAAGAACATTTTTAGTATGCTACTGTTGTTTAATAAAGGAGGTAAAATAAAAAATATGTATGTATCTGTGTATTTTGGCAAAAACAAAATATAGGAAGGATAAACTTGAATCTAATGAGATTGATTAACTATGGGGGTGGTTGGGACCAGGGTCGAAAGGATGGGAGGATGAGAATGGGTCAGAAGGGATGATGAGTAGAATTTCTCTGAGTATGATTTTCTGTATTTTGCAGCATTTATAATCATGTCGATATTTCACAGCTCAAAAAAAAAAAAAAAAAAGGAGAAAGCATCAAAACCCATTGTGGAATAAATACAGAAACAGAGTGAATCCAGCTGTATCCCAAATAGATAATAAACCATGCTGAGGGTGAGACCAGCTCCCCAAGTAACTTTTGGACCCAGTATTTTGACCATATACCCTCAGGCTAATAACAAAAAATAACTGTAAACAAATATATTGTTAATCTCATTAGTAGGTTTGTCTTAAAAAGTATTGTGGACTTGTAATTCTGAAATTACTTTGTTTATATTGAAGATTGAGGAAATATGTAAATATATTGTGAGTACTGGAAGCCAGTTTTCTCCAACTTAGTGGAGGCAAGTGCACATATTAGAAGGTGGAAAGCTAGAATTAGTCCTGTGGTGTTGGATTGGAATTGAAGGTAATAGCATGAACACGCACATGTGTGCACGCACACACACAGGGATCTAGAAATATAGATATGAGTGTATTGATGTGGCTCTGTCTGCCGAGAGGGCCTAAAAGCCATGACACCCCAGTAGAAAACCAAGGACCCAGATCTTGTTTTTTAAATAACCTCTCCACTAAAAGGTACCCAGGATCTTTGGAGCTATGGCTAATTCCAGGGCTGGGGCAGAGACAGTACAAGATGAGCTTGGAGCAATCTGGACCAGAAAGTAGGGAAGCGCTCAAAGAATGATGGAGACACAGTAAAAGGACACAAGAGCTGAGCTCCCAGGGGTCAAATCTGGGATAACTGAGCACCAAATTAATATAAATAAATAAGTGGGGAAGAAAGAAAAGTGTTTCCTTAGAGTAGATTGCCAACGTAGAAGCAATTTATGAAGTCCCAGCACATCTCCTCACAAAACTGTTATGATCTCAAGGGGGAAATTGTAATTTACGGTGGAGAAATATGGCAGACCCTACCTTAATCAAGCGATCAAAGTTAGTATCACTAATAATAAGACCGTAGCCATCCTGTGCTTCCGGATATGATGCACTGAGAAGGACACAGCACCATTTCCATGGTTTTCCTGCCAGAATGTACAGCCTGAACTTAATTATGAGGAGACATCAGACAAACCAAAATTGAGGGACTTCCACAAAAGAATTGGCCTGTACTCTAAGAAAAATGTCAAGGTCATGAAAGAAAAAAAAAAATCTGAGGAACTCTTCTAGATTACAGGAGACTAAGACATAAAAACTAGCCATGGGTGTGGTGCTGGATTGGATCCTGGGCCAGACGAGTTTTTGTTCTTTTCCTTTGCTCTTAAGGACGTTACAGGACAATTGGTGAAATTGGAAGGTCTGTACATTAGATAATAGTTTTATGTCAATGTTAATGTTCTGATCTTTAGGAAACACACAATATTTAGAGATAAAGGGGCATTGCGGCTTCATCTTCCTCTCACACAGTTCAGAAACAATATGTGTATGTGGGTGCATTTGTGTGTGTGTGTGTGTGTGGGTGTGCATGTGGGTGTGTCTGGAGAGAGAACACAAGTGAGGTATGTGTTAACATTTGGGAAATCTGTGTGAAGGATGTACAAGAACTATTTGCACTATTTTTGCAAACTTTCTGTAAATCTTAAAATGTTTCAAAATAAACATCTATGAAAAAGGGTTGGTAAGATGCCCTCTCTGGGAGCGTTGGAGAATTCAGTGAGATCATGCGTAGAAATGCTTAGTGCTGGGTTGGACGTAGGACCCACCAAGGAAATGTTAGCTCTGCTATTAGCGTGGTGATGCTGCCTGAAGGCTGACCTGTTGGACATCCCTTTGTGGTTGGGAGATGATGATGGATGGCAGCCTCATTGATGGCTCAGCCCTGACCCCCACCCACTGTGTGACTGTGCAAGTGGGTAGTCCCCACTGAAGCCATCATTTTTGGGGGGTGATCTTCCTGATAGACCTACTTTAGCATGAGGTTTGGTCATTCATTATTTAATTTATTCACTCATTAAACATCATTTATTGAAAATGAGATGGCAGGCACCGTTCCTTGCAATAAACCGGATTTCAGGAATTAACACCGAAGTATAAGGGAAAGAAATACACAAAACAGTGAGTGTAGAGAAATATACACATTCGGGTGCATATTCCCAGCGGGTGTGTTCATGGTCTCCTGGTGGGTATAATCTGGAGCCTCCCTGGTGTGGGTAATTTTGGATTTTCCTGCTGGGTGTAATTTAGAGTCTCCCAGTAGGTGTAAGTCAGGAGTCTCCCTGGAGAGTTAGTGCTGATGGGTCTTGGAGGAGGACTGGAGATGGTGAGAGAGGGTGTAGGTCAGGGAACGAAGCTAAGCTCTCAATAGTTTGGAGGAGTGGCTAGAATTCAGGGCAGGGTGACCAGGGGCAAGGGGAGTGCTTAGGGCTTTTGAGCTGAGATTGGAAATGACTCTGTGTTTGCAGGTGAGGAATGTGGGCTGGGGAAGGGGGTCCCAAATCCCAGAACCCGGAGGAGTGCCATCCTGTGAAGTTTACACTAGTCTATGGCAAAATGTGCAAAATTAGGGCAGTAAGGTATCTGAACACTCAGGGTGGGAAGGGATACATCTTCTCCTTCTTGGGAAGGACAATCTCGTATCTCCAAGCTTGCTTTTTTAAACATAAAATATACGTTCTTTTACTAATAATATTGAAGACAGATGGCATTTTTAAAATGGCCTTACTTAGCAAAATGAAAAGTTGTCAATCCTATATTTGTCTCTCCATCACATTTTTAAAAATTGGATCATAAAATCAAAACATCTGGGAACCTAGGCATTCTAGACTTCCTGAAGAGAGTTTTATGGCACTCTCCAGTTTTATATAAAAAAGTGTACTTAGAATTGTTATTCTATTTTAAACATACAGAAAATTATAACAAATAAGAGGAATATCTATTTGCCTGCCCTCTGGATGTCAGAAAAGCCCACGCTCCTTTGTATTGGCAGGGTTATCACTCTTCTTATTGCCCTTGATGATTTGGTTACCTGCCCTTCCCTCCTGCAGCTCATGGTGTAATACACTTGAAGGCAGGGGCCAGATCTTATTCAAGCCCCTGAACAATAAATATTCGATACAGTTATTTTCATAGAGCTCTTTGGAAGCTGCTTCTTTGAGGCAGCTGTTTTGATGCAGGGACCTTTGGACTGAGCTTACAACAAAACAAAACATTTCACGTTTAAAAAAATTGTGGTAAAATATACATAACATTTGCCATTTTAACCATTTTTAGGTATACAGTTCAGTGGCATTACATAATTCACACTGCTGGGGAAACAGCACCACCATCCATCTGCAGAACTTTTTCATCTTCCCAGAATGAAACTCTGTCCCCATTCAATACTAATGGGCTATTTCCCCTCCCCCAGCTCCTGGCACCCACCCTTCTACTTTCTGTCTCTATGTATTTGACTGCTCTAGGGGCCTCATGTAAGTGGGATCATACAGTGGGATCATATTCGTCCTTTCGTGTCTGACTGATTTCACTTAGCAGAATGTCTTCAAGGTTCATTCATGTTGTTACATACGCTAGAAGTTCCTTCCTTTTTAAGGCTGAATAATATTCCATTATATGCACACACCACATTTTGCTTATCCATTCATCTGTCTGTGGACTTCTGGGTAGTTTTGGCTATTGTGAATAATGCAGTTATGAACATGGTTGTACAAATATTTGTTCAAGTGTCTGCTTTCAGTGCTTTGAGGTATATTCCCAGAAGTAGAATTACTGGATGATATGGCAATTCTATGTTTAGTTTTTTTGAAGAACCAACATACTGTTTTCCACAGTGGCTACCCCATTTTATATTCCTACCAATAGCAAGGGTTCCAGTTCTCCACTTCTTTTTTCTTTTCTTTTTTGATAATGGCCATCCTAGTGGTTGTAAAGCAGTATCAATTACCATTACATTTTAAGCTCTGTATTTATATTATCAAGTAGTACGAAAACTGGATACTCGTCCTCTATCCCCGACTCCCGTCCTGTCCTCTCTTTGGCCTCACCCCTTCTCCTCATGGTTGCTGTGTGCATGAAATTGTATACAGGAGACTCATCCTTGCTGCGTGGGTTTTTTTTTTTTTTAATTAAAAAAAAATTTTGGCTGCGTTGGGTCTTCGTTGCTGTGCGTGGGCTTTCTCTAGTTGCGGCGAGCGGGGGGCTACTCTTCGTTGCGGTGCACGGGCTTCTCATTGTGGTGGCTTCTCTTGTTGTGGAGCATGGGCTCTAGGCGCGTGGGCTTCAGTAGTTGTGGTGCGTGGGCTTAGTTGTTCCGCGGCACGTGGGATGTTCCTGGACCAGGCCTTGAACCTGTGTCCCCTGCATTGGCAGGCTGATTCTTAACCACTGTGCCACCAGGGAAATCCTGCTGCGTGGTTTTTTAATAGGGAAAAAACCCTGAATGCCCATCAGTAAAGGAAAGTTTAAATAATGTATGCCACACGCAGACCATGAAGGACCACACAGCAATTAAACAGAATGAGTTATATCTGCAAGTACCTACATAGGATGAGGTCCATGATGTATTATTAAGTGAAAAGAGAGAATTAACACATTAAAAACTCCATGTGTGAACAGACACATGTGGAAGTGTGTATGGATTATATATGGTGTATAGAAGGAGGCATTATATGTAATGTAAATGTATTCCTGTATATGTGGCTATTTCTGAGAAAAAGACTGAAGTTAATGGCAAGGGGAATTTCAGTATTTACCTGTAATGCTTCCAATTGTTTGAGGTTTTTGTTTTTGTTTTTGTTTTACAAGGATGTATTACTTCTGTAACTTAGAAAATAGAAACATAGAAAGAAAAAAACAAACACAGTAAGTCTGATGTGTATGTCATGATGCACAGACTTTCAGCAATGGTACCACAGGTAGCTCAGGTACACATAGCGGTAATTGTTATATTATTCAAGTGCTCACTGAAAGCCAGGCTCCATTCTAAGCACTTTAAATGCACTCACTCATTTACCTCCACCAAACCTCACGAGGAAGGAGGTTATCCATGTTTTACAGGTGCGGAAATAAGCTCAGAGAGGTGAAGTCACTCACCTAAAGTCAGACAGCTAGTGAGTGGTGCATATTTAGTTCTTTAATGGCGAGGTGACTTTCTTCTAGACAGATGTGCAGGTGATCTTTAAAAATCTGGTTTTTCACTTTTGATTTATCTTTAAAAATAATGAGATGCTGCAGGCTGTGCTTGCAGGACTCAAGGACCATTGGGGTCTGGCTTTTTGTTGGTGTTGGTGTTGTTTGGCCTCATTTGAATACAGCTCCATTTTTAAGAGCCCTCGATCATGAGAAGGGTGCCAGGAACTTGTCAGCGGTCTCCGTCAGAAATGAAAGGTGCTGTGTTTCTATTTTAAATAAAAAGAAGTAATAGGTAGGACACCTCATAGCTTTGTTCTGAACCCTAGATGTAAATGGAGACTTGACACATTATTCTAAAGTTACTACTGAAGCCTCCTCTTCTGGCTACAAGTGTCGTATGAATGTTCCTCTTTATAAGCACCAAGTATAAATTGTTCCTAATAGCCTAAGTGGTGAGTATGGTCTCCTACCACGCACCGTGTTATCAATAATTGTGTGTTTTCGAGAAGGATTATTCTATTGCTCTGCATGTCATCCTTCTTTTAGAAGGAGGATTTCTTGGGTGGCACCATGTCTTCTGCACCTAAACGAGCAGCTTCCACAACAAAGATTTCCAAGTGCATCATTTTGTTAAACTCTTAAAACTGTTAAATTAATAAAATCAGCTTAACAAAACCCTGATTAGTTCGAAATTGCTTTAAATTTGGTCATTACGTTTCAGGGAACATGTAATTTTCTCCACATCTGGTACATGTCTTGCAGCTGTACTCTGAGGGCAGAGTGGTGATAACAAATGCAAAGGATGGCGAGGAAGCACTTTGTCATTGATGGTTTCTGCACCGCTCGTTTGCAACCCCCAGGCATAAGGTTCCTGGCAAAACATGAGGCCCTGCATTATTTCTCCAAGAACGTTCTCTTCCTGTGGCGTGAAGGGCGATACAGAACAGCTGGGCGTCACGGCAGCTGGGCTCACTTCCTGAGAAGCCTGGGAATGCACCGTGTCACCCCAGACACGTGTTCCTGCTTCTCTGTGCCTTGACATCCTCATCTGTGAAATGGGCTGATATCCACGATGTCCTGTTCCTTCAGCACATTTCAGGGGCTGGTGGGGGAATAGTACCATCTTTTGTTAGGTGCTATTAGAAAAATCCGAGGGGCATCATTTGGATAATCACATGTCAATATGCATTTGACTTCTTTGCTTCTAACCCCCTGGCGCCTTTGCTTTGCTGGTAGGGTTGCAGGATGAGATCTGTAAGACACCGATGCTGATGTTGGAAGAGCGTTAGCAGCCAGCCCTTTGGCCTGCATCCTTCTCCACTTTGAGGCTAAGGCTTGACAAGCCCTGGAATCTCACTTTGTGCTGTGTGGGGCTCTAACCTGGCCGAGGGCCTTGGCACTTGGCCTTCGGCTGGGACAGCATCACTTTATTCACAAGTGACTGCAACCTCCAGGATCTTGTATATTTTCTCAACGAGGAACGTGCCGGTCCTTTGTGGACAAATTCCAAAGTGAGAAGGGGCTGAAGCCAGAGAGCCCGGAGGTGGAAATACAGTCATTGTAAGAAGCAGCACCTAGGCTCTCATATTTGGGAATTCTTGAGTTAGAGCCGGAACCCGGGGCCAGAGGTAATGCAGATGGACCATCTGTGCTTGTGGCCATTGCTAACCAAGGAATTGAGTGTGCCACACTGGAGCAGTGGTGACTGGGAAAGACCAGGTCCTAAGGGCCTGCTCCCTGCCAGGTGTGGTGCTGGGAGCCCCCGGGTATCATGGCCTCTTTACATCCCTTCCAGGTCAGGCACACAAACCCCGTTCTACAGATGGAGAAGCGAGGCTTCGTGGGGTTACATCTAAAGTCTTTGCAGGGTTAGGATCTGAACCAGGAGTAGATCGTGAATGCGGAACCCCCAGGGGGAGAAGGAGCTGAGAATGTGAGGATGATCTGTGTTGGGCAAGCAGTGGACTGAGGTCCTAAATTAGATGCTGAGAGCTGGGTCATTCAATTTCATCCTTCAGAGAGCTCGGGTCCCCAGCGGCTCTGGGGAGGGGCTCCACACCGCACGACAGGTCCCCACAAGTGCCAAAAATGTTTGAGCAGTCCAGCATCTTCTGTTGGTCCTTTCAAAATAGTGGTTTGCTCTCTGGAGAGTGTGTCATTTTTCAAGTCGCACATCTGCAATGAAAGCCAAGTGCCTTCTGGAATTTATGGTACTTGAGTAGGTTACTGCAGCCCAATTACATCTGTTTCTCAAAAACTGTCGACGTTTCTGGTAATAGTAGATAAGTCCCACTGCAGTCCACCTGCCGGAGATGGGACATGAGCGGGGAGGTGAAGGACACAGACCCCGAGACACAGGATTCCACCCGCGGGTGCCCGTGGGTGAGGGAGAGTCGGGTAGGAGCTTGGGCCCCCGTGCAGACAGCCCAGGTGGACGCTGGACCGCTTGTCAGAACTCAGGCAATGCATGCGACCAGATTTCTATAGGCATGAAGGTGGGAAAAAATAGGAGGTTTGGAAAATGATTTTCTCTGGGTGCCTTTCCAGTGTTTGTTCAGGTAGATTTTATAGAAGAGGTTCACAGTTTGAAGTTGTCACCAGCTGTCAGACTTCCATCAGTGATTTCCACAATCTCTGATGTTGAAATGACAGGGCCCTTGAAGACAACAACAGAACAAGTGGTAACCTGCACTGTATCCCAAATTTTGTATGCCCTTAGCACTGTATCTCATCAATTTGGGGATAGATACACATGAATGGAAGCATTATTTACATATGCATACGAATATGGGTGGCCTCCGTTTAGAGGATCCATTTTTAAATACAGAATTGTACCTAATGATATTAAGTATTTTTAGCTCATGAAATGCAGTCTTTAGAAGCATGACATGAAAATGAATAAAAATACTTTTTATTCATTTCCTTTCCTCTGCAGTCCCCTTTCCTCTTCAGTATCTGATCAAAATACAGCTACTCTTTTTGTAAGTTGGTTTTTAAGAAACAGTCTTATCTTCCAAAAGCACGGCAAAGTTTTCTAACTGATGTTTTTTTGATACTTGCTAGTACCCTTAGAGTTCGCCAGCTCTGAGTGTGGTTGGAAGAGATCTCTACGGAGGATATGTTTAGACAGGTATTGAATATAATAAACTGTATTTAAATATTTATATGTGGAATTACTTTTTTTATGGCGCTGTTCTTTAAATCACCGAATAAGGCCCTATCATTTCTCTGCAAGACGTACGAGCACTGTCTTTCAGCATATAGATCACTTTGCCGTTGAACGGTATCTCAACTTAAAAATGATTTCTACAGGTGATGTTTTACATACCTTTGTTATTACGGTGAGCACTATATCCTGCTGTTTTACAGGAGGATTTCTTCTGAAAATAGTTCTTTATTTGTGGAAAGCTGAAAGGGAGAGGGCAGGGAAGAGAACTCACTGTATATCGTCTGCCTGGGCCCCGGAAGGAGGGCTGGAGGACAGCGCGGTCCCCAGCCCCACCTCCACCTTTCCCGAGCTCCTGTGTAGTGTCTCCAGGCTATGGGAAGGATGTGGCTCTTCCCTTCTGCTAAGAGCCTTCAAATCCTGTGATTTTTATTCTCCACTTACGCCTCCAAGGCCTCCTTCCCTCCCTCCATCCTCCTTCTTTGTCAATTTGAAGAGCTCTCTTTCTATTCCTGGTAGTTATCTAGATAACAACCATTTGTTTTTAAAATTGATTCCTATGAAGAGTGGTTAGGGATTTCAAGGGCTAAAATGTGGCAGACTGTCAGACTTTTCAGAGTAGGAAGATGCCTGCTGGCCGAGCTGAAGGTTCCTGCTTTTATGGTGAAAACAAACAAAGAAACAAAAAGGGTGGAGGGATTGCCATTGTCTAGCACGCTCAAGGGTTGGGTAGTTTGATTGCCATGAGTGCCGGACACCTTTCGGGCATATATGGGGGGGCTTCCTTTTCCTGGGGGCTTTTGATATTTGGGGTGATCATGTCACTCGCTTTGGCTGGTGACATGAGAGTGGAAAAGGCACGTGTCACTCCAAGGCACATTTTAAGTGGCCCAGAACCATTCACCGCATTCCTATTTGCCGCGGCGATTTTGGAAGGACACGTGGAGACAGGCTTGCATCAGCTCGGTTCCCTGAGTGAAGACAAGAGTGTGGCAATGGGCCATCACGGCTGTGTGGTGTGAACAGGAAATAAACCCGTACCGTTGCGGCGCAGTCCAACCTCCCCTGACTGACGTAGGTGGATTAAAACACGCAACACTCACCGGGGATGCTTCCATCGTACTGGGTGACTCATCCACCTACCACGATTGTTCTAGGGATAACTCCGATCCCCGCGCAGAAGCTGGCTGCTCACAGGCTAACCGGTAGCCAGTCACTGTACAAGTGGAAGGTAAAGGAGGGTCTGATTAAGTGTGTATGTGCCTGTGGTGCATGTGATGTGAAGAAAACGTAAGTTTCCTTAGAGACCCGTCTGCCTGCTCCTGGGAGCGCCCTGCCGGTGAGGGGACATGCCTGTCCCAGGGCAGGGGGTGTGGGGTATTCAGCATTGCTGGAGGAGATTGCTCTGACCAGGTGTCAGCGCACTAGCAGATTTGAGAGTGATTTATATGAAAACAGTTGAAAGCATTTACTAGCTGTGGGAACTAATTTCCAATAAATCAGACAGGATTCCCTTGGGAACCAGAAATAAATGAGGGCAAAAGAAATTGCTAAGGGTTGTTGAGCAATAAAGAGATGGGTTCTAGAGATCTTAAAATGATATTTAAATGGACAAAGTTGATTTAACTGTCTTTTTTTTCGTGTCTAGGAGTAAGATTTAAGTATATAGCACGTCATTATAACCAGGAATTACTCACCAGGAGACTTTTAGCATTTCGTGGGCATCCCACAGAATGGCAATTTTAATATTCCAGTTTTGGTCCTAAATTGTAATGAAAAGGCATTAATTGCTTGGTTCCCAGCAAAGTCCATAAAAAAAATTGTTTCTAGAAGAAGTTCAAATTTGGTACACGAGGCAGAACTTTCATTATCTAATTTTAGTCATTTTTTCTAATTAAAAAATTTAAATGAATACGTATTTTATTACCTTCGAGTCCACCAGTACCTATTATTCACGAACTGATGGTCTGGCATTGTGCCAGGAGCCTTGGAGAATACAAAAAAGTAGAATATGTATGTGGTTCTTGAACTCCAGAAGTATACATTTCATGGGAAGACTAAGCCATGAAACTATCTGAGAACTCTGAAGCAGCACGTGGACGCCTGCCAAACGAGAGGATGGAAGGGTGACCGGGGGCTGGAAGACTTGACATAGCTTCCAGTTGGGGATGGGACATGGGGTCTGGAAGCCCTGGCTAGACTTGGCCAGGCAAGGAGAGGAGCCCCTCTCTGGGTAGCTGTGAACATAGGAAGGAATTTTCAGAGTTCCCAAAGACATGGAGAGGCTCTCCCAGCGAGCGGCCTAGGCTGGGTGGTTCTGAAGATGTCTGATTTCCGTCACAGGTGGCATCCTTTCCTAAGGAACCGTGAGCTTCCAGCTCCCGGGGACTGAGATGAGTGGTCTTTTTAGGAACCAGAGCATGGGATATTTCTGGGAGAGGAGGAGAGAGAGGGACAAAGGACACCAAGGGATGAAGGACACTCACAGTGTGGTCCCTTCTGTGGGCCCTGCTGACGCTCTTGCTATCTCATTGAATCCTCCCAATCCCAGGGTATTTTTGACCCCCTTTTCATAGATGAGAAGATAGATTCCAAGGTTGGAAACCTCGCCCCAGGCCCCTGAGTGGGAAGGTTGCAGAGAGGTCTTGACATCAGGCTACGCCCCTTTCCAGGACACCAAGAACATTCCACAGGGGAGCCGACAGGGCCTCTCTGCTGAGTGACTTCTAGGGTATCCGGGTGCCCCAAACCCAGGAAGCCAGCCTCTGCCCTTGCTCTTCTCTGCCGTAAAAGGTAGAATTGTTTAAGCGAGTGGACCTTCCCCGGGGCCCCTGCTCAGCACAGTTGGTGGGACTGGGATTCTCAGGTGCCGTCCCTGCATTTGGGGACCCCGGGAGGACCCCTTCCTGACATTTTGTCGCCCCAGAGTCCTACCCCTGCTTCTCATGGGAAGTGAGGCTGCAGGATGAGAATGAGGGGCTGGTTTGCAGAGAGAGTCAGGGGCTGACCCCGAGTCGCCCCGACGTACCCCGTGGACATGGCAGCTGCGAACGCTTGAGAAGCCTTCAGGGACTTGTCACTTTCCCATCACCCCTTTGCTCTGAAGCCTCCAGTCCTCCCCACATCAACCTGCGTGGAACTCACAGCCCACCAGGCCCCCAACTTCTCAGCGATCTCAACAGCACTCACCTCATCTTCAGAAGTTGCTGTGTCTGGGGTCCCCAAGCTGGGGGACGCAGGCTTCCCTTTCTCAGGAGGCCCTTTTTCTTGCTGTTGCCACAGCCTGGAGCCACTTTTTCCCCATAACCACAAGTTCCCTCATTCCCTCGGCTTTGCTCCAAGGTCTTTCTGAAACCGTGCAACTCAGATTGGGATTGAACCCACGTTCTTTTAACTGAGATCACACACCTGGTCTGAAGCTCAGGTTCTTGATGTCTCATTGCCGAAAGAATTCAGTGAGAGACAAAGTGATGGGTAAGAAGTGGATTTATTTAGAGGGAAACACATTCCACAGACAGAGTGTGGGCCATCTCAGAAGGTGAGAAAGGCCCCAGGGTACGGGGTTTTCAGTTTTTATAGGGGTGGGTAATTTCATAGGCTAAAGAGTGGGAGGAGTATTCCAGTATTTTGGGGAAGGGGTGGGGATTTCCAGGAACTAGGGCTACCGCCCACTTTTTGACATTTATGGTTGGCCTTGGAACTGTCATGGCACCTCTGGGTGTGTCATTTAGCTTGTTGATGTGTTACAATGAGCATATACTGAGGTTCAAGGTCTAGTGAAAGTGGACTCGTCCGACATCTTGGACCTAGTTGGTTCTAACCAGCTTATATCGTGTCCTGTGGCTGTGTCATTCTTTTAAAGGTTGTGCCCTGTCCCCTTCCCTCCTGTTTCATTTCCAGGAAGAAGGAGGCTTCTGTCCGTTTCCTCCACATCTCTCCCTAAAGCCTGGGGGACTGCATGGCCCGTGGTGGGCACCCTCTCCATCCTGTGGACTGGCCCCGTGCTCGACGGTGCCGCTCAGAGGGCAGATGGAGACCGGTCCCCAGCCCCCGGCCCTGCTATGGGTCTTGGGTTCCGGCCGGCAATCGCTCTTCTGCCCTTGCTGGATATCCTGCCTGGACGAGGCTCCTCCAGCCTGACAGGGAAGCCAGCTCAGAGGGCCAGTTGTCATTCAGGCAGATGTCACTGCCCGTATTACCTGCCGGTGCTGGTGGCAGCTCCATTTTAGGGAGGAGAACGCCCTGCTGGCTTAGTATTGCTGGGAATGCCTGCTTCCCGGGCAGCAGTGGGAACCCCATACCGCTCCCCAGACCCGGCCATCCCCTGCCAGGCTCCCCCTCCTGAGGCTGGGAAGCCACCTGCCCCTGCCACTGGGACACCCCCAGTCCTGGTGCAGAGCCTTCCCCTCCCTGGTCCTTTGCAAAAGGTCCAGCCGCTGTCTGGCGAGACGTCTTCCATTCCATAAGAAGAGCAATGTGTGTGTGGCGCTCTCTCTCCTTAGTCTTTTTCTACAGGGAATCCATCTCCTGTGTGCAGTGAGAATTTCTCAGTGCTCTTGAGATATATCTGAGGGCGAGAGAGAATTGCCTGCATCATCGGAGGACGGGAGGTTAGTGGAGATGGAAGAGGGGATGGGAGTGGTGGACAAAGGAGAGGAGTATTTTTTAATCCCAATTCAAAAATTATTTTTCAATATTTTAGATATATATAAATATGAGTAATAATAAAATTCATAGCCCCATTCCACCATTAGCTTGAGAAATAAATCACAGCTCTTGTATACTCTGCTCCACCCTCCCCAGAGCTAACCTTTATCATGAATGTTTCTGTATATATTGATATGTCCTTAAACAATGAATAATTTCCTTTTATATGTTTTTAAACTTTATGTAAATCACTGCATGTACTGCAAACACTTTTTTATTTTATTTATTTATTTTTTATTTTTTTATTTTTTAAAAAAATTTATTTATTTATTTATTTTGACTGTGTTGGGCCTTCGTTTCTGTGCGAGGGCTTTCTCCAGTTGCGGCGAGCGGGGGCCACTCTTCATCGCGGTGCGCGGGCCTCTCACTATCGCGGCCTCTCTTGTTGCGGAGCACAGGCTCCAGACGCGCAGGCTCAGTAGTTGTGGCTCACGGGTCTAGCCGCTCCGCAGCATGTGGGATCTTCCCGGACCGGGGCACGAACCCGTGTGCCCTTCATTGGCAGGCGGATTCTTAACCACTGTGCCACCAGGGAAGCCCAACAAACACTTTTTTAATTAAAATTTTTTTATTTGAAACAATTTCAAAATGTTGAAAAGTTGCAAAAAATAGTACAAATATCACTTGTACTTATAGGACAAATATTCACCAGATTTCAGTTGTTACCATTTTACTACATATGCTTAATCATTCTCTCTCTCTCTCTCTCTCTGTGTGCACACATGCACACACTGTATGTGTGCATATATATATACTCACACACATATGTGAAATAGTGTACATATGTAACGTTTTAATTTTCTTCTGAAACATTCGAGATGAGTTGTAGAGAGGATGTTCCCTCACCTATAAACACCTCAGTGCATGCATGCTTCCTAAGACCGAGGCTATTCTTTTACATGAGCACAGTACAAGCACCCAAATCAGGAAATCAGCATTGATATAATACTATTATCTAACCCTCAGACCTTATAGAAATGTCAACGATTGTGCCACAAATGCTTTTTATAGCAAAAGCAAAACAATTTTTCTTTTTTTTGGCCACTCCATGCAGCTTGTGGGATCTTAGTTCCCCAACCAGGGATCGAACCCATGCCCCCTGCAGTGGAATCGAGGAGTCCTAACCATTGGACCACCAGGGAATTCCCGCAGTTTTTGTTTTGTTTTGTTTTGTTTTTTGTTTTGTTGCAGGATCCAATCCAGGATCGTGGGTTGCCTTTAGTTGTCATGAGTGGTATTTAGTCTCTTCATCTGGAACCGTTCCTCAGTCTTTTTTCTTTCATTCTTGAGTTTGACATGATAGTTTGTAGATGCCTTCTTGGTTCTGGTTTGTCTGACGTTTGCTCATGGTTAGATGAGGTTACACAGTTTTGTCCAAAATACCACAGAGGTAATGCTATGTCCTTTTCAGTGCATCTTCTAGGTGCATGATGTCTGTTTGTCTCATTGCTGATGATGTTATCTAATCACTTGATTAAGGTGGTGTCTGCTAGTTTTCTCCACTGTAAAGTTGCTATTTCCTTTTTGTAATTAGTAAGTATCTCATAAGATAATACTTGAGGACTGTGTGAATATCTTGTTTCTCATCAAACTTAAAATTTAAAAATGTTTAACAGCAGCTTTATTGCGATATAGCTCACGTACCACACAAATCACGCATTTAAAGTGTACAATTCAATGGCTTTTAGTATATTCACAGATATTAATTATAAACATATTCATCGCCTCAAAAAGAAAACCCGTGTCATTTATCTGTCAGCCCACTACCTCCCCACCCTCACTCCCTCCCCTCAGTCTTTTTTTTTTTTTTATTTAGAAATCAAAATTTTAATGAAATATTTCAATTCACTGTTGCATTTCTTAAGATGAACTAGTCTGATGTAATTCTCTTCTTTCAAAGTTCTTTTTACCCCTCAGTTTTATGTGACCATGAATTCACTTTTAGTCTCTCCCTATTTCTCTTTTGGACTTTTGTGTGAATAAAATCACATGATATGTGGACTTTCTCTTAGCATAATGTTTTCAACGTTCATTCAAGTTGTAGCAGGTGTCAGTACTTCATTCTTTTTTTTTTATGGCTGAGAGTATTCCTCCTTACATTTTGTTTATCCACTTGTCTATTGATGGACGTTTGGGTTGTTTCCACCTTATGGCTCTTATGAATAACGATGCTATAAACATTTGTGTACAGTATTTTGTGTAGACATATTTTTCATTTCTCTTTGGTGTACACCTCATAGTGAAATTGCTGGGTCATATGATAACTCTATGTTTAATTGAAGCTGCCAGACACAGACTTTTCCAAAGTGGCAGCACCATTTTACATTCCCACCTGCAGTGTACGAGGGTTCCAATTTCTCCATCAACACTTGCTAATATCTGACTTTTTGATTCTAGACATCATAGTGGATGGGAAATGGTATCTCATTATGGTTTTGATGTACATGTTCCTGATGACCAATGTTGTGTATATTTGTATATCTTCCATTTGTATAGTTTCCTTGGAGAAATGTCTATTCAGATCCTTTGCCTGTTGTAAAATTAAGCTCCTTATCTGTTTATTATTAAGTTGTAAGAGTTCTTTGTATCTTCTAGATATAAGTCCCTTATCAGGCATGTGGTTTGCAAAAATTTTCTCTCATTCCATGGGTTGTCTTTTCACTTTTTTGATGGTATCCTTTGAAGCACAAAAATTTTTAATTTTGATGAAGTCCAATTTATTATTTTTTTTGTTGCTCATGCTTTTGGTGTCATATCTAAGAATGCTTTGCTGAATTCAAGGTCATGAAGATTACTTCTGTTTTACAGTTTTAGTTCTTACATTTAGGTCTTTTGATTCATTCATTTTGAGTTAATTTTTGTATGTGGTGTGAGATAAGGGTCCAATTTCATTCTTTTGCATGTAGCTATCCAGTTGTCCCAGCACCATTTGATGAAAAGATTATTCTTTCCTGATTGAATGGTCTTGGCACCATTTTTGAAAATCAGTTGGCAGTAGATGTGTGGGTTTATTTCTGGACTCTCAATTCTATTCTATTGATCTATATGTCTGTCCTTGTACTAGTACCACACTGTCTTGATTATCATTGCTTTGTAGTAAATTTTCAGTTTTGGAGGTGTGAGTCCTCCTACTTTGTTCTTTTAAAGGATTGTTTTGGATATTCTGCATCCCTTGCAATTCCGTATGAATTTTATAAGCAGGTTGTCAATGCTTCCAAAAAGTCAGATAGAATTCTGATAGGGATTGTTGAATCTGTATGGCAATTTAGAGAGTATTGCCATCTTAATGTTAAGTTGTCTGATTCATGAACATTAATCTTTTTCCACTTATTTAGGTCTTTAATTTCTTTCAGAAATGTTTTCTAGTTTTCACAGTGTAGTTTTATATTTCTTGTTAAACATTATTCCTAAGTATTTTATTCTTCTTGATGCTATCATGAATGGAATTTTCTTAATTTTATTTTCAGATTGTTCATTGCAATTGTATACAGATACATTTGATTTTTGTATATTGACCGTGAATCCTGCAACTTTGTTGAACTTGTTCATTAGTTTTAATAGTTTTTTTAAAAAGCGGATTCCTTAGGATATTCTCTATATAAGATCATCTTATCTGCAAATAGATAGTTTTATTTCTTCCTTTCCAATCAGGATGCCTATTTCTCTTTTCCTTGCCTAGTCATGCTGGCTAGAACTTTCAGTACAATGTTGAATAGAAGTGATGAGAGTGGATATCCTTGTTTTGTTCTTGATGTTAGGGGAAAAGTATCCAGTCTTTCACCATTAAGTATGATGCTAACTGTAGATTTTTTTGTAGATGCCTTTTATCAGGTTGAGGAAGTTCCTCTCTAGTTTGCTGAATTTTTTTTTATCATGTTGGATTTTGTCAAATGTTTTTTCTGTGTTTATTGAGATGATCATGAGATTTTTTTTAGTCTATTTATATAATGAATTATTTATTAATAGTTGATGTATTACTTAGATGCTGAACTAACCTTGAATTCCTGATATAAATCTCACTTGGTCATGGTGTATAATTCTTTTTATATGCTGCTGGATTCAGTTTGCCAGTACTTTGTTGAGGATTATTGCATGCATATCCATAATAGGTATTGGTGAGTCGTTTTCTTTTCTTGTGATGTCTTTGTCTGGTTTTGTTATTAGGGTAATGTTAGTATCATAAAGTGAGTTGGGAAGTGTTCTTTTTACAATTTTTGGAAGAGTTTGTGAAGAATTATAAAGGATTATTATTCCTTAAATATTTAGTAGAATTCAGTGGTGAAGCCATCTGGGCCTGGGATTTCCTTTGTGGGTATTTTTTTCATTGCTAATTCAGTCTCTTTACTTGTTACAGGTATGTTCAGATTGTCTATTTCTTCTTGAGTCAGTTTTAGTAGTTTGTGTCTTTCTAGAAATTTGTCCATTTCATCTAAGTTATCTAATTTGTTGGTGTACAGTTGCTCATAGTATTCCTTTATGATCCTTTTTTATTTCTGTAAGGTCATAGTAGTGTCCCCTCTTTCATTTCTGACTCTAGTTGTTTGAGTCTTCTTTCTTTTTTTTCTTGGTCAGTGTAGCTAAAGATTTGTTAATTTTGTTGATCTTTTCAAAGAACTAGATTTTTTTCATTGATTTTTTCCCCCTGTTTTTCTGTCCTCTATTTCATTGAATTTCACTTTCATGTTTGTTATTGGGTTGGCCAAAAAGTTTACTTGGGTATTTCTGTAATATCTTATGGAAAAACCCGAGCGAACTTTTTTGCTAAGTCAATATATCTTTCCTTCTTCTTGCTTTAGGGTTACTTTGCTCTTCTTTTTCCTGTCTCAAGGTGGAAGATTAGGTTATTGATTTGAGATTTTTTTCATCTATATATTTCCCTCTAAGCACTGCTTTTGCTGCTTCTCACAAGTTTTGATATCATCTGTTTTCATTTTCATTCATCACAATGTATTATCTGATTTCCTATTTTAATTATTCTTTAACTTGTTGGTTATTTAGGATTGTCTTTTATAATTTACATGTATTTGTGAGTTTCCCCCATTTATTTGCTATTTATTTCTAAACTAATTTCATTGTGGTTGGAGAACATACTTTGTATTATTTCTATTCTTTTATATTTATTGAGGTTTTTTATGGCCTAGCACATGGTCTATCCTAGAGAATGTTCCATGTGCCCTATAGTCTGTTGTTGAGTGGAGTATTCTGAAGATGTCTGTTAGGTTAGTTGGTTCATAGTATTACTCAGGTCTTCCATTTCTTTGTTGATATTCTATCTAATTGTTCTACCCATTATTGGAAGTAGGATAGTGAAGCCTCCAAATACTATTGTAGAATTGTCTATTTCTACCTTTAATTCTGTCAGTCTTTTTCTTCATGTATTTTGGTGCCGTTATTAGGTGCATGTGTGTTTATAATTTTTATATTTCCTGATGTGTTGACCCTTTTTTCATTATGAAATGTCCCTTGTTATCTTTAGTAACAGTCTTTATTTAAAGTCTATTTTGTCTGGTGTTAACGTAGATTTCCAGCTCCAACATTCTTGTGGTTGCTGTTTGCGTGATATATTTTGCCCACCCTTTTCTTTTCAATCTATTTGTATCTTTGAATCCAAAATGTGTCTCAGGTGCAAAATGTTTTTATTTTATGTAGTCATATTTATCAGTATTTTCTTTTACTGCATATGTATTTTTGAATCATAGTAATAAAATCTTTACCTACACTCAGATTGGAAAGGAATTCACCCACATTTCCTTTTAGTACTTGTATGGTTTTAGTTTTTCTGTTTATATCTTTGATCCATTTGGAACTTATTCTTATATTTGGTGTGAGGTATGGATGAAATTTTATATTTTTCTAAATTGTTAGCTGCAACATTTATCAAAAAGTCCCTTTTTGCTTCAGTGATTTCAGAGGGCAACTTTATCATATACAAAATTTCCAAATATAGCTGCATTTGTATTTGAACTTCTTCTTCTACTTCTCTGTTGATACACCCATGCCACACTGTTTTAATTATGGAGGTTTGTAGTATTTTTAATGTCTGGTAGGGCTTATGCCCCCATTGAGGCTTTTCTTTCTCAACGTTTTCCTGGCTATTCTTGAAAGTTTATTTCTCCATCTGAACTTTAGTATCAATTTGTCTAGCTCCATAAAATCGCATTAAACTTATAAATTAACTTAGGAGAACTGATATCCTAACAGTATTGAATTATCCTACCCAAGATCAACTTACATCTTCCCATTTGTTCAAAAATACTTTTGTGTTTTGTGTTTAAAAAAGTTTCCTCATAGTGGTTTTGTACATCTCTTACTAAGTTTATTCCTATGTATTTTATCTTGTTGCTATTGTAACTGGGATTTTCTCTCTGGAATTGATTTCTGAATGTTAGTTTTATATTCTGCTACTTTACTGAATCCTCTTTTTTGGGGCTTGAGTTATTAATGTGTTTTTTCAGCATATTTTCATGAGATTCGTCTATGTGGATGCCTGTAGTTCTAGTTTATTAATTTTAACTACTGTATTCTATTCCATTGTATGAATATACGAGACTATATTTATCTATTTGTACGTGGATGAACATTTAGATTGTTTCCTGTTTGTCAAAATTGCCAAGTAGTTTCCAGAAGTGATTATATCAGTTCTCGCTCCCATCTGTAGTGTATGACTCCCTGTTGCTTCATGGTTTTGTGAGCATTAGCTATTGTCGATCCTTAAATTTTGTCAGTCTGTTGGGTAGCAAGTGGTGGAGTAACATGGCTTTAAATGACTTTTCTTAAGTTTTTGGTTTTAGATTCTGAGCCAAATGATCCCTCCCGCAAGGACAGTTCTCCGCAGGCTGCACACCTCCATGCCTGCTTCCTTTCTGTGCCCTCCTCCCACTCAGAAATGTTTAGCTGCTGATAGGAATTGGGAACTGTGGAGCCTCTTTCATAACCGCCTGAGAGGGAAAGGCACTTTTTAAAAAAAAATTTATTTATTTTAGGCTGCGTTGGGTCTTTGTTGCTGTGCGCGAGCTTTCTCTAGCTGCAGCGAGCAGGGGCTACTCTTTGTTGCGGTGCGCAGGCTTCTCATTGCGGTGGCTTCTCGTGTTGCAAAGCACGGGCTGTAGGCGCGGGCTTCAGTAGTTGTGACACGTGGGCTCAGTAGTTGTGGCTTGCGGGCTCTAGAGTGCAGGCTCAGTAGGTTTGGCACATGGGCTTAGTTGCTCCGTGGCATGTGGGTTCTTTACGGACCAGGGCTTGAACCTGTGTCCCCTGCATTGGCAGGCGGATTCCTAACCACTGTGCCACCAGGGAAGCCTGGGAAAGGCACTTCTGTAACAATTAAATGTATCCTTTATTAGATGAGGAATGCTCAGCCTAGGGTCTGGCATTTCTTTGCTGAGTGACTTGCATTTATAACTGCTATATAATTATCAACAATCAGCACTAATCGAGTCACAACCTGTACCTGGCACTTTGCTAGGCTCTGTACAGGGTTTAGTGATGAAGTAGACCCAGTTCCCACACCCTCAAGGGGCTTGTAACCTAATTGGAAAAGAAGACACGTTAACATTAGAAGATACCATGAGATGACACCAAAGATACCCTGTGAGGATGTTAAGTGCCAGGTCACTGATGCAGACAGAAAGGTCTACATAAAAATGAATGTAAAAAGAAAAGAACATATCTCTTCCTTCATATTATATTGATATTACAAATTCAGGAGGAAAAGCTGTCACTGAGTTTTTTTCTTCTTGTTTTAAACAGGCTAAGTTCATCCTAATAAAAATGTATACACCATCTAACATATCTCCTTTGTCTTTCTAATCTGTATAATCACCAGCAACTTAAATCTCACCTTTGAGCCGAATTTAACCTCTAGTGGGTGGACCTAGGATCAGCCTTATTCCTAAGTGTGCAGACTTCAGGATCCTGCGTCATGAGATCTGGTGGCTGGTCCAACTGTGACATTGCACCAGGTGCTTTGTCTTTGTTTCTCGTGACCAGGTCTCTGGCTCTGTGATTCTCCCCATGCTGCAGTTTATGCTGAGCTCCTGGTACCTCCAAGATTGAAGCCCTGGCTTGATCTCTCCAGCCTTCCTGAGAGCAGTGGTCTTCCCTTCCTTTTGGTGTCAAGGGCCCTGCTTCCTCTCTTGGGCTTCTCAGTGCGAAGTGCCTCCACTCCCAGAGTCCAGCTGTTTCCTCAACTAGCAATTCCTCCTTCTACTGCTAGCCAAGACTGGGGTGATGACTAAGGTTTGGTCATAGCTTAGGGGTAAGAAGTTTGTACGCTCAATAAAATTCCACCTCATCCATTTTACATAAGAATGACATATCCTTTCAGAGTTGGAAACCTCTCCATCTATCTCCTGGTCCTCTTGCGGCCGACAGCCCACCCTCCAGGCAGCTGGGCAGCATTGCAGGTGTAGACTGGGCTACTGCCACGCAGTGCTCTCAGGGAAGGCCGGCTGGCTTGTGCAGACATCTTGTTTGTAACCGTGACCTTACCAGGTCCACTTGCTAACCTACCAAGCAAACTGACCTGGGCTACTTGGTTTGTTCACTTGTTCATTTATTGATTCACTGATCATGTGTTAAACATATATTGTGGGCTTCACTGAATGTTCTACAATTAGCCTGTCAGCCACACACATGCAAAGAACCTCCTTCTCTCTCTACCCCACCAAACACTGGGTGTCTCTGAGCATCTGAGAGCTTGTTGACTTATTGCCAGAACTTTGCCTGTTTTCTAGTCTTGTGCTAGGTGATATGAAGGCTTTACAGGGCAGGGTTTTGACTCTTGAAAACCATGTGGTTCTGTTGAGGGTGCAAATCAAGCCAATAATGAATCAAGATATAATGAATGAACAAGGGCACCTCTTTGTTTTGCTATCATGGTTTGGACAAGAGGGGCTCAAATTGTTCAGGGTTCACTGAGGGCTGGAGTTGTTTAGGACCACTTCCTAAAACTTAAGCTGAGTCCTGAAGGATGGGTAGATTTTAGACAGAATCCAGGGCATCACACTTGGGGAGAATAACTTGAATGTACACAGTGGGTTCTAGAGACATTGAAGAGACCGGCTTGATGCTATGTGTTAACTGTTTCAAATGTTACATCCTTGGGACCTCCTACTCAACCAGATTAGCACTTGGGAACTTTGTATGGGAAGCTGTGGCCTGGAGTGGCTGATGCTGGGCAGAACTGGCTGTGGTTGACCCTCTATCCTGGGCAGGGCCTGGAGGTCGCATAGCCTAACCTTAGGATGGCCATAACACAGAAATAGCCTTCAACCATGAGTCAAGCCTCCCATCCTTCTCCTGTGTGACTGCTGTTTGAGCACTTTTATTTTTTTGTTGAAACTGTAGGGTAATTACCCTTGTCCTTAATAATTGCATTAGTTTCCTTGATGAGCAGAGATGCTCTAGAGTCTGTGCTGTTAAAAAGAGGTTAGGATTAAGGTTTTCAACCTGCTGCTGGTGTGAGAAGGATATCTCCATGCCAATTACTGTCACTTTGATCGGATTAGTCACTGTGTTAATTGCTACTCAGAAAAACTGCCAAGTTTGTTGTTTTAGACTTTGGCTTTTAAAATATTGCAGATGTCATCTCAAATGCAAGTTGTATTTGGTATTAGAGATAACTGTTGATCTATTAACACTTTGGGGTTGATTTGTATCCAAGGCTGTAGGAGATAGAGGAGCCTTGCCCTTGGATGATTAATTGCGTCTTTGATGTCGGTTCCAGCACCGGGAGGGGAGGCAGCTGGCAGGCCTGTTCCTTGGCACTCTCTCTGAGAGAACTCAGGGCTCTGTCAGCAACAGTCTGTTGGAACTGGCCAGAGGAATGTATGAAGCAACCTCTGTTTTCAACCCAAGAGCCTTGCCTATCTACTCTGCAGGTCACCCCGGTTGGTTAGCTTCTGGTTCGTACCTTGAAGGCTGTGTCTCTTCAGGGTGTGTCAAATGGCCACAGCAGCTCTCAATCTTTACAGATTTTTGGTTTGGTGGCACCTCGCCATTTTGGACCAGGAGAGACTAGTTAGAATTAGAGAATAACCTACGTTATCTAGCACTTTCTTTTTATTTTATATTTTAAAAGCTTTTAGATTTTGAAATAATTTAAACATGTCAGAAAAGTTGTAGGAATAGTACAAAGAAATCCCGTATGGCTTTCATCCAGATTTCCCAATTGTTAACATGCTGTCATTTTTGCTTTGTCACTCTGTGTGTGTGTGGGTGTGTGCATGCGCATTTTTTCTGAACCATTTGAAAGTAAGTTTCAGACACGATGCCCCATTACTCCTAAGCACTTCAGTGTGTATTTCCAAAGAACTAGGGCATTCTCTTGCATAACCCAGTACCATGATCAAAATCAGGAGAACAGCACTGATACAATGCCATTATCCAATCTACAGACTTTTTTCCTGTAACCAATTATGTCCCAATAAAGTCCTTTATAGCAAAACATCATCATCATCATCACCATCATCATCATCATCCTCATCATCTGGTGTAAGAGCCAATCTAAAATCTCACACATTTGCTTTCCGTGTCTCTTTAATATCCATGAATCTGGAACAGTTCCTCAGTCTTTCTTTGTCTTTCATGTCCTTGGCATTGTTTTGAAGAATGAAGAATACAGGCCAGTTATTTTGAAGAATGTCCTTTTGTTTGGATTTGTCTGGTGTTTCTTCATGACTAGGCTCAGAATATGCATTTCAGGCAGGAAGACCACAGAAGTCATGTTGGGTCCTTCTAGTGCATCTTATTAAGAAGCACGTGCTACCAGCTGTCCTGTTACTGGAATTGTTAACGCTGATCATTGGTTAAGATGGTATTCACTACAATTCTAAGTGTAACGTTATTTCCCCCCCTTTGTAATTAATTAGTATTTTGCGAGGAGATAGTTTAGGTCTATGTAAATATCTTGTTTTTCGTTAAACTTTTACCCACTTGTTTTAGCGTCCATTGACAATTCTTGTCTGAATTAATTATTATAATGTTTGCCAGATGGTGTTTTTTTTTCTAAATTTATTTATTACTTAGTTCTTTCTACTGTACCGAAGAATTTTTGCTTTCTTACATTTATTTATTTACTCATTTATTTATACCCACCTGTACTCATGTATTCCTGTTTTACTCAATGGGTTACATTGACTAAGTTACATTCAGTGGGTTATATTTTTGTCCAGTGGTTTATAATCTAGTTATTTTGATGGTATTGTCACAGATTTGGCCAGTGGGAGCACCTTCAATTTGGCTGCTGTGTCCTTGTGACAAATCCCCATAATATTTTTTACGACATTTTATTTTGAAAATTTTCAAACATACAGAAAGTTAATAGATATTTGGTGAACACACATATACCTATCACCTAGATTCTTCAATTAACATTTTACCCTGCTTGCTTTATCGAATACCTACTCATCTACCATCCAGAAATCCATCTTATTTTTTAATTGCATTTCAAAGTAAGTTGTAGACATCCTTAAACACTTGGCAGACATGATATTGTCTACAGATCAATATTTTTTTTTACAGTTCTTTTATTAGGTACAATTTATACACAGTGTGATGTACAAATATTAAGTGTACCCTTGATGCGTTTTGACAATTGCATTCACCTATATAGCGTTTTGACAATTGCATTCACCTATGTAACTCAAACCCATATCAAGATGTAGAGCTTTGCCATTGTCCCCAAGGAAGTTTATTCATGTTCCTTTCCTTTCAGTCCTTGTCCAGATCTTCCTCATGAGCGACCACTGTTCTGATTTTGTTCACACCATAAATTAGTTTTGCTTATTTTGGGATTTTATGTAAATGGAGCATGTACTGTATGTATTCTTCTGTGTAAGAATTATCCTCATCATAATGATTTTGAGATTCATACGTGCCATTGATTATATCAGTCACTCATTCATTCCATCCATTTTTGAGCATTTTCTTACTTTCTGGCACAACAAATTGTTCCAAGGTTGCCTTGTACTTTCCTGGTACCAGTCCTGGGATTAGCTCTCTCTTGAAGGAGGCTTGGCTTCTTTTAGCAGAGAATGGTTTCTGGATTCTAGGTGTATTCAATGCTACCGTTTTGTCTCACCTGCTCCTAGGTGTTCTCTCTCTTAATAGAAAGAGCTAAGAACATATGTGTGAGTATACACTCATAAATACACAAACATATGTATACACTTACACCTGTTTCTACACATATACACTCTTGCGTGTGGGTAAGACCATGCATTTGTAATGATACCAACTCCAATCCAGCGCCTTGCGTTCATTCTAGCCTTTCATCTCGCCACGTACAGGACCTCCTTCCCCAACAAGGAGAAATTTTCCTGAATGCATTATTTTCCAAATCCTAAAATATATACAAAGTAGTTAAATAAGAGTTAACCCCTACCACAGAAGAAAACAAGCATAACTAGAGTTCAGAATTGATTTATAGCACTTTTGGTCTTTAGTCTGAGGTCAAAAAGTTGAAATACTCAGTTCAAGTTTACTCAGGTTAATCTTTCTCTCCCCACCCCCATTTACTCTGGTTATGTTATTCTTGGAAATAACACAGTTAGGTTCTTTTTTGTTTGTTTGTTTCTGTTCAATTTTAGGGTCCCTCCCCATCTTTGTTGGTTTCTTTTAAGTATATAAAACATTCACATGTTGCAAAAGTCAAAATTATGCAAAAAAGGTGGACTCAGAGCTGTGTTCCTGCCCCCATGCTCCCAACATGAAGCTAACCAGTCTCATCATTTTCTCTTTATCTGTCCTGAGTTTCTTTTGCTAATATTTTATCATTTTCTCCCTTTTTTCTTATGCAAAAGAGAGATACTCCTTTGTATCTTCACAAATAGTTTATTTTAAAAATTAATTTCTAGTTTTATTACACTGTGATCAGAAAATACTCTTTGAAATATTTCTACTTTATGTGGCATACTGATTTATTTGTCATCTAATACATGATCAACTTTTGTGGATATCCTACGTGCACTTAATAAGAAGGTGTAATCTCTAATATCAGATACATAAATATCTCCATATGATCTGCTTTATTGATTATGTTGTTTAGGACTCCTTATCTTTACCTACTTTTTGTCTACCTGGTCTCTTTTGTGCTGAAAGTGGTGTGTTAGAGTGTTCTATTATTAGTGTGTTTCCATCTGCATTTCCTTTCCTTTCCTACAGTTTCTACTAATAAAGGTAATTTTAGTCTTGCTTGGTGCATTGATATTCATTACTATTGTATTTTCATTGTGAAACGTGACTTTTTTTAGTATTTGTGATTTTTTGTTTTTTTAGTATTAGAACATGTCTGCCACATTTAGTGTTTTTTGTCCTTGAATTCTATTTATTCAACTTGGATATCAAGATTGCAATACTTGTTTTGTTATTGTTTCCATTTGCCTGATATAGCTTTCCCTATCTCTTTATTTTCAGCCTTTCTGAATCCCTTTTTAAAAGTGTCCCTCTTGTATATGACATATAGTTGAATCTTGTTTTTTAAACCAAATCAAAAATCTATTTCTTTTCACAGGGGAGTTAAGCCTGTTCACAATTACTTATATGTTCAATATTTATATGACTCATATGCTTGGTCTTAACATTTTCATAATATTTTATAAATACTATGTATTATGTTCTATTTGTTGTACTTCTTTCTCTACATGACACATTTGCTTTGCTCGTTTATTACTTAATTTCTTTTGACATATAAAAAGTTTTCATTTTTGTTCTAATGGTTACCTTTAAAAATTTTTTTGGCCTCCTGTAAACTTTTACTATCTGGTTTGTCAGTTGCGATGGAATCCCTTGACTTCCTGTACAGCCGTCATTATATGAAATGTATATGTTATATAAAATTCCTATACAACCATGATTGAGCTTATTCTGTTTTTGTCTTTCTTTCTTTTGTTGTCTACCATTTTGTAGTTGCACTGTTTTCACTTTGGCCAAACATGTAAAATCTGTAAATTATTCTTCTCCCCATTTATTCTTTTTTCCCATTTTAAATTTAGATCTATAATTAAATATATAAAATGTTCCCCATAAGTCCATTTGCCAGAGTCCTCCGTTATCTCCTGGCTGGATGAAGTTAATTCTCTAGTAGATGTCTTAAGAAGGGCTGGCTCCTGGGTACATTATTCCCTCAATTCTTACGTGTTTAAAACCCTTTTTCTGTGGCTTTGATTTTAGAAGACCTGCTTTGCTGGATATAAAGTTTTTGATTCACACCTTCTTTCTTTGAGTTTCATGAAAATACTGCTCCATCGCTGCTGTGCTTTGTAGGTTGCTGTTGAGAAGTCTAATGACAGTCTAAATCCCTTGCCCTTGTAAATTATTTGATCTTTTGGTTTCAGGCTGTGAGGATATTTCCTCAAATGCTTCTTTGAGGTTTTTAATTCCGTTTGCAGTGTTATGTTTCAGGGTTTTTTTCTCCTGCCTTACGGTTGTATTTTTGGAGTAATTTTCATCAGCTGAAATATTTGGATTCTCATTTTCTTCTTGCTTCTTTGAGTAGCCTTTATATAGATGAAGATGCTCCCACCTCTGTATTTCACAGGCCCGGCTGACTTTTTGAGTGGTTCATGTGATTTTTAGTTCAAGAGCCCCCTCTTCTGTTAGTGTAGCATAGTGCAGTTTCTTTAATGGTTGGCTTTTGGTGGGGAAAGGGGGAGGGGAGAAGAGTGTGTCCTTGGATTTATTTTATTATGAGTTTGGTTTTGCAGATTCATAAATGTCAACCTCTGGCTTTCTCTCCCTTACTGCACACTTTCTGTGTGGTGCCCACCCCTCCTTTCTCACCCGCTTCTCCCCCCTCCCAAGCCCACCTTTAAACCCTTCCCTTTGGTCAACGTTCTGGTCTATCAGCATTCTTTTTCCAGTTTTTTTTTTTCCACTTAAGGTGTACTTTCTCTTTCTCTAGGCAGTTTTGGTTTATTTTCAAGCCCCCCATTGTCTGCTCCTCACTTAATGCGGCTTTGGGACTTTTCCCACCCCTTTGCTCTCTACAAAGGTTTTGGGTGAGAATTCAAGAAGTAGCTTCACTGGAAACAGATGTTTATCTTTCTACTTAGAGGTAATTTGACATTATAGTGTCTCCGTCTTCTAGTCGTGCTAAAGCTGCGGGTTGTTTGTGGTTTTATTCGTTCTCCTTGTTGATCTGTGTTGTTTTGGGGGGACAAGTTGGGAGAGTTGGATTTCTGTGGCCACCAATGCCTTGGTTACCGGGAAGACACCTAGAGAGAATTTTGAGAGCTTGTGCAGTTGCATCAATTTCAAGTCCACAGTAACTCAAGCGTGTCATCGTCAAAGTGTTTTCATGTTAATTGTATGCAAATGAATCTTGAGGACATACTCAAAAAGGTGTGCTCTCTTAGGACGGCTGAGCACCTCCCCTGGAAGCCCACCCCCATCTCATCTCCTGGGCCAGCCCTTTCTCATACTTCAGGCAGATATTGGAGACTTGTCAGTTTCTGCATTTGGGGGGTGCGGACGGGGAGCGTTGGTTGGACCCGACGAGGCTGTTACTGTTGGTGTGGCACACGGGAGGGAGCAGTGCTGCTCTGTTGCCAGAGTGTGATCTGGTGGCTGTGACATACGCACGTCTGCAGGTCTTCATCCAGAAGGGACTACTCCCCATCCGACCATAGTTTTACAGAATTTTTATGCAGGGTCCAGAACCTGAGTCGCATTCTGCTCTGCATGGCCGGGGAAGGGACCCAGTGCCTGACACATTGCAGGCGCTTAAGAATGTTCATGGAATGAATGAATGGACTATCTTTGTTCTGAAAATAGACCACCTATGAGTTGTTACAGTAGGAAAACCGAGGCCCCTGGAAGGAGAGGGAAAGCTTATAAAGGATCTGTTTGGGGCCCCAGATGAGCAACGGAGAGAGGCATAGCACACTGTGGAAGCTCCACTTACAAATCCACCTTCTGTTTTGTTTTTGTTTTTAGTTTTCTTTCTATTTATTTATTTAATTTATTTATTTACTTTTGGCTGCGTTGAGTCTTCGTTGCTGCGTGCGGGCTTTCTTTAGTTGCGGCGAGCGGGGACTACTCTTTGTTGCGGTGCGCGGGCTTCTCGTTGCGGCGGCTTCTCTTGTTGCGGAGCACGGGCTCTAGGCGTGCGGGCTTCAGTACTTGTGGCTCGCGGGCTCTAGAGCGCAGGCTCAGTAGTTGTGACGCACGGGCTTAGTTGCTCCACGGCATGTGGGATCTTCCCGGAACAGGGCTCGAACCCGTGTCCCCTGCGTTGGCAGGCGGATTCTTAACCACTGCGCCGCCAGGGAAGCCCCCACATCCACCTTCCGAAGGAGCTTCAGTTCTGCTGCGGGAGCAGCCAGGTCGCTGCCTCAGCTCCCGCCTGCTCGCCCGCCTGTGGGTCCTGGCCCACCTTTGTTCCCTCTGGGTCACACCCTCCTTCCTGGCACCGTGGGCGTTCACAGGAGCATCCAGATCACTGGGTACCCACTGGTGGGTCTGGTCACTTGCTGTCCTCAAGGTGCTGCCCATCTTCTCTGTTCTCAGTGGGTTCCAGGAAAAGGGGCCACCTCAGCTCCGGAGCTTCAGACCCCTGTGGAGGATGGGCAGGTGCCTCAGACAGACTCTGAGAGGACATTGCAGAGTCTGAGCTGCCCTGACATCATAAGAGGTGGTCTGCAGCTGAGCGCGTCAGGGTCCCTGTGGCTCCTGCGTGTCAGCTCGCAGGCAGTGGGCCAGGTGAAGAGCTGGTGCCCCGGCATCCACTCAGCGCCCTCCAGCCCCTCCAGTCTGTCACCACCGTTCCACTTTGGGGATTCAGCGTCCCTGTGTGCCTGCACAACGGGGACGTGGTCAAGAGTAGGAGGACACGAGAAGGGGCAGGTTTCAGTCCCGACAGCCTCTTCCCACCCTCGGACAGGACCAGGTGGCCTCCCCCACCTCTCAGTAGTGGGCGTCAGAGTCAGCTCTGGCCAGGAATCCCTTCTGGAGCCTGCCAGGCAGGAGAGCCAGAGGCGAGAGGCCCTGAAAGTCCACAGGACAGCGGCCCAAATGAACGATGTGGTGTCCTCAGAATCCATCCTGTGGAGCACTGAGGCAGCCAGGAGGGCGGGCGCTGGGCGAGATGCTGTGGGTGACAGGAAAACCCCGTGACTGGGGACACTGTGAGCTTTTCTCCCAGAGCCCTGCTTTTTTTTACCGTTAGACAGAACTGCCATTCATGGCATTTATTTACTTGTTCATTCTTTCATTCACTCACACTCTCAGTGAATATTGCATTCTTCTACCTTGTGCCCCAAACCACTGGACTCAGAGAGTCAAAGATAGACTCAGAGGCCTCGTCCTCCGGAAGCTTTGAAGAGCAGCGTGGTTCCATGGCCCTTGGGAACTCACGGTGTGTGAGCCTTTGAAAGAGGAAGTCCGTCCAGAGTCAAGCCTGTTCGATTTTGTTAAGCTGAAAATTTTGCAAATTTCTTCAACTGTGGACTCTATTCTTCCTTACACTGTGATGGCCAGAGCAGGGACACACTGTGCAACGCCTCCCAGGTCCACTGACCGGGGCAACACGGGGTCGCGGGCGAGAGCACGGACTTGGATCCAGACAGGTCTGGGTTCTAATCCCAGCTCTGCTGCTTGTAGCTATGGGATCGGGGCCCCCTGCAACTCGCTAGGCTTTGGTTTCCTCATAAGTAGTTTGCTGATAATGGTTCCTGCCCCAGTGGGAGGATTAAACAGGTAAAGGAATTGGCCAGTTTTACCCCGTGGTCAGGAGGGGTGGTGACTGCTGTGTACCATGCGGTACTTCTGCCCCCTCTCAAAGTGCGCACACACACACACACGCACACGCACACACACACAACGCAGGCTCCTATAACCCTGGCCTGGGAGGCAGCAGTGACCCTGCCTTCTCGAAGGTGTCTGAGCTGCCGGCTCCCCAGACTGGGGGGGAACTCTGACTCACCGCGATGGGTTATTGAACTGCTTTGCTGCCAGATGTGATGTGCAGGGTTCTTATAATGTCAGTTAGATCTGGGGAATGGACCAAGCATGATTTCCAGCTAAATGAAACACTTCAGGACCATCAACTACATAGACGATGCTTTTGAGAAAGTCCCTGAGTGTCGTGTCAGGGGGTTGGACCCTGGAAGGCCACCTTCTCTGTCCTCACCCCAGGTCACGCTGCATCGCCTGAGCTGGCTCCGTGGGCGCCTCTGGCTGTGCGCACCTGCGCCTCAAGTCTTAGTGTACTTGCAAGGGTAGCAGAGATCTGATCCGTACAGAACACTTGGTCCTTTCTGGGCTTTGCTCTCTTTCACCCCCTCCCGTTCCCTTTCTGTCTTCCTATTTCCTGGCTCTGGCAGCTACAGAGGATTATTTAGGAAAGTCACATTGCCTCTCTAGGCCACCCTACTCCACACCCCGCCGTGACATAGCAGCTGTGCCTGCGGGGAGAGGAAGCTTGTGTTTTTGTAGGCTGGAGGGGGTCATGCATCCTGGGCCCCCCTGGAGAGCCCTGACTCCTTGCTCTTTGTTCTGAGGGGCGTGACTGCCACGCCGGCAACTTCATCTCTGCCAGTGCAGAGATTCCTACAGATACCTCTTTCTTCATGGCACTGTCCCATGCTGGGCCAGGAAATGCCCTTTGGTCTTCCAGCCACCGTGGAGGGAGCTTCTGTCACGCAGACTACGTGGTCTCCATCATGGCTCCACCGCATGCGGGCTTTGCAGTTGTGCGGGCTTATCTACAGGACCCTGTTTCCTTCCCTACGTGGGTGAAATACCTTCCTCAAATGTGGTGAGGGTGCAGTGTGATGCTCATGAGATACCCAGCACACTGCCTGGCACAGAAGACGCCAAATCTTTCACTTTCTTCAGATCTCAGAGACATTTCCTTCTAGATCTTCTTCCCTAGCTAACCAACACCCTCACTCCTTCCTGCCCTTGCTGGCCACCATCTCAATACATTTTATCATGGGCTATAGCTTAGACCTTTTTCTTGCCTTTTATTACTGGTTCATCCATCCATCCATCCATCCTCCCATCCTCCCATCCATCATCCACCCATCCTCCCATTCTCCCATCCATCATCCATCCATCCATCATCCTTCCATCATCCCGTTCTCCCATCCATCATCCATCCATCCATCATCCCTCCATCATCCATCCATCCATCCATCCATCCATGATCCACCCACCCACTCCATCCATCATCCACCTGCCCACCCATCCTCCCCCCCTTCACCTATCTATTTATCCATCCATCAGTCATTCATTCACCCCCTCATCTATCCACCCATCTGTCCATCCATTCCTTGTTTCAATCATCCAGTGATTTATTGGACGTTTCCTCCATGTATATGCCAGGCTGTGGGAAGCAGAGCAGACTCAATCTCTGTCTTCACTAAGCTTACAGTCCAGCAGAGGACAGAGACAATGAAACAGGTGTGTGTGTATGTGTGTGTATGTGTTGGGGGTGGGTGCTAGGCAGGGAGAGTAAGGACTGCTTGGGAAATGCATGGCAGGGTCACCAATCATGGTCCAGCAGGATCAGGAAGACTTCATGAGGAAGTGACTCTTACCTCCTTGACTATATACAAGAAACTCAGGGACAGGTATTGTGCTTTTTAGGGCCTGAGAAAACCAGTCTCATCAACAGGCAGTCAATCGAGTGCCTACTATTTCTATGAGGTACTAGGGTTACAAAGAGAGATGAAGATGCAAAATAAATAGTAACGCAAAGTAATGGTTAATAACTGCTTGTTCAATGAATTCATGGATGAATGTGCCTTTGCCAGGCTTATATTTGCTAAGAAATGCTCTCAGCACATGTTCAATCTGTGACTCCCCATGAATAAGATGCTTAGAAGAGCTCATCTGAGTTTTCACTTGGTTCATGAATATGCAAGCAAGCTTCCTTTTAATCTCAAATTTTATCTTATTAGATGTATTTTAATTTATTTATTAGATCTCAGTCTTTCACCTGGATCTATGAGAAATTTAACAAAGGCATCATTCCATCTCCAGTGTGGTGGGTAGAGGGTAGACAGGTGGTCCAGCAGGTGATGTCCTGCGTGGAAGATTCCTGGAGACCTTGATCAGCCCTGATGACCAGAGAGATGCTGGGCTTATTATGACCGCAGAATAGGCATGATTACATTCACTCGCATAAACCATCATGATGTGTAACGGCGTATGTGGCCACTTGACTTGTGAAGCACCTTTACATAAAGCCAGAGAGCTCAGAGTATCCTTGCGCGTCTCCTAGGGGAGAGAGGCCGGCTCCCTGCAGGTGGGGCCTGAGGTCTCACCGGCCTCCTTTTACAGCAGGAAAGACTGCGGCTTAGTTGGAAATGTAATAGCTGCTCAAGGTAGGCTGTAAGCCGGGGCGGAGGTACTTGGTGAGCTTGCCACTGGCTGGCCTAGCTTTGCGCCCATCCACAGGCCTCTCCCAGGTGGCAGGGGCATCGCTGGGGGTGGCTCAGCTTCCACCCGGCGGGAAGGGGAGAAACCAGGAGTTGCTGAATCCCAACGGCTGTGTTCACACTCCCAACAAGGTCCACGGTGCAAGCTTTCTAGAACTAGTGCCACTAACTAAAATTAATTTTAAAGGAAATCTGCTATGTAGTGGTTTTTATTGTTAGTATTCTCATTTCAGATGATGAAACACAGCAGCACAGAGCTCAAGAGCTCTCCTGCCCCTCCCCACTCCTGCTCCAGTGGGGTGCCGACGCCTCCCTAAGCAGGTTGGAGGCATGGAGGGACAGTTCCTCTCTCCTGGCGTCGGGTGATTGTCAAGGGCAAGACTCTAGGGCTGGTGAGGCACCGGCCAAGGCACCCCTGGGCTTCTGGGCATGGGGGTGTTCAGTGGATGCACCTCTCCTGCTGGCCCAGCTGCCCAGGGCCCTGCATAACAGCCAGCCCGTGTCATTTGGATGGACTGATGGTACCCTGCCCACCATGCTGCAGCTTCATTTGCTGCCTCTCTGCACAGGCTGCCGCTGTGATGAGCCTTGATTCACACGAGGTGCATCTCCATCAGCCTGCAGCCAGCGGGATGGCAGAAAGTGCCTCCTGCTCTGTGACCCATGAGGAGGTTGGAGGAGAGTCCAGAAGTGTCAGGAGGGAGCCAAAGGGTGCCAGCTGGACGGGGAAGCCCCACGTTGGTGCAGTTTCTCGCTAACGGTCAAATCTTTTATTCTCCCACATAGCCCCCTCCTCCCCCATCACCCCTCCCCCCCAGCCCGGCAACAATATCCCGGGAACTTCTCTGACTAGCAGTAGGAATTAGTTTCTAAGGCATTGGATTTCTGGAGCTTGGAACTTCCCTTCCCGGGGAGGCAAGCCACGCAGGAGTGGTGGTGAGGTTGGTACCCCAGTGCAATGTGCCAGGCAGCTAACTACCCCAGAGAAACACAGAGAATCCCAGGACAGTTACCGTGATTTCTGGGGTTCGCTTATCTGCCTTGGTCTCCTCTCCAGAGGTCACAATCTGAGACGTACAGGCTTTTGGTGGGCTCTGAGTCCTGTCCAGTGCAAAGGGGGTTCTTGTCCCTCAAGGAAGGCCACGTGTTCTTGCTGGAGGATGGGAAGCTGGCTTCCTCGCCTTTTGGAGTGCAGCCCCACTGCCCAGCCCCGTACAGCCCAGCCCCGTACAGCCCCGGCCAGCAAAACAGCCCTTCTGAGGCTGCGTTTCCTCACCTCCAAGGCCGAGGTCCTCACACCCGCATGGGTCTGTTGTGGGATCCATCACACGGTATAGGGAGCATGGCGGGTGCCCCCAGTGCCTGGTCCACGGCCCGCTCTGAGCAAACGTGTTTCCTTCGCCAGCTTCAAGCTCATTGTCCCCACATCAGTGCTCAGTGAGAACTTTCCTCCAGGCCAGACACCGCCTCTTCGGAACCTGCTTGCAGGGAGTGGGCAGGGGTGGGCTTTCTCGTGAAGGGGGGGTAACACGGAGCTTGCTGCCTCCACTGCAGACTCCCTGCCGCTGCATCATCGCCTGCCCCCCACCCCGGAATGTCAATCATCTGCGTGTCATTTGCGATTTCCACTTGCCTGCGAATCCTTCCGGGCAAAGATTAAGTTGTGTTCATTTCTGTGCCACTCGGACTGGGCACAGTGGGTGCTCTGTTAACGCTCACTGATTAATCCGGCAACCCCTCTCCTTTCACTTAATTTAAATGAACAGTTTTCTCTCTTCGCTCATTGAAGAACATTCTATACCCCATAAAACCCCCACAAGTCCTCTGAAACCCTCTTCCCCGGGGACAGCCAGGGTCACCATTAGAGAATCTCACCCCTCTGCCTTCTTCAAGTGCACGTGTAGACATATAGGTGCTGGGTATAGGAGTAATTTTACATAAATGAGATCCTACTGTATGTGCTGTTCTGCAATTTGCTTTTTCATTTTTTTTTTTAAACTCATGGAACTCTTTCCACGTCAATAAATATAGGTACACACCATCTTTTCTAATAACTATACTATTCCATTATATCAGTATACTGTGATTTACTCGCCAAAGCAATTCACTGATTCGTAGGTGGTTTCCACACTTTCTCCATCATAAACTAGGCTGCAGCGAATGTCACTGTGTGTTTATCTCTGTGCCTCTGTCCACCCCAATTGGTAGGACCGACCCCCATCCTTTTTGTTTGTTTGTTTGTTTTTGACCACGCTCTGCAGCTTGAGGGATCTTAGTTCCCCAACCAGGGATAGAACCCAGGCCCCCTGCAGTGGAAGTTCAGCGTCCTAACCACTGGACTGCCAGGGAATTCCCTCCCCATCCTTTTATACGCAGTTGACATGACGTTCATTTGCTTTTGGGAACCTATCCCTTTGTAAACGTCAAGTTGCTTATACGTGGGCCAGTGTCCCTGGAAGTTTCTCAGCTTCCTACAACGGGGGTAATAATTTGCTACGACACGGAGCGTTGTGAGGAGTTCTCTCTTGCTCCAACAAGATTATCTGCTGCCTGAGGACAGGAGCTACTGTTTCTTTCTAACCCTAACCCTGCCCTTCCCCCAGGAGTCCTTGCCCTTGCCCAGTGTCCTACACACAGTGGTCTCTGAGGGCACTGCTGCCTGCCAGGCGAGAAGGACCCAAGTTAGGAGCCCCAGGCTAGAGTTCTCTGTGCCTTGAGCCTGCCTTAAGGTCATCTCTGGACCTTTTACCTCATTCCCTCAGCCGCCTACCTCCCCTGACCATAAAACATCGTTTTCTATTAAATGATGTGTCTGACATTTACCAAATTTTTATGTGACAATTTAGAAGGAACCAGTTGCCTTGAACAGACTTATTAATATTGCAGTAAGATGATTAGGGGAACATCACGGCCATCAGACCATAGGGCTCTGATTTACGAGCTTGGAAGAGAGGAGGCGAGAAGTCTCTATTGACCAAAACACCTTCAGCACAATTCATGTTGTAATTAATGAAAGTCAGAAACGAGTCTTTCTGATGGTGCAGCCCTGCAACTCGAGGGTAGGGCTGAGAGCTCTTTGAAAAGTCTGGACTGTGCGTTTCCATCTGGGGAGTGTGTGCATTGGACACGGGGGGGATTTAGCACTGAGGGGTACTTAGCACTGAGGGGTACTTACGCTACTCAGGTCGGGGACGAGGTGGACTACAGCCTTCCCGAGCCTCTGATGGTTTGGTTTGCATTTTGAGTCTCTGTGAACATTGTAACCATCTTCCGAGGGAGACAGCATAGGACAGTTGTTAAAACATGTCTCTGGAGTGAGATCCACCTACACGGGAATCCTGGTGTCACCCGTACCTGCCTTGTGGACTTGGGCAAATTGTCTAACCTCTGTGAGCCTTGGGGCCTCCGACTGTGAAGACAAGTGACAGTATGACCTACTGCACAGGGTCTTCGCATGAATCAAATGGGTGCATGCATGTCACACAGTTTCCAAGGCTCACTTAGCGCTCGGCACATGTTGCCTCCCACTGGGGCTTGAGGAGGGCCTTACACGTCACCGCTGCTCCCAGCCCCAGTCAGGAAACCAATCGGAGATCTTTTTGGAGACCCTCCAGAGTTAACACACCGTTTAGGTCTGTAGGAGACCTCCCCCCACACACAAAAAAGGATATGGCTCTCCCCCAAAGGTTTGCAGCCTTCTGGGGGGGCAGACGTGTGGAACCAACTGGAATAAAACAAGGGCCAGCGCAGGGAGGGGTCGGGGTGAGGGACCCTGTGCTCTGGGAGGGTTGAGGAGCCACATTTAATTTGATGCTGGGGAGGGAGGTGGCAGCAGCAGCATTGGAGACGGGCCTCCGAGAGCCAAAAAGGATTTTGGACTTTGGCCAGAGGAGGAAGGAAGGGACTTTGGGCTAAGGCGATACACTGCACGGAGACGTGGAGGCCTGGGGACACGTCGTGCAGATGACCCTGTGGGTCACTGGGGCTTAAGGCCACCTGTGGAAAAGGACGGCCAAGCGGGCTGAGCCCAGCTGGCCAAGGGCTTTGGATGCCAGGCTAAGGAATGCTCCATTCCTGGGGGCACTGAAAGTGTGTGGGTCAGTGTGTCCCCAAGTGTGGGGACTGTCACCCTGGAGCAGGCGCTGTCGGGGCTCTCAGTGTCCAGGAAGGTGGGGGGGTGAGGTGGCTCATGGGTCTGGGGGGAGAAGGGAGGTGAGGTGGGGAGGCGGGCCCTCAGGGCTGGTTGTCTGATCAACCCAGCAGAACGTCACCTCCCTGTCCGTGCCACCGTCACCACCTGAAGGCCTGACACTTGCACGGGCGGACTTTTCGCAAGTCTGTAGAGACTTGTAAGACATGGTCCCTGTTCTCAAGGAACCAGAAGGCAAAACTAAATGTGTGACACCCTCAAGTGCCAGTGAGGCAGGGCCTGCAGGGGGCGGGGTTCCGGTGGGCCCGCCTGGAAAACTAAAGGATCCCTCGGCAATGAAAGGGAGCTTCCAGGAAGCAGGAACGAGGGGTGGGGGGAAGGAAAAAGTCTTTGAGGGACACTGGCAGATTCCAGCTCTGGCCCTGTGCTCTCTGACCTGTTTCTCTGGCCCCCAGGCCCCCAAGGCCACTCAGCATCCCCATCCTGCCCCTATGGCCGCATCCCCCCTCTAGGCCGCCCTGGCTTCCACAGGGCCCTCCCCAGGCCGGCTGTTCCTCGTGGAGAAGCTCCTTCTCTGCCGTCTCCTGCCACCTGGAACATCCATCAACCCTCCATCTGCACCAAAGGTCATTTCCCTGATTCTGTTATTAACCCCAGCTGCATTTGCTGGGGTTTGCATCTTGTGCTGGGAAAAAGTCATGGCTCAGGTCAAGATGGAGGTGAAGGCTGCAAGTCCTGGCCTTGGTGGTTATCACGTGGGCTTTTCTGCCTGGGACCCAATGCGAGATCGGGGAGAGACTCATCATTTCTTGGCCCGGGCGAAAGGCAGCTGAGATGGTTTCGGGATGCATCCTGCAGTCCCTGGGCACCGTGCCCACGGCTTCCCTGAGATCTGAGGGCTTAGGCCATCAGAGCCTGTCCTGCTGTGGTCAGACAGCGTGTTTCCTGCTCGAGGGTCCCCTTCCCAAGCTCAGAATGACTCAGCTGCATGCCCACCGCTGGGGGGAGCCTTTCGTAGCCGGAGTAGGAGGGACCCTGTATGCGCGGGACAGGGCGGGCAGAATAGGAGCCATAGCTGTGTCCCCAGGCACTTGTGCGCAAAAGGAGGATTTGTTTGCTCCCAACTCGGGGAGCACTTGAGTCTGCACCCTGAATGTGTCCCCAGCGGGTGCCCCTCCCTGGGTGGGGCAGGTGGTCTTGATTTAGAGCCCTTAGGCATCTGCCAGGCAACATCTTTGCCCTGTGATGGTGGTTTGAAGTTGGGAAGTAGCCAGAAGCCGTCTAGGCCAGGTCAGGAGAGGAAGGGCGGGAAGGAGAGAGGGGAAGGCAGGAGACAGGCTGGCCGGGGGTGGGGGGGTGGGGGGGGTGTGTCGGGCAGGGAGGGGCCCAGCGCTCCTCACGTACTCAGCCAATGCACGTGTGCCGTGAGGTTTCCAGTCGAAGTCTGTGCGACTGCAGAATCATGAGATGGGGTCGGGGAGGCCGTGGTAGCTCCCCGCCCCATCAGCCAGCCCGGGAGCTGAGTTCGGGCTCCGCTCGGCAGCTCTGGGACCTTGAGTCGCTTGGCACCTCTGAGACGTGGCTTCCTCCTCTGTGAAACGGGGAGCTAAGAGCAGCTACCTGATGGGGTGGTGCGGGTCGAAGGAGAGAATCCCTTTAGCTCAAACAAAACAAGCGGGGTCCCTACCCTCACGAGGCTACAGGGACAGGGACCGCCTGGCCTGCCCAGTGTCACGATGGGGCTGCCCGCGGTGCTGTCGGAGGACGTGGTGGGGCTCTGGCGTTGTGGGGAGACCCCTCCCTCACGGTGGGGGGCCCGGCAGAGAGAGCAGGGCCTGTGGAAGGAGCCCCGGGCTGAGTGCTCTATCCCTGACCCGGGGCCCCCAGCCCTTTGCACAGGCCTGTGGGCTGAGGTTGGTTGCACTGCCTGAGCACGCAGTGTGGTTGGCTCTGAGCTCCATTCATGGTGGAAGGGCCCCTGGACCCTCACGGGCCCGGCTGTCAGCCTGGGCAGGGCTCCCAGGTACCGTGGCCGGGTCCCACCGGCCAGGAGGAGCCGGCAGCTGCCTCCAGAAGCTGTGTCCATCCTGACTGTCCTGTTCGCTTTGGAACCAGAAGCCTGATTTACTCCCGACTGCATTTTTCTGTTTTTCACTGAAGATTTTTTTAAAAAGTTCCTAGACAAGACAATTCTATTTTAATGCCTAGAATTCCTATTTGGGGTTATTTTCGTGATAGCACTTATCTGTTATTAGTTTTGTTTTTTGGATGGATGGATTTCCTTGCTAGACTGTAAGCTCCCTGAGGACAGGCCTGTCTGTGCTGCGCTGCCTCCCCCAGCGCCTCCAGTGATGCCTGGCGGGAGGGGAGACCGTGTGCTGAGCGGACGGAGAGACCGATGTTTGCGGTGACCTCTTCGGGTCAGCCTGGAAGGTGGCCCTGGCTGCGGCTTACCCGGCTGCCCGCTTGGCAGTATCCTCTCTCTGCCCATCTTTCTCTTACTAGTTATGGATTATGGAAAAGAAGAACAAAGCCCATTAAGAGGTTCCCCTACATTTGATTTGAGGAAGTTTTCATCAGAACAGCTCCATTTATTGGTCTTTAGCGTATAGCTGTATTCCCTTCTCACAAAATGAATATTGCCTTGTCTCCTTGAGAAAAATGGATTTCAACCAGGAAGGAGAATAGCAAACTCCCTCCTCCCCCTTTTCATCTTCTTTTCTCTTCCCTCCCACTGAGACAGAATTTATCTCTTAGGTAGGTGTGGGGTAGGGGGGGAAACAGGAATAATTGGACCAGAAGCTAATTCCCAGAGATTCATTGTCTCGGAAGCTCCCACCAGAATGTGGGAAGCTTGCCTTGAATTGCATGCTAACGATAAATGACAACTCTAACAGACCATCACATTGAGATGTTCAGTCCTTCCTGCTAGGAGATGACACATTAATTTTCTCTTAGATTTACATTGGATTATTCATAAAATACCGGTGTTGGAAAATGACAATAAGGGTCTGTGGAAGTGCCCAGCTCTATTTAGGGCCAAATGAGATGTTGGTGGGGTCGAACATGACCCAGACACCGGGTGGCATCTGAGCAATGCCTTCTTTTGCTCTTCCAGGCTCAGGCTCCCGAACCTGGGTTGCAGCCAGAGGCAGGAATGGAAGGTCTGCTTTCTTCCCAGTAGTATTGAGTTCACAGCCAGGGATGCCATTTCTTCTCTCTCACCATTTTTCTTTGCTTCCTCATGGGTCAAACACTTTAAATGGTAAGGGATGTTTTCTGTATGTTTTGTCTTCGAGAGAAGAGAGAGGATTTCCTTTGTTCCAGCCACCGAGTTGCTTGATTACCTCACTCACTGGATGAACATTTATAAGATTTTATGATGGGGGAGGAGGCGTAAGAACAAGCCAGTCTGGGTGAGCCAGACATGCCACGTCTAAGTGGTCACCCCACTTCTCTGCTTTAAAACCTTCAGTGGCTTCCCGTTCCCCTGAGGGTCAAGTTCAGAATTCTTAGAGGGGATGGGGGCTGCAGGCTGGAGGGCACAAACCCCCCTGCCCCAACTTAGCTGAGACCGCCCCCCCCCCCCCCCCCCGCCCCGTGATACCCTCTTGTGTACCATCTACTTTTTCTCCCTTGCATTTACCAATGTTGGAGCTATAGAGTTTATGTCGCCTTGTGTTTTGGGTCACTCCTGCATTAAAATCCAGACACCTCGCTCCTCCTTCATGGCAGGTAACACAGTTGTTACCTGGTTAATCTGTGTGTTTCCTCACACTTCGGACAAAGTCCACCCTCGTTCAGGACCCCTCAGCCAGGACCCCTCAGCCAGGCCCACCCTGCTCTCCGGCCTCGTCTTCTGCCTGCATGCCCACGTTTGCTCCCTACCCTCTAGCCACGTCCCCAGCCCTATTGCTCAGGCCCCGACCTAGCTGCTGTCTATACCAGAAAGCTCTTTCCTGGGGAGCCTCCCTGGGGGTGGCCTTGCTTTCATCTAGGCTTCTGTTCAGATGCTCCGTCCTGGAAGAGGTCTCCCCGGCTGCGCGTCACCTGTCACTGCCAGCTGTCATAGGACGTACTCACTGGTGTCTCCTGTCCCCCCCACCCCGACCCCCAGAGGTGGGCTCCTGCAACCCCCAGTGCTCCCTGCCCCTCCTCCACCCCCAGGCTCTTCCCCCCTGAGCTTTACAAAGGCAGGGCTTTGGTCCCCTCTGTTCCCGTCAGCACCTAGAGCGGCCTTACGTGAACACCTGGCCCGTAATAGCTGCTCAATAAATATTAGTTGAATAAATCACCGAAAGTCATAATAGAGTTTTAAGCCGAGCGTCCTGGGAGCTCTAGGAATGGAGCCGCTAATGAGTCCCTGAGGATTTACCCTGGAGTGATTCCTGGTCATGACCATCCCCATGTCTGGACAGCCTTTTCTTTCCTGTGACCTCCAGCCACCACTGAAATGAGGCAGCCTGCGTGTAACCTTCCTTGGGAAAGACACACTAGCTCTGCCTCTGAGTTCTGGAAGCTTGAGCTGCCCCCATCCTGCTTTCAGCCCTCCACGGAGACTACTGGCCGTGGAGACGAGGGTCTGGGGGCTGCCTGCCTGGGGGTCCCCTCGCGGGGCCGTGGGCCACGGGCCTCCTCAGGGGCGATGGTGAGGCCTGCATGAGGCCGACCACATCCGCACAGGCTGTGGGTAGGCTGGGGTCATCTCAGCCTTTATTTAGGAAAGTGACAGCGGGTGCCGAGAGGTCCTCAGGCCCGGCTCCCGGGAGCTCCTTCTGGGATCAGCTTATCTAAACCAGCTCCGGCAGGCGCAGCGCCCACGCCGCGTGGCTCACGGGGGGGGCTCTTAGGCATATGAATCTCCCCAGTCATTTGTTCCCTGATAAGAAAGCCTCTTTTACGATTTTCAATTTGCCCTTATTCTGATGAAAAGAAGCCCGGGTTGGACCGCCTAAGACGGAGCTAATCAAATAAAGCAAATTGGTGTTACCTTCTCCTCATCCTTATTATTTCTATGGCTCCAGCTGGAATTTATTATGAAAAGCAATTGGTTTTCATATCTGGCAGATTGCGGCCCGGGCCAGGCCTGACAGCCCTTTCTTCCCGATCATTCCATAAATAGCCCAGAGTGGCCAGACTGGGGCAGGGGAGGGGAGGACACGGGCTACTCCCCACCCGTTTCCATGCTCCTTGTCCCCCAAATCGTGAAGACCCTATAAACAAGTCAGAAGAAAAGGCCAGGTTGAAAGCTAATAAACCAGCCCCTTCCCACGAGATTCGGGCTGTCGCCTTGGCATCGTGGGGTTCCATTTGGCGTCCTATCAACATTGCTGTGCTCTAGCCATCAATTACCACTCTCGATGGGTTTGTGTGTGAGGGAGATAAGCAGGGGAGACATGCCTTTTCCAGATTTCTTTCTTCCCCTTGCAACAAAAGGAAGAACTATAGGAACAATTTAAATCAGGCTCAAACGATCCTTCCTTTGTATGAAGTATTGAACAGTTCCTGTAGGCTCTAAAAGTGCCCTGGGTTGTTGCTTCTAGAGAAGGAGAGAAGGTAGCTGGGATGTGCCGGGAATTTATAGCAAGATGCTAGGAAGGGGTGCAGTGGGTAGCTCGCTGGTTCTGCACTTATGAGCTGTGTGACCTTGGGAAAGTTAATTCCCTTCTCTGTGCCTCAGACCTTCTCATCTGTAAAATGAGGAGAACAATACCCACCCACTAAAGTTGTTGTGGGATTAGGATGAGAAATGGGTGTAAAGGGCTTTCCGCTGTGTCTGACATGCAATAAATGCTTGATAAATAGAACCTCTGCTTGTTGTCATAGTAATTGTTGCCATGCTTATTATTGACATTTTGGACCAGGCTGTGTACTTGTAATGGTGCATTTAAATCAGGTCGTTCCACGTTGGAAAGATCAGAAAGAAAGGTGTGGGTACATAAATATGTGAGCCGTAATTAGGGTGGCATTTCTCATTTCCTAACTGCCCGCTGGAATGGAGATTTAGTGCTGCCTCAGGGCCGGCATCCATGGCTCCAGGACAGTGCGGTTTGTGCTTGTCACAGGAGCCTGTTTTATATTTGGGGTCAGGTCTTGGAGGCCCTTAGAACTGCAGGGACAGCATTTCCCTGTAGCCGGGCCCTGCCACGTGCCTTGTGGTGGGAGGGATGCGACCAAAGTCAAGGAAAAGGAAGGAGTCTGCCCAGGGCTTGGGTTCCAGCTGGAAAAGGGAAGTTCTTTGGAGATGTTCACTGCTTAGAAGCCACCCAGACTTTGTTCAGGGTCCTACTAGAAACGAGGACATCATCTGTTCTCCAGGGAAAGCTGCAAGGAACAGATTGTGTGAATTCAATGGAGCAGGAGCTGGTCAACCAGAATAGAACTTACTGCACAAAATCCACTGCCTCTAGGCCGGAGGGATGGACCAACAACAGACTGGCACCTGAGGAAGTCCAGGGATTGCTGGAGTGGGTAGGGTCTCAATTGTCTGCATGGAATTTTAAGGTGGTTGTCAAGGTCCTGGAAATGGTCAGTTAGTGACAGAGAAGGTGGAGCTTCTCAGAGGAAGGGCCGTGAACCTGAGCTGTTTGGGGTACCCTGATTTCTAAAGTTAGACTCAGGCACTGGAAAGAGTATCCAGACCGTTTCTTTTATAGGATTACCCTAGCCTTGGATGCACCCCCTAGTTGTGCCATAAATTCCTATTTAATATCCACGCACAAAACCTGTCAAGGGCACATCGCTCCTCTGACTTTCAGTTATGAATCATTGTCTATCGACCCAGTTTGAAAACTATATTTCGCCCTAAAGTGGTGGATGCATATGTGTGCGCCCCAAGTGTTTTTGGTGGGCTCTCCCGTGGTGGGTTTTCCAGAAGCACCCCACAATGCCCCATTTCATTAGTTCCTAAGTCCCATCATTGGTTCCCGCAGGGAACCCTGCAAAAGGGGGCCGGGTTTATTATCATCATTAATCATGAAGAACATGTATTCTGTGGCCGGCAGCATGCTGGGCACCTTGCGTACATTATATCTACTGCAACAGAGAGATCAGGTAATTTGTTCAAGGTCACACAGCTCATAAGGAGCTGAGCCAAGATTTAAGATTTACCTAGGGCTCACTCCAAATCCCATCAGCATCTTCTTTTTAAAAACTTCTTATTATGGAAGATTTCAAATATCCACAAATGTAGAAAGACTAGTATGACTAGTATAATAACTAGTATAATGAACTCGGTATACATATCATCCACTTTCAACTATGATAGACAGTAGATAGCCAGTCCTGTCTCATCCACACACAGACCCCACCACACACATTATTTTGAAGCATACCCTTAGACTGTATAGTTTCATCAGTGAATGTTTCAATATATATCTCTAAAACATATATACACATTTATATATTTCTCTCTCTCTACATATGATCACCTTTCAAAAATACTTCTGCACTATAATTATCACTCTAAAAATTCATAATAATTCTAAACATCATTAAGTATCCAATCACTGTCCGAAATTCCAATTGTTTCACAAATGCCTTTCTTTTTTTTTCACAGTTTGTTTGGCTCAGTATTCAAGTAAGATTTACACATTGCGACTGGTTGATGTATCTCATTGTCTCTTTTAATCTGTATATTCCTACTTTTCCCACTCTACTCGCTTTGTCATTGAATTTGTTGAAGAATCCAGGTTGTTTGTCCTATAGAGTTTCCTACAGCCTGGATTTTGCTGTCTATATCCCCATGTCCTTTTTACTGTGTTCATCTGCCCTCTGTAGATCTTATAAAGTTGTAGTTAGATCAAGAGGCCTGAATAATTTCAAGTTCCTTTTGTTTTCTGTTTTTTTTTTTGCTTACAGCAAAATATTCTTCCATCAGGGACACATACTATCTGGTTGTCTCTTTTTTGTGATGTCAGTCACTGTTGATAATCCATTAATTCATTAGAGGTTGCAAAATGGTGATATTTTAATTCTCTCACTTCATTTATTGTCTGGAATACTTTTATAGGGAAAGTCCTCTCTTCTGCTGTTTTCTACTTAAAGGAACAGTTTGTACAGGGAAGGTAGCCTAAATGCCTGATTCTTTCTCCCTTCCTTCCTTCCTTCCTTCCTTTCCTTCCTTCTCTTACTTTTTTTAGTTTTCAAAATAATGTATTGCGTAGCTACCATCCTCCAACAATAATCAATTAATTTTTTGTGTTCTTTAAGATCATTTATGAACTTATGGGTTTAAACATATTTAATGTGTTTTAAGCCAGTGTTACTATTCTTATTGATGTTCAAATCGTCCCATCTTTGGTTAGTGGGAGCCTCTTCAAGTTGGTTCCTGGGTCCTTTTCACATGATTTTTAAGTCTTTGATACGGTTCACGTTATACTTAATGGTGAAACAATGTTTTCCCTCTAAGATGAAGAACAAGACAAGGGTATTTCCTCTTCCCACTTCTATTCAGCCTTGTACTGGAGGTTCTAACCAGTGCAATTAGACAAGGGAAAGAAATGAAAGGCATCTAGAATAGAAAGGAAGAAGTGAAACAACATTTATTCACAAGTGACTTGATTATATATGTAGAAGATCTGAAAGAATCTGCAAAAAAGTTATCAGAACTAATAAATAAGTTTAGGAAGGTCATAGGATACAAGATCAATATACAAAGATCAATTGTATTTCTATTTCAGTGGAAATGAACAATCCAAAAATGAAATTAGGAAAGCAATTCCATTCACAATAGCATCACAAAGAATAAAGTACTTAGATAAATTTAATGTACAAAGTGTAAAACCTGTACTACAAAGTCTTATTGAGAGAAATTAAAGATTTACATAAGTGGAGAGATATTCTATGTTTTGTGATTGGAAGCAATTGGAAGATTCAATATTGTTAAGATGGCAATTATTTCCAAACTGATTTCAAGATTCAATGCAACCCGTATCAAAATCCCAGTGGGCTTTTGTGTTGTTGTTATTGTCGTTGCAGAAATTGTCAAATGAATCTTTTTTTTTTTTAAATTGAAGTATAGTTGTTGTATGATATTATATAAATTACAGGTGTACAATATAGTGATTCACAATTTTTAAAGGCTATACTCCATTTTTAATTATTGTAAAATATTTGCCGTATTCCCCGTGTTGTACACTATATCCTTGTAGCTTGTTTTATACCTAATAGTTGTACCTCTAACCCCTTACTCCTATATTGCCCCTCACCCCTTCCCTCTTCCCACTGGTAACCACTAAGTTGTTCTCTATATCTGTGAGTCTGCTTCTTTTTTGTTATATTCAATAGTTTGTTGTATTTTTTAGATTCCACATATAAGTGACATCATACAGTATTTGTCTTTCTCTGTCTGACTTATTTCACTTAGTATAATGCCATCCAAGTCCATGCATGTTGCTGCAAATGGCAAAATTTCATTCTTTCTTGTGGCTGGTATTCCATTGTATATAGATATTAACATCTTCTTTATCTGTTCATCTGTGATGGACACTTAGGTTGCTTCCATATCTTGGGTATTGTAAATAATGCTGCTATGAACATTGGGGTGCATGTATCTTTCTGAATTAGTGTTTTTGTTTTTTTCAGATATAAACCCAGGAGTGGAATTGCTGGGTCATATGGTAGTTCTATTTTTAGTTTTTTGATAAATCTCCATACTGTTTTCCACAGTGGCTGCATCAATTTACATTCCCACCAACAGTGTACAAGGGTTTCCTTTTCTCCACATCCTCTCCACCATTTGTATTTGTGTTCTTTTTGATGATGACCATTCTGACAAGTGTGAGGTGATATCTCATTGTGGTTTTGATTTGCATTTCCCTGATGATTAGTGACATCGAGCATCTTTTCATGTGCCTGTTGGCCATCTGCATTTATTCTTTGGAAAAATGTCTGTTCGGTTCTTCTGTCCATTTTTAAATTGGGTTTTTTGTTTTTTGATGTTGAGTTGTATGAGCTGTTTATAATGTTGGATATTAACCCCTTTATTGGTCATATAATTTGCAAATATTTTTTCTATAAGTCCTCCAACTTTGTTCTTATTTTTAAAAATTGTTTTAGCTATTCTAGGTCCTTTGTATTTCTGTATACATTTTGAGATTTTTTTTCATTTTGTCCATAAAAATAAAATCTTAAAATGTATACAGAAATACAAAGGACCTAGAATAGATAAAACAATTTTGAAAATAAGAACAAAGTTGGAGGACTTATAGCCCCGACTTCAAAGCTTACTATAAAGCTGCAACAATCAAGACAGTATAGTATTGACATAAAAATAGAAAATAGAATAGAATATGAAGTCCAGAAATAAAGCCTTATGTTTATGGTCAATTTATGTTCAACAAAGGTACAAAAGCAATTCAGTAGGGAAGAGGATACCCTTTTTTTTTTTTAAACAAAAACAAAAACAAATGGCACTGGGACGATTTGATATCCATGTGCCAAAAATCAACTTAGGCCCTTACCTCACACCATACACAAAAATGAACTCGAATGCATCATAGACGTAAAGGTAAGAGCTAACATTATGAAACTCTTAGAAGAAAATAGAAGGGAAGATTTTTGCAAACTTGGGTTAGGCAAAAAGTTCTTATATATGACAGTAAAAGCATGATTCATAAAAGAAAAAAATTGATAAATTGGACTCTACCAAAATTGAAACCCTTCGCTCCTTAAAAGAAGCAATTTAAAAAAAAAAAAAAAAAAAAAAGAAGAGTCTGGCTTCCCTGGTGGCACGGTGGTTGGGGGTCAGCCTGCCAATGCAGGGAACGCGGGTTCGAGCCCTGGTCTGGGAGGATCCCACATGCCGCGGAGTGACTGGGCCCGTGAGCCACAATTGCTGAGCCTGCGCATCTGGAGCCTGTGCTCCGCAGCGAGAGAGGCCGCGATAATGGGAGGCCCGCGCACCGCGATGAGGAGTGGCCCCCACTTGCCGCAACTAGAGAAAGCCCTCGCACAGAAACGAAGACCCAACACAGCCATAAATAAATAAATAAATAAAGTAAATAAACCCAAAGTTAAAAAACAAATTCATAGATTGGGAGAAAATACTTGCAAATCACATATCTGATGAAGGGCTTGTAACCAGATTTTATGTAAATAACTCTTACAACTCAAAAAGAAGAAGACAAACAACTAAATTCAAAATGGGCAAAAGATTCAAATAGACATTTTACCCAAGAAATTACATGAATTGCTAATAAGGACATGAAAAGATGCTCAACATCATTAGTCATTAGGGAAATGCAAATTAAAACCCTACCACACACCTACTAGGATGGCTATAATCCAAAAGACAGACAATGCCAACTACTGGGGAGGGTGTGGAGACTTGGGAATACTCGTATATTTCTAGCGGGAACGTAAAATCATGCAACCACTTTGGAAAATAGTCTGGCGGTTTTATTTTTATGTGATCAGATGTACCTATCTTTCACACATTGTTGCTAGATTTTTGATCATGTTTAGGAAAGTTTTCTCCACTTTCAGGTTAGAGAAATTCACCTGCATTTTCTTCTAGAGTAATGTATGATTTTATTTATTGCATTTAAATCTCTGGTCCACTTGGAATTTATGCTGCTTGTAAGATGTGAAGGATTGATTCAATTTTATCTTTTTTTCCACATGCCAACATCACTTATTAATAAGTCAGTCTCCTCTCACTGACTTGAGATACCTCCTTCATTGTATACTAAATTTGTGTATGTAAGTGGGGATAGTTCTGGATTTTCTATTCTGTTCTGTTGGCTGTCTATTTATTTGTATGACAATTCCATACTTTTTAAAATATAGAGGCTTTACAGAATGTGTTAATAGCTGGTAGGGCTAGCCTCTAAACCTTGGTGCTCTTTATTGGAATTTTTCTGCCCGTTCTTGGTGTTTTTTTCCCCTCCCAATAAATTTTATAATAAATTTTTCTAGACACAGAAAAAATACTCCACTGGGATTCTTGTTGCCATTGTGTTACATTGATAAATTAACTTTGGGAAGATTGACATTTTTATGATCCTAACTTTTTCTAACCTTCTTCATTTATTGCAACCTACTTTTGTGTCTTTTAGATAATTTTAGTTTTTCTCCTTAGGTTTTGGGAATTTCTTATTATATTTATGCCTAGGTATTTCATTTTCTTTTTCTCTAGTAAATGGAGTCTTCTGTCATTCCTTCTGTTTTATTTGTGTGTGTGTGCACACGTGGGTGTGTGTATATGACACACACACATAAGCTATTATATAAGCATATATAGTTTATTGATTATGTGTCTTAATTTTATACCTGCTTGTTTACTTTTATAATTTGCAGCAGTTTTTCCATTGGTCCCATAATCTTTTTACCATATTGCACCAAGTGTTACTGGCTTTGCTAACTATTAGTTTCTTAGATTAAAAGGTTTCTTGCCTAGAAACCTCCCTGGTTAGAATGAACCTCCTGGTTGTTCACCTTTTTTTCCCTTGACATTCCTCTCCCTGCTGCAATGGAGGACTTGGATTGTTTTCCCGAGACCCTCTTACACTGTCAGCCTTAGTTCGGCTTCTCTCAGAAGGAGGTCCTGAGATGAGGATTTCAGTACAGGCAGTTTATTTGAGAGGTTGTCCCTGGAAACAACAGAGGGGGAGTATGAACATGAGAGAGGAAGGGGAGGCATACAAAGAAAGGGTATTTTTTTCCCAGCAAGTCACCACAGTGGGTGAGTGGAGCTTGTGCTCTGGGAGACCGTACAGAGTACCCAGAGTTATCCTAACCATGGGACGAGGAGGTCTGGATGGCTTCTGTGTTATCCCAACCCGGACAGGAAGTGAGGAAGCTGGGAAGCCACCCACCAAATCCCCGTCCATTGGGTGAGGGGTGCTTTCAGGGCATCAGGGTTCACCCAGCCAGTAGAGCAGAACTGGGATTCAAACCGGGACTGGCCCCACAGTCTATGCCTTGGAGGAAGCTCTGGAGAGTCATAGTGACTCCAAGTGAATCCTGCTCCGTCACTTTCTGGCTAGAAAGGCTTGATTTCCTCATCTTTATGTTGGGGATGGTAATGATACCTACCTCTTAGGGTTGCTGTGAGGATGAAAAAATGTAGGTTATAGACACAGACATAGATATAGAAATAGATGTAGATACAGATATAGATGTAGATGTAGATATAGATACAGATACAGACATACGTGTAGACATAGATGTGGGTGTAGATACAGATGTGGATAGAGACATAGATGTAGACATAGATGGAGATATAGATGAGATATAGAGACATAGATGTAGATATAGATAGAGATATAGATACAGATACAGACATAGGTGTAGACATAGATATTGGTGTAGGTATGGACATAGATATAAATGTAGATAGAGACACAGGTATAGACAGATATAGATGTACACATAGCTGGAGATGAAGATACAGATGTAGATGTAGACATAGATGTAGATGTAGATATAGACATAGATGTAGATGTAGACATAGATAAAGATGTTGACATAGATGTAGATGTAGACATAGACACAGGTGTAGACATAGATATAGACATTGGAGATACAGGTGTAGATATAGACATGGATACAGAAGTAGATGTAGACATAGATGTAGATGTAGATATAGACATAGATGTAGATAGAGACATAGAGATGTTGACATAAATGTAGATGTAGACACAGGTGTAGACATTGATATAGATGGGGATACAGATGTAGATATAGACTGGATACAGATGTAGTTGTAGATATAGATGTAGACGTAGGCGTAGATGTAGACATGTAGATATAGTTATAGATGTAGATGTAGACATAGAAGCAGACATAGACCACACGTGGCGCGCTCCCCCCAGCGCTGGCAGTAACTGGGAGCTGGTGACATTGTCGTGTGGCAGGACTTTCGTGCCTCCTCCTTGCAGTTGCCATCACCTTCTGTCCTCAACACCATTCCTGCTTGTTCGCTCTTCTCAGATGGGTGCTCCCTTTCGTGCTGTCATGAAACTCATCAAAGCTCTCCCCTGACGGACCCCCTCTCGCAGGGTCTAGCCCACCTCTCCTTCTCCCCAGGGCAGCGCTCTGGCCCCCTGCCTTCCTCGGATCCCTCCCACCAGCTCTGACTTGCTCATAACTGTGCTCTGGGAGGTGGCACAGCCTCACTTCCTTTGCATCGTGGGGCACGTGGGCCCCTCTGCATGCAGCCTGTCTGGCTTTCCCTTTGCCATTCTCAGGACCCGTGAACTGTGCGGGGAGGGACCTTCCCCCATCACGCAGAGCAGAGCAAGTTCTAATAAAATCCGAGTGGCGGATTAAACACAATTAGGTTGCTCATTATTGCAAGTTAAAATGATGATTCCATTTATTAAGGCCATTTAAGTTGGACACTCTGTTTCCCTGTGGGATTATGTCCTACTGAAAGTGTTAGATGACAGAGCCCCTCACGCCCCAGAATGCAAAGAGCAGGTCACCAGAGGAAGATGGGTTTCCTCGGGTGGGTGCCATTGTTATTGACTGTGGATGTGATGGTGTCTGGGGGCGTCCCGTCTCTCTGGGCGATACCGTCTGTGATCTGTGGACAGTTGGTCTGAAGGCACTGCTGAGGCTCGCTGACCATGTTTAGACAGGGCAAGAGGATGGAGCAAATCACACTTCCTGTCTTAGCTCACGAGAAGCTGGACTGGATTAATGTCCTGTCTTCTTTAGCAGATGAGTATTCTGGGACTGAGGGAGCCCCTGCAACACTCTCGTGGGTGTCTTCTTTCCTGTTTGGATGGGGCGAGACAAGCAGAGCTTGTCTATTTGATCAGATGTCTTCCTTTGCTTATTCCTTGGACAGTGGCTTAAGCACTCTGAAGATTGGGTGCCTGTACCTAGAGCAGGGCTGAAGCGGAAAGGGGCCGGCACGGTGGGGCCCGTATTCCAGCCCAACTGCCATTCAGAAATGAAAGAGAACTGTAGGGTTTTCAGTGCAGACTCGTAAGTGCGAGACAGATACCGTCAGGTGACAGGTTGTGACAGCACATGGAGCTGCTTCCCGATTGTTTTAGTTGGCGCAGACTTGGGGAGGAAACCAACACTGACACAAACCAACTGCACGGTGATTGGCAAACAATGAAGTGTTGGGAGTCGCTGCTGAAAGTCGATAATTTCCAATGGAATTGCTGTTTAGTCATCACATGGCCGCTGAATGACACAGCCCGGCAGGGTGGGAACTACAATTAGCTGCTGTCACCCTGGAGTGATATTTTCTTTTCCCCTACAGACAGTGGAATAGTAAGACATCAATAGCCAACGTTCTGTGCCCAACTGTGAAGTGGCCCATAGTTCAAAGGAAAAGAAAAGAAAGGGATGGAGGCTCTTGCCCCAGCCCCGGGGAAGACTGGCTGCTTGCTTTCTCACCTCTGCTGCAGCAGAGATACAGGAGCCGACTTGCATCAGAAGGAACCTATCTATGAAACAGAAACAGAATCACGGACATAGAGAACAGACTGGTGGTTGCCAAGGGGGTGGGGGGTTGGGGGAGGGATGGAGTGGGAGTTTGGGGTTAGCAGATGTAAGCTGTTATATATAGAATGGATAAACAACAAGGTCCTACTGTACAGCACAGAGAACTCTATTCAATATCCTATGATAAACCATAATGGAAAAGAATATTTAAAAAGAAGAATGTATATATATGTATAATTGAATCACTTTGCTGTACAGCAGAAATTAATACAACCTTGTAAATCAACTATACTTCAATAAAAATTATATTGATTAAAAAAAGAAAAAGAAGAAACCACTTCCTTTGCCTTGTTTGTGTCAGGAGCTCTCTCACCCCAGCTAGGAAGGAGCTGGAAGGCCTGTGTGGTCCCTTGGGTGCACAGATCACTTCCCTTTCCTTTTTCTGTGTTGAGCCTTCAGGTGGAGAGTGACACAGAGCTGGCTAGGGCTGGTGCGCCATGTCTTGTAGCTTTCGGGGGCATCCTCCTTAAAGGATGGACCTGCCCCCAGCTGCTGGAGCTTTATTCTGGAAGGTTTACCATCGCACTTGCCCTCAGCTGCCAGGGGAGTTTGGTTCTTTGTCTCCTTGGTGTCTCCAAACCAAAATTTGTCACCGCTACAGCTTTACGGATGAGCGTAAGCGTCCTCTGCTCTTTGTGGTTGACGCTTGGGGTCTTCTACGGAAACTCAAGATTCTCTTTGTTCTTTTTTTTTTTTAACATCTTTATTGGAGTATAATTGCTTTACAATGGTGTGTTAGTTTCAGCTTTATAACAAAGTGAATCAGTTATACATATACATATGTTCCCATATCCCCTCCCTCTTGCATCTCCCTTCCTCCCACCCTCCCTATCCCACCCCTCTAGGTGGTCACAAAGCACTGAGCTGATCTCCCTGTGCTATGCGGCTGCTTCCCACTAGCTATCTATTTTACGTTTGGTAGTGTATATATGTCCATGCCACTCTCTCACTTTGTCACAGCTTACCCTTCCCCCTCCCCGTATCCTCAAGTCCATTCTCTAGTAGGTCTGTGTCTTTATTCCCGTCTTGCCCCTAGGTTCTTCATGACCTTTTTTTTTTTTTTCCCCTTAGATTCCATATATATGTGTTAGCATACGGTATTTGTTTTTCTCTTTCTGACTTACTTCACTCTGTATGATGGACTCTAGGTCCACCCACCTCACTACAAATAATTCAATTTCGTTTCTTTTTATGGCTGAGTAATATTCCATTGTATATATGTGTCACATCTTCTTTATCCATTCATCTGTCGATGGACACTTAGGTTGCTTCCATGTCCTGGCTATTGTAAATAGAGCTGCAATGAACATTGTGGTACATGACTCTTTTTGAATTATGGTTTTCTCAGGGTATATGCCCAGTAGTGGGATTGCTGGGTCGTATGGTAGTTCTATTTTTAGTTTTTTAAGGAACCTCCATACTGTTCTCCATAGTGGCTGTATCAATTTACATTCCCACCAACAGTGCAAGAGTGGCCATCATCAAAAAATCTGGAAACAATAAATGCTGGAGAGGGTGTGGACAAAAGGGAACACTCTTTGTTCTTTTTAAACGGCACGGAGAACGGCCATCCCACTCTTAGCATTTAGCAAGTGGGTAACTATTCTTCTAAGATATGGTGGTCGTGGACCAAATAGACAAATTTCCCTGGCAGTGCTGAGCCCTTTCACAACTGAAGCCCAAATGGGAAAGAATCAGGTACTTAGCTTGCTTGGGAAGAAGGGCTGTAGGGCTCTTCCACATCCAGCAGGAATCTAAATGCAGGCAATGAATCAGGAGCGTCTGGCCTCGGCGACTAGGTTTTCCATTGGTCTGTTCTTAACATAGTCATCTAGTGTCTGCGTTAAACTTATTTATTTACTAATGTTGGGTGATGGATTAAAAGATGTGCAGAAAATCTTTCTAGAAGAGATAAGATATTGCAGGCTGCCGTAACACTCCCGGCTCTTTTTGCTTTCTTTCTGTTTTTCCTACTTTTCAGGGCAGAGCTCAGGCTCCCACACCATATATCCTGATTAGATAGTGGTTATTACTAAGGGGATGTTTTTTAAGCCTATCATTGACACATTTAATTCATTAGGTACCAAATCCACAAGAAAATTTTGCCTGGCCATAAAACATGGTTAATCCAGGGAGCTGCAATAAAAGGTGAAAAATTATGTTCCAGCAAATGTGGAATATTGCTCTTCTGTAGAGACTTTTACTGGTGTACGATATCTTTCTTCATAAATTTTTCTTCTGCTCGGTTCTCTTGGTAACTTAACCATTTGTTGTTTCCAGACCGCAGAATGGCTCAATGATCCTCTACAACAGGAAGAAAGTGAAATACAGGAAAGATGGGTATTGCTGGAAAAAGAGGAAAGATGGGAAAACGACCAGAGAGGACCACATGAAACTGAAGGTCCAGGGAGTAGAGGTAAAGCGCAGACAAGGCTCTCTTTTTCTACAAATGTCATTTCCGGGCTGCAATAGGATGGAATTGCTTTCGAGTCATTTGATGCCAGGCACTTCTTGTCAACAGTATTTTGTTTGTCAAGACCCTGTTTGTTGTTTTTCTTTTTTCCTAACTTTTTACCCTATAGTCGCCATTTAAGTTTTCCCTGAAACCAGATGTAACTAAGACGCTCCTGTTTCTTGAGAGTCATTGGTGTACAGATTGGGATCAGCAAGATTCTTGCAGAATCACAAGGAGCCTCCGGTGCCTTGAGAGTTTGGGAGGAAAGAGGGAGCTGTGTAAGGCATCTCCCTCTTGAGGCGGCCAGGGACATCTCTGTTGAGCGGATCCCATGGGGATCGTGATCCCCAACCAGAGCCTGGCTTCCCTCTCTCTACTGACAAACCCTTCCGTTTCCCTCTGGGTGTTGCAACCTCAGGGAGCTCACAGGTATTAAGGATAACAAGGTGTGTCGCAGGGCTGGGACAGAGGTGGGCGCAGTAGCAAGCATCTTGGGATGTTGTGCAAACTTCAGTTTGCGGGAGGACAGGGTGCAGTCTGGTTTCCGTGGTATCGTGCTGACCCCACGTGCTCTCACTCTGGAGGAGCCATGGAGACGTCCCCCGGTTCCTCTTTTCCATTGTTTGAGGGCCTGAGCCATGTGTCACAGCGGGAGAGAGAGGATGTGAATCGTGATGCATTCTTGGCCAGCGAGTTAGTGAGCACCCACTCTTCTGCTTTCCTTGCTGACCCTTGTAAAGGATCTTCCCCGGGAGTATGGCAGCTGCTGTCTTGGGCCAGGAGCTGGGAAGCTGGCTGTGAGCCACCTGGGAATTCACAGTGGTCGGAGAGGGGGCTCCCAGAGTCCGCTGGTGTGTTGGGTCCTCCAGTGTGTCGGGATTGATCTCCAGCACCCACTCGAGTTCAACAGCTCACCCTCCACGCTGACGTCCTTTGTGACGCACTTTATCATTATGACTTCTTCTATATTAATCGTGTGCTTTTACGGCTGTTAAAAATAGCATCCAATGGCTTTTATTATAGTGCTCCACAGAGAGAGATAACTTGTGTTTTATGCTTTTGCGTTTTTTTGTTAAACACCTAATAACAATGCTTTATGATGATGAACAAAGAAAAAGGCGGGATAGGAGAAATCCATCCCAGTTCCCTGTGTTCTCCTGGGCTCAGTGGTTGCACAGCGTGATAGAAGCAACTGCACGAAACATGCAAATGCAGATTACGGGATCGTGCTGCTCCAGGCCCAACTCCAGCACTGAGACCGGTGATTGTGCAAACAGATTAGCCATTGTTACCGAAACCGAGGGAGGTGGGGCTTTGCTTGTCTCCTCCTGGACGGAGGGATAGATAGAAAGTGAGAAGTGGGGGAGGGGCAAGTGAGGGGCCACTCGTGCTGCGGGAATTCACACCCAGACCTCGGCCATCAGCCCCCGTGCCTGTGGGCCTCTGGTATATTTCATCTCCGTACTATGTAAATCAGGAACTTCTGGTTGTAAGTAACAGCAGGGTGGGATTCTTCCTCAGCAGCAGCCAAAGCCCAGGGGGGGAAAAAAAAAGCCACAGTGTTCCTTTTCTTCCCTCCTGTTATAAATTAGAATCGTCACTGGATGGAATCAGAATGATTTATGGTTATTCTTAGGCCATATTTATGTTCGGAGTTACTCGTGGCTTCCTCACTTGCAGTCTAACATGTAGACATGTGTGTGTGGGCGGCCTGGACCCTCAGACCACCGAGGAAGGGGATGGACAAGACAGTGCAGGTTTCCATGACTTTCTGGGCGTGAGCGACAGCGGGGCAGTAGGAACGGGAGGCGGGCTTGGAGGAGCTTTAGCAGCAACACAAGGGGTGTGTTTTCACGTTCTTGGAGAGTGAGGCCCCAGGTGGGTGTGAGGTGTGGTGGCCGCTCCCATTGGGCTTGGGGAGCTGTCCCATTGAGTCGATCAGCAGACGTTGACTGTGGTGCCTACTCTGTGCAGGGCCCTGTGGTGTCTACTGAGAAAATAGGAGCCGTGTTCTCTGCCCCAGGGACTCGCATTGAAATCGAGGAGGTAGCCATGTCCATACCTACAAGTCATGAACAGTACTGAGGAGTACAGAAGGCTGAGCGTTTAAGAGAAGTGTCCTGGGAGTTCAGAGTGGGCTGGGATGATCAGAGAAGCTTCCTGGGTGAGACGGGCCATAAGTTAAGCTCTTAAAGTTGGGAAGGATTGTGTGTGTAACGTAGTGTTTCCTAGCTTACCTTTCTCACCTAGCCTTTGGATTCTGAGATCCCCTCTTCCCTTGGAAGTGCTCTATAGTATTCAAGTGTATAAGCACTTGAATCACTCCTTGGTCGGTGGACGTTTCGATTCTTTCCAGTTTTCCAATGTTACGATACTTCAGTCAACGTTCTCATCCATGTCTGCTTGTGCACGTGTGCAACCCAGACCTGGCATCGCTGGGTGTAGGGTCTGAGTATTTTCAGTTTAACTGGATGCTGTCAAATGGCTCCCAAGTGGCTGTGCTAACTACCTGCCCAGCAGCGCTGAGAATGACCATTTCTTCTGCACCCTCTCGCATGCTGATGGGTGAAAGATGATACCCCGTTGAATTTGAACTTGGGTTTTTCTTAGTTATTCATGGGGATGAGGTCATTCTCGTGTTCATGGATGTCCTTTGCTGTGGATTGTCTGCCATGGGCATGATTTTTAAACAGCCCCAAAGGAAGAGTTATCTGGCAAGAGCAGCCCCACATCTCACCGATGTTACTCCTGCATTTGCTCTGATCTGGACCAGTGGCTGGGAAGCCCAGTTGTCATGCAGGGGACAGTAGGCAGGTGGTCCTTCCTACCTGGGAAATTGCAGTGCGTATATACATGGGTTTTGCATCTCACAGGAGGAGGGGGGCTTCCCAGTTTGGACTCTGCTTCCTTCTTCAGTGGATTCAGTCAGGTGGTTCCCATTGACTTAGTACATATATCATGCCAAGTACGGTGCCAGCCAGCTACCCCTACCGCTGGGTGAGGCAGACAGTCCTGCCCAGGGTCTTGGAGTTGTGATTTTCTACCACTCCAGCTGGTTTCCTCAGTTCAAGGGCATGATAGGTATTTGGATCTACCATTTAACATATCACTTGCTGTAAGCCTTCCCTCAGACCAGGAAAGCTTCCAGCCCTGTTCGTGGAACTGCTCAGAGGTCTGGCTTCTTTTGTTCTCAGAGGCTGAGGCCCTTGGTACACATGGCAACTCAGAGGCACATTGATTTTCTCATCCAGGCCCAGGATGGGGGCAGCTGCTTTTGAAGCTGACGAGCCCTTAGGTCCATGATTAGTTGTCTTGTCTATAAGCCAAGGAGAAGCAAGCTCAATAAGGTTTCCTGGGATGACAGGAGTTGGCAGGGAGGAAAAAGAAGCTGGCTGTGATGTCAACATTTCATGACATGAAATCTCAGCAGGCCTGAAGCGGGTCCTGCTCTCCAGGTAGATTGATGCCTGCTTACCTGGGGCCTGGGGTGTGCGGGGAGAGGACCTCTGGTGGGGGGGGAGTGCTTTTCCTGAATGCAGAGAGGCACACCTGGTGCCCCTGTGTCTCCAGGATCGCCACGCCATGGGTGGGATGAGCTGGCTGAAGTCAGCCCAAGGAAATGTTGTTCTTCGGGCCAAGCTGGAAGAGTACTTTTCAAGTTCATGGTGCTTTTCGCTGGCCCCGGAAGCTTGCGGGGCTGTCTTCTGCCCTGTCCTCGCCCCTCTCTTCTGAAAGCACCGGGTGTCTCAGAATCCAGGCTGTCGACTTCCCAGCACTTTCACTGCTGGGTTCCCATAACAGGAGCCACCCCTGGCCACAGCCTTACGAGTGTCCTGTACTCCAAGTACACCATCTCACTCGACCCTTCTCAAAACATCCACACCAGGTACATATTACTACACCTGTTTCATAGATGAAGAGATGGCACCTCGCAAGGGCTTCTCTTGCCCCACATCCCACCACGAATCAATGCAGAGCTGGGACGTGAGCCAAGATCTGCCCGGCTTTATGGTGTGAACACTTGCCCTGGGCATTCTGGCGGGGTTTTGGGTCAAGTCCAGCACACACCCTTCGTTCATCAGCCAGCTGTTGAATGCTTTCTACCCACCAGCACTGGGAGAGGTACCGAGGATGCATTGATGTCAACAAGAGGTCTCCCCTTCCCATGGGGACAAAAAAAATCAAGCACGCAACTTTAACGCAGGGTCATGAGGGCTGGGATGGAAGAATTACAAGGCTCTGGACCAAACACATAGCAGGGGCGCCTAAGGCAGACTTGATCTTAAGAAATGACATAAACACAGGGAACCAGGTGCTGGTGAGGGCTGGACAGTGAGGGGGTAGGGATGGAAACGAGCGATGGGCAGAGACAGAGGCTGCTGAAAAATAACTAACATGATTTACAGCAACAGGGGCCCAGAACTGTGACGTGTTAGCATCTCTCTCAGCCCTTTGCAGACCAGATACTCCCCAGCCTGGGGACGAGGCTCTCTGCTCTGATCACAAGGCATGCCTTGCCGTGACGTCCTGCCTTTGGAACAAACGCGTGGACATTGCACAGAAGCTGTTGTCTTGACTGTGGGTAGCATGGACAAAGGCATCCTTCCCCACTGAGCCCGTTCCGAGGCGGACAGGTACCCCCTGGCCTGGACCATCTGCCCAGCAGAAATGCCAGCCATTGCCTCTGACCAGAATTTTCAGCAGTGAAGAGAGAGTTTGGTTTTGCTGACCTGTTTGTGCTGCCTGAAAGAATGAAAAGCTGCTTTGACTTCTCAACTAAGTGCCTGAAAGCTCAAAGCCCCGTCTTGAATGTGGAAGTGGCAGGCAAGGTTATGTTTTTGGACATGGCCTCATTAGAAGTGATATTCTTTATTTGGACACTTAGGCCACGTATTAAGAAGGAAAAAAAAGGCACCTCTTTTAAAAGTAGGAATGATATTGTAGTTACCGCATTAGGAATTAACAGGGCATGAAATAACTGTCTGCCTCGTGGCGATGTCAGATCATTTCAGCTCTGCTTGCAGCCGTGAGATAAATAGGTATCTTGCTTGCAGCTGATGGGAAATATTTAAAATAGCCAGCCACAAACATGCATGGTGCCCAAATTGGGTTTGGGAAACAACAATGAATAGATAAGGGGTAAGTAAGTGGGCTGATGAAACAGCTGAGTGGCAGAAGCTCACAAAGGGTCAAGTGAGTCTGCGTGTTGCCACTCTGTGCTTTTAAACAGAATACAGATTTTTTGCTTTCCGTAAACGATCGTGTGGCTTTGGTCTGTGGATGTCTTATTTCACCCCGTTCTTCTTCAGACTTGCCATGCGCCCACTGGTCTACACTGTATAATGTGTTCCTTGCTCAGAACCTCCTTTCCCCACGTCTACATCGAGACTGTGTTAGCCTTGTAAATTCTGAACCTTCTAGGGCATCTTCCCTGATCTTCTACAGCCAGAAGAAATTATCCCCTGTCTTTCATTGCCATAGCACTCTGTCTGTACCTCTCTTGAAGAGGTGTTCTCTTTGACTCTATATGAGCTCTGTCCAGTTCAACAAACATAAATTAAGTATCTAGTATTTTCTAGATACTAGAACACCTCTATCTTGGTATCTAGATACTAGGTGATCTGTTAAGCACAGGATCTAGAGAGGCAAGTAAGACAGAGCATCCTTTTTTTTAATACTGTCTTTTAAAAAATTTTTATTTATCTATCTATTTATTTATTTTTTGGCCACACCGTGAGGCATGCAGGATCTTAGTTCCCCAGCCAGGGATCGAACCTGTGCCCCCTGTATTGGGAGCACAGGGTCTTAACCACTGGACCGCCAGGGAAGTCTCAGTATAGAGCATCCTACTTGGGAAACTTACAGAAACATGAAACTGGTCATTGCAATATGATGCGGTGATTGTTGCCATGGAGAAATGGTGTTAGAACGAACTTGTTTCCCTCTCTGAGGACAGGGTCTGATCAGTCACCCACGGGAGCTCGTTCTGAGCAGTGGGATATGCTGAAGGACCACCTGCCTTCACAGGTACCCCTCTTCTCAGCCTCATCCCAACCCTGCCATTAAGTCATGGCAGCTTTTTTATCCCTACTGGTCCCATGTCTGAGACTTGAACCCAGGTTCAAGTCCAGTCCCGGCCACCCCTCCTGTCCGGTACCGAGAGCTGTGGTCCAGGTGTCTGGTCTCATGACTCCAGTGCAGGGATCCGGTCTGTTTAGCAGCAGCTCAGAGGGTCTCCCAGGGCTCTCTTCTGACTTTTTAATCATCTGAATTTTTGTGCCGCGTTCTGCTGGCACGCGAACACGTTAAAACTTAATTTCCTGTTACCTGGGTGTGTTTCGGTGGTATCAATTCAGGGACTCAAATCCATAGTCTTTCCTTAATTTCTAATTACTCAGCATCCCTGGTGACATGTCCCTACACAATTCATATGATTAAAATTTTAACTAATAAATAACATAAGCTACCGACGTCTTAAAGTGGCAAGAGCACCCTGTCTGTTCACAGTCTGCTGGCTCACAGAGGCCTGGCCAGGGTGTTGGTTTTGCTTCTCCTTCTTCAGGCTTCCTCCTCCCTGACCACAGCCAGCTAATGACAGCAACGGCAAGGATGGTGTGCACCACTTAGTGAGCACCTATTGAATACCTGGTCCTGTACCCATCTCTCTATAAGCATCACCTCATTCAGTGACTTGGCAACATCCCTTTTGGGTAGGTACTGCTCTTATCTTCATTTTTGCAGCAGTAATTCATTTCCAGGAGGTTAAGAAATGTATCCAAGGATACCTAGCTGGTTAGTATCAGAGCCAAGGTACCGTCCCAGGTCTGCTGCTTCCAAATTCCCAGTTTCCTCATCACTATTCCTCATTGGCTCCCAAAACACCTGGATCCCCAGAAGATGTGTTCTTGGTCCACAGGGTGCTGGGAACGAAGGGTTTAAGATACAATACTGAGCACCCAAGCCTGGGTCAAAGTCAAGACTGGGGATCAGGAAAGCCTTTAGGAGAAGGGATGGGCCCCCTTCTGGCCACTAGGCTGTCCTTTCTCATAACTCGAACCAGTCAAAGAGGAAAGAGCCCCTACCTCACTGGGCCTCCAGCCCAGGAACCTGGCTCCCTCAGGCCACCAGGGACTGCGGAAGACCTGGGTGCCCCTTGCCATCCACTTCCGGGGTTGGGAGTTCGTCCTCCAACAGTCTGAATACCCTGCCTGACCTGCCTTAGCTCTGATTTCAAGTCCTTTAGGAGCCTCTTATATTCCCATGTCAACCTCCGCTTAGGGATAACAAGTTATGTTCATTTGCTCCCACAATGAACTGCCCATTTCCATTTGTCCTGAAGCTACAGCTTTCAGGCTTCCAGGATATTCTCACTCTGGTGATAAGGGCTCACTCTTCCTGTGTAGGGTTGCCAGATTTAGTGTGTATGCACACACACACACACACACACCACGCACACACGCACACACACAACACACACCCATACACATACATGAGAGACAGATGCCCAGTTACATTTTAACTTGAGTTAAACAAAACAAAAAAAAGATTTTTTAGTGCAAGTATGTTCCATGCAATTTTGGGGATATACTTATACTAAAATTTTATCTGTTGCTTCTCTGAAGCTCACATTTAGTCCTGTATTTTATCTGGCCACCCTCCCACCATCACAGCAGTTTCCTGGGAGTCTTTGCAGACAGAGATTTGGCTGCATGGGTATTGGTCTCATTGAAGACTTGCGGAACTGAGTTGGTTTCTCTCCAGACACATTATTGATGCAGGAACCATAAAAACAAGGACAGATACTGGCCCCGGCTTAGGAAAGAAAGCCTTCGTGGCAGTTAGCTAGTGAAGCCATGTGTGGCCAGGCCTGGGCCCCTCCTGCCGTCTCTGGGAGGTGAGTCGTGGGTACCTCCTCTCTCACTAGGTCTGCCGAAGCCCAGGTTCCGTGCCCTTATAGGTTGCTGCCTCGAGGAATGCAGGCCTCCTGCCAGTGGTGTTTGGAAAGCAGCTTGTTAGTGAAAGAGGTGCCAGGAAGACTTTGAAGGAAACACGTTTGTAATTTCTGCCTTCCTTATATCTCTGGTAGATTACAACATGTAAAATACTGTGCAGTTTTCCTTTTAAGCTTGATTGCAGCCTTCTTGAGCTAGAAACTCCCCGTGACGGTGGAGCCGCAGAATGCCAACTTGGTATGCTGAGCTTGTATTAAATTATTATCATAGCAGTCACTTAATATCATTGCAGATTAGCCCACGAGGACATGAATGGAAATTTTAGCATATTCAATTACAGTGGAAACCCTTGAACACCACTGTCAAAATTCACCCAGGGCCTTCCTCTGTTTGGGCCTCCACATACAGCAGGCACAAAGATAGACATTACCCAGGCCACACAACCTTGATTTTGTAAGCATAATTTGTGGCCTCGTCTGGAAGGTGGGGATGCCTTTTAAGAACATGATATATCTCTTACCCCGCCTTAGTAAATGACCAGATTTGGTTGTTTGCGTTGGGTAAAGGGTATCTCTGGCCTTCGCTTGACTGAATAGTAAATTATTGATCTTCTGCACATCTTTCAATTCCCTAACATTGCTGGGGAAATTTACTTCTGTCGTCGGTAGCTGCGGCTTGTCTCTGATGGGGCAGTTGGTGCTCAGAGGGTATGAATCTCCAGCCTTGTCCTAGGAGAGTCACACCTGGCCCCCTTTAGTTGACACCAACACAGGGAAGGTATTGTGGCTTGCAGAGTAATCAGGCCCGCGTCGCTCTGTCTGTCCGCTTCCCACAGGCCAGCAAAAAACCATGGGGAAATAGAGGAGCAGTGAAGGGCTTCTGTGCTCCCAGGAGTGGGGCGGAGAGAAGCATTACTGCATAAAGGAGGGATGGAGCAGCCACTCACACAGCTGCTGGGGTGGAGGCCGCTTCGATGGCTGCTGGCTCTTGTCACCTGGTTTCTCGTGCGAGTTTGTTGGGGTTTCGGACCGCTAAGCCGCTCTCCGCTTGCCCTCCCTGGATGCAAGACCAGATCTGTGGATGGAAAGCAGGTGATTTCATGAAAGAGCACCTTTCTGGTTCTTGAGTTTTTCTTCCAGAGAGATGAAATGACCTTGCGTTTCCTCTTTGTTCTTCTTAATTCCAACACCTTGTAATGCCGTGTACCCTTCAGGGTTTTGCCTCTCCTTCTTGTTGCAAAACTCCTGCAAAAGCTGAGACCTGCACAGACACATATGCAGTCACATGGCTGCTTGCTCCCCACCGTGTGGTCCATCAGTCACCAGCGTTAGCCCACCCGGGAGCTCATTAGAAGGGCAGATTCTCAGGCCCTGCCCCGGATCTACTGAATCCAGATCTGCCTTTTGATGTGACCCCCCTCCCCCCATGATGCAGAGGCACGTGCATTTGGAAGAGATTGACACATGCCATTCTCTTGCTGTTGGTGGGGTCCTCCCTTGGTGACTCAGTCCTAGGCAGGTGGTTTTCCTAATCTTATCTTAAGAAAAAAGTAAAGGAAAATTTTACAAGTTAGTCTGGTAATTCATTACTTGACTCCCAGCATCTTTTAAAAATATCTCACTGAAATCTCTGATGTTTGAGCCTGTTATTCCTTATTCTACCCTTGGCCGTGAAGGGGAGAGAACAGCAGGTCTGTGGAAGCAGAGCACACAGCGAGGCTGCCAATGACGGAGCAGCTGCCTCAGCTTCTCTCCTCCAGGTGACGTAGCCCTGCTCTCGCGTTGATCCAATGTCCCCCCTGTAGCCCAGTGCTTGGCATGGCACCTGCTACACAGTTGGTGCCCAATAAGCACTTTTTGAATGAATGAATGAAATGATGTATTTCTTCCGTGGCGGGCTGGACAGTACAGGGATCCCCCGCTTTTCGAAAGTTCAATTTACACCATGTCACTTTTACAAAAGACCTACGTTAGCACCTGTTTTCACTAACTGAAAGAAGTCCAAAGACAATTTTCGCTTTTAGGAAAAAAGGCAAAAATAGTGTTCAGTGCTGGTTTTGCAGCAGCTGTAGTAGAAGAGACGGCACCCCGAGCGGAAGGAGTGACCCCACCAAGCTCCTTCCCCCGGGACCACACTCAGCGTGTCAGCATCCAGTCACCAGAGCTGTGGCCTGGGTCTGAGCATCTGTGCTTTATCTCCATTTATTTTGTGCTTTTCTTACGTGTGTCCTAAGGTAACTGCTTCTTTGCCTTATACCATTTCAACTTACAAAAGGTTTCATAGGAATGCTTTACTTTCGGATGGCAGGGAAACCTGTAAATAGTTTCAGTTTTGCTGGCCAGAGGTCTCCATGGCAACTATTGTGACGTGAAAGCAGCCATAGGCTATATAATTAAGGAATGGGTGTGACTGTGTTCCAATAAAACTTTATTTACCAAGACAGGCTGGGGGCCAGATTTGGACTGTGGATGTAGTTTGCCGACCTCTGTTCTAGGTTACAGCAGCAGGTTCTAGAAGGAGCAGGGGGCTATGGGGACTGGTGAGAGATGGCAGGGGATGATCAAGGACTGGCCACAAACCCTCTTACGGACTTGAATCTGAGCACTGGTGTGTCCTAGGATTCATGTTTGCAACCTGACGTTATTCACACTTAGCTTATAATTCTGCAAGGAATTCACAGTGTTTTGCACAACACGCTGATGGTCACATTAGCGTTGTTAGTTGTGTTTGTCTTGGCGAAGTTAGGGTCTCTCCTTTCCCTTGACTTTTAGTGGCAATCTGGCTTATTCCACGGGGCATGGGATAATTGTCCTCCATCTGAAGAAACTAGGCAGAGCCTCCTGCAACAGGCAGCTTGGGGGTGAAAGCTGGGAAGCGTCCCGTCTCTCCCATGAGCCCAAGGCACTGCTCCATGGCGCTGCAGAGAAGGCGGGCAAGTCCCAGTGATGCGCTCTGAGCTCCCTTGTCCAGGGACAGCTGAGCCAGTGGTGTGTGGCCTTGCTGAGACCAGGTGGGTTAAAGGATCAGGATCTCGTGGAAGAGAGAAAGGCGGTACCACCTGCACCTTTGGGCTCAAAGTGCTTTGAAAGCAGCCTGGATGTGTTTGACGTGCCAACATCCCCCTAGAACAGAGGCTGTGGGGAGGGTGCAGACGGTATTTGTCCATGTTTAAGTATTTACATGACAGCATGAGAAGACCAGGGACTTTCTCTTTCATCTTGGATCCCACGATTTACATACAGGATTCTGATGAATGCAAGAGGTAGACATTTATTACAAAAGTGTAAGAAATATTGACTCTTCCTGAATTGATTATTTAGAATTTATTTTATTAAATATTCGAGGTGGCGTGTGATAAACTGAACCACTGCTGGTTTGCAGCCTAATGATTCATGTATCTGCGGTGGTGATAAGGAAATCAAAGACTCGGTTTGCCATTTCAGGGGAAGAATATGGATTATTATTAAATCCGGAATGGGCCTCTTGAGAAGCCTTCCTTAAGGGAACACATGTATCAATAATTTCTTCTTCATACAAGAATCCTAATGTTTATGGAAACATAAATTCTAAGCAAGTGGCTGTGGGTTTTCTTCCTCCCTTTGCCTCCTTCCATCCTTTCCTTACGGATGATCTGCTTTTATCCCTCAATTAGTGTCTAGCGTTCACAGTCCTTTAACCTCTGCATCTTTGTTGGCCCATTTCTAATTCTTAATGCCAAAAAGCTCGGCTGAGGTCTATGTATTTCAGCACATGAGATGCTGGTGGAGACCAAGATAGCGCCCACTTTGCTTGAAATTTCCTAAAAGGTTTGATAAATCTTGGAGGGGACTATGAATGCGTATTAGACCTCAGAACTCCGATGGGATGTAGGATGTTACCCTGAACCCATTCTTGCAGAAGCCAGCAGGCAGCCAAGCTTATCTGGTGGGTTGCATCTGTAGGAGGAGAGCAGGTGGGAAGACCTGGGACTCCGCCCCTTCTTAGGTGACAGGGACCCAGGGAGGGTTAGCAGACACTGCTGAAGGCAGCGCAGGTGTGGCCATCCAGCCGTCCCTGCAGGACAGATAAGGCAGAAGGAGCTCCCAGGTGACGTGCAGCAAGGATGACAAGTCCACACGCCTTATGGTGACATTTCGAAGGTATTAGCATTGTCTCGAGTTTCAAAATACTCCATGACTTCTTTCTCTTTCCAAAATATTAGACAGATGGTTAAATACCATAACCTTTTCCGTAGGAGACTGTGGGAAAAGAAACTGGGAAACCCCAAGAAGCCTTATCTCCCCCGATTCCTTCTGTGCACCGCAGTGCAACCGAAACGCAAGCTTAGCCCTTTCTCTGGTGTGACGCCCTGCCTCTGATATTTTACTTAAACCCCTCATTGTGCTGTGTGTTTTTATACATGGAATTAGACCTAACTGTCAGTATAATGCCGTATTAGGTTCCATTTCCCCAGAGAATCCACACTGAACTGCTCAGCAGTTATTTCTCACAAACAGGATCTGCTTGGCTTTCCCTGGGATTAATCAGTCCAGGAGGAAGTGAGTTTGCTGCTGACCTTTAATTCCTTAATTGCTGTGAAATAGTTGAAAGAGTCTTCAATGACAGCCCCCACCTAAGGGTGGGCGTAATGAAGCTCCCCTGGTCTCTTTACAGCGGGGCTGGGTTTGGTTGCTCTGTTCTCATCTAGTTCCCTGCCCCCTGGACCCTGACCCCTCAGCGCTCCCCTGAAGAGGGTGGCGGTTTGGACGATGCTCCTGATTCCCTGTTTGTTTGTCAGCTTCCGTCTCTCCAGCACCGAGCGCTGTGGGGACTCAATTCATATTTCCCAAAGGACGGCAATGAACTTGGAGGGGAGCTAGCCCATCGATTTCAGGTTCCCAGTGGGGGCGGTGGTCTCCCCGGTGATTGAACGGAGTCTGACATTCCCACGGGGTTGAGGTCAAGTGCGGCAGCCTCGTGCTGGCTTGAAGAACCATCACATTTGCCTTTTCCTGAGAGGTGGTTAAGTAAACGTCATGGAAGTAGCTTCCCTCCCAAATGAATGGAACACCTTCAGATGTGATACGAAATGTTTGGAAATGCAGCGCAGCACGGCATTTTGGCCGTATATATATTTTTTCCTTTCACAACACCTGGCAATAAAATTTTCTGGCTAAATGCCAGATGAGTGTGCGCCTCATTATGTAGAGTAACTTCGTCTATAACTTTTTTAAGCCCTCCAGATGGAAGCACGGGATAAATCTGGAGAGCTGGAGAAGGGAAATGAAAATAAATGCACTAAGAAATAAAGAATCTGTTTTTTATACTTTCTTTTGCAAATAGTGTTTGCAATGACATATTGTGAATGGACTGAATTATAACAAAAACAGAAATGAAACAGAGCTCTGGGGTAGGAAGAGCAATTGTTACATTTACTTTAACTGATATAATGCAAAGGAACGCTTTTTACACTCAATTAGTTTGCACATTGTGTTGGACACAAACCAGAAATGTAGAACGTTTTTGGGTTTTGTTTTACATGATTAAGGGAGTGAGATGAAATAAATTCAGTAAATTACCCTCCTTCCTTTTTGGCCTGCGATATTTTTGGTTTGTTTTTCTCCACCCCTGGTACTGAATGAATGGGGTGGGGGGTGGAGGGAACAGGGGCCCCCGGCCTCTGTTCCCAAACAAGATGGTCCTTCCAAAGATCAGTGGGTTTTCAGCAGAGTTCCTTCCTCTACCTTAGGGCCATCTTTGGCTGCATAAACAAGGTTACGAATCAGAGCTATTTACATTTGGTATTTGATCGTATTTTGTGCTTTGACTATCAGAAAAGGATAGCAAGTGTGATAGAGGCTAACAGATGTTAGCAAGCATTTCAGCAGCAAAAGTATTTCCAAGGCTGTGTATTTCAAGATCCTTGTTTAATTTATTTTGCTTAATTATCCTTTCTTGCATTTTTAATGCTCCTAATATGATAATACTAAGAATTGCAGTATGTGATTATGTATTGCTCATTTTAATATATGCTAGATGTGAGGGGAAATGTGGGTTGATGTCGGGAACAGATAGACTTGGGGGACCCAGCCCTGTGCCTTCCTGAGTTCAGCTCTGTCTCCTGCAGGAGGGGTCCAGGAAGGGACTGGGTCTTCTCTGCAAATGATGTAGAAAAGCGTTTCTCAAACTTTAATGTGCATACAAGTCCCCCAAGGATTCTGATTCCAGTGGTCTTGGTGGGGCCCCGAGATGCTGCATTCAGAGCAAGTTCCCAGGTGGTGGTGATACTGCTGGTCCTAAATCATACTTGGAGTAGTGAAGACGGGAAGACGTCAGGGAGTGAAAATGACATCGGTTGTATCCCACAGGCTGCTGAAAAACTAGTACCCCCTGCTAGTTGGAAATAACCAACACCCACTGACCGAGCCATGCCTGGGGCACAGGGCAGTTTACTCTGGGCTCAGAAGCTGTGGTCAAGGGCCCTGGTCCAACTCCCATCTTTTCAAAAGATCATCTTTAGTTTTATATGTGCAAAAGGAAAGCCACACCTGTGGTGAACTCAGTGATTCTGTATTTTATATTCAAAACCACAAATACTAATAAGAAAACAAAGGGAGAAACTTGTTAGGTATAATATCCAATTATAATTATTTTTACTCCAAAAGGCATGTCAAATAAATAATGCAGTTTATGTTACTTCTAGAAAATGCAGCAACATTAGTTAATTTACATAAATTATACAACTCATTATCTTTGTTTATAAAAAGCCTTAGCAATATTTTGGCTTATGGATCTAAAAGGGGAAAAAAAAAATCTCAGATTTCAGTTCAGTGTAATTTTCCTTTCCTGCACAGTCACCTTTTTATTTATTTACAGAAAGAACGTCTGTTTGACAGATCCCCTTAGGATTGCTGCCCTTTCCTCATGATGAATGGAATGCATTAAGTCTTAGTTTTGTTTATAAAAAGCCAAATAAATACAAGTGAGTTAATCCAAGCATCCAGAGAGAAGCCTGAGCAGCAGTTGTGGTTTCCTCTGCCGGCTTTGCCCAATGCCGACACCGACACGCACGCCTGCAGGGTGGGTAGGGGGCTGCGGGGACCAGGGAGCGGGGTTTCCAAGCCTCCTTCTCGTCTTCTCTGCCGGTACGTTCTCCGGCAGCTTGGGTTGGGTGCCGGCGTGCCGCCTCTGAGCAGCTGGACCCTTCCTGGTGTGTGGTCCAAACCAGGACCTGGGTGTCACCCCTGAGCACCTGAAATGTGCCTGGTCCCAACTGCAACATGCTGGACGTGTAAAACACACACTACATTTCCGAGACTTAGCATGAAAAAAAAAAGAACATGTTAAATAACCCATTCATATTTCTATTGATTACATGTTGAAATATTTTAACTATATTGGCCAAATAAAATATATCATTAAAATTAGTTTTACCAGCTTCTTTTTACTGCTTTACCATTGCCACCAGGACATTTAAAATGTGGCTTATATTGTCTCTCCACTGGGCAGCTCTGGGGCTATCCTATACTAACCAAGGGGCTGGGCCCTAGATTAATTTTGAGCACACTCATTGTTTAGACTCTGCTTCTATTCTTCTGCTGGCCCTGAATCAGTCTTTGACTCGTAATCAGAAATTTAGGATGCAATGCAGTAGAAAGGGTCGGTCTTGTTTGATGGTGTGGCTGGAAATTTGAGGGACACGTGGGAGAAAAACTGATACAAGAAAATTGAGCTCTTTTCTTTCGATGGCGCTTTGGTGCTTCTAGTTTAATATTAAAGCCTTTGCCTGTGGATGGAGGAGCCCAGCTCCCAGGCTGTTTCAAGTGGAAAATGATGAGTCCTAACTTCTCTTGCTCATGCAGACCCATCAGAAGGGCAAGAGAAAAGGACTGCCCCACGGCACGTCTGCGGAACCAAGGCGCACGTGCCAGAGGAGGGAATGATGGACACTGTTTCATTCACAGGGAAACCCGGGCCCTGCCAGGCACCAGGGTGTCTGGACTTATGGCATCAGCATGTTCAGAATATAACCCAACGCCAGCAGGCTTCTGGCTGAGACCACTGTGGGGTTCACTGCAGGCAGAGCCTAGGTCCCTGAAGCCCCAGGCCCGCCCCTGCCGGGTCCAGGTGAAGCTCTTAGCCCTCGTAGCATTTGGGAGGTTACAGACAAAGTGATTTCTGTCACTTGTGAGTTGTTGATGAATGATGCAATTCTTCCATCATCCACCCATCCATTCAAGAAACATTATTATACTTGGGTTTTCAGTATTAGCTCAGAGATATTGAAGTTCTGTACTTTGACCACCCGAGAGCAGAGAAATCCACTCAGCTGATCAATTAGAAACCTGCAGAATAATTACTGAATTATTTTGAGAAATGTTGAAGCCATTGCTTTTGGTCTAGGCTGTTATTCATTGGACATGATGAATTTAGAAATGCTAGTGAAAAAGCTTCTTAACTTTAGATTGTGACAGCCTTCATGGTGAGAACTGTGATATATATTCATGTTCACCCATATACTATAAGTATTTGTTATATTCACAATAAACTCTTTATAACTGTGAAAAAAAAAAAAACAAAGAAACATTATTATAAGCCCTCTGTGCCAGGCACTTGGCTGGGCACTGGGGATACAGTGAGGCAGAAAGCAGGTACATTCTCTGTCCTCTCAAAGCCCCCCCCGACTTAGTGGGGTGGGGACAGACACGGCAGCGGTAAGCAGTTAAGTACCTCAGGGCCCCCCTGAGAAGTGCTGGGGGTGACAAACAAGGCACGTGCCAGGTGGAGAATAACTAGAGGGCCCTGGCCTTCGGTGGTCCAGGGGCCTGAATGAGGCAGGAACAGTCAGCCCATGACTTCAAGCACAAAGGGCCATTGCTGTGAAGAACTGGGGCAGGGCATCCTCAGACAGGACAGCATGACGCCCCAAGGCTGGAGGGACCTTGGTTTTCTCCTGACGGAAGGGACCAGTGTGCTTGGGGCGCAGTGGACAAGGAGAGGGTGGCGGGAGGTGTGGCTGGAGGCGCTGGAGTCAGGTCGCATGGAGGTTCAGCTGCGGTAAGGATTTTGGATTCTGTTCTAAGGGTCATAAGAAGTCACTCGCGGGATCTGGGAGGCAGTGGGGAAAGTCCTGGATGGGTAACTTGGCCCTGGGCCGAGGGATACTGGGCGTGTCACCTAATCCCTTGGGGGTTGGTTTCTTCATCTACAAAATGGAAAGGCTGAGGGAGGGGAAGGGAAGTTGGCCAGAGCCTTCTCCAAATAGGAAGTTTTCTTCCTGCTTAAAATTGCCGTGATTCAGCGAGAGCTCGGTCTTTCCCCCTCCTGGAGTCGAGTGGCCTTCTTGCCCCCCACGGCTGGAGGGAGGGCAGATAGATAGATAGGTAGGTAGGTAGATATAGATAGATGATAGGTAGGTAGGTAGGTAGGTAGGTAGATAGATAGATAGATAGATAGATAGATAGATAGATAGATAGAAGACCCAAATGACTTAAACCAGGAGTGAAAGAGGGGACATCACTACTGTCTTTGTAGAAATAAAAAGGATTATAAAGGAATACAATGAACAAGTGTCTGTCTGCCAACAAATACATAACTTAGATGAAATGGACAAATTCCTAGAAAGATACAATTACTGAAATTGACTCAAGAAGAAATAGAAAATCTGAATAGACTTAAAACAAGGAAAGATAGTAATTTAAAAATCTCCTGACAAAGGAAGGCCAAGGGTCAGAGAGATTCGTTAGTGAATGCTAGCAAACATTTAAAAAATAGTTAATGTAAGTCATTGACAACCTATTCCAGAATGTAGAAGAGGAGGGAAATTTCAAAGGACATCAATTGTATCTCAATGCACTAGCAAATAAACAATTTGAAAGTCAAATTAAGAAAATAATTTCAGTTATAATAGCGTCAAGAAGAAAAAAATACTTAGGAATACATTTTTGACAAGAAGTATAAGACTTGGGCACTACAGAACATTGTTGAAAGAAAGAAGTTCTAAATAAATGGAAAGACATCCCATGCTGATGGATCAGAACACTTAATATTAAGATGGCAATAGTCCCCCAACTGATCTACAGATTCAATGTAATCCATATCAAAATCTCAGCTGACTTTTTTGCAGAAATCAATAAGCTGAACCTAAAATTCATATGGAAATGTAAGGGACCTAGGAGAGTCAATATAATCTTGAAAAAGAACAAAATTGGAGGACTCAAAATTTTCAATTTCATACTTAGTATAAAGCTACAGTTATTGAGATAGTGTGATACTGGTTTAAGGATAGACATATAGATCAATGAAATAAAACTGACAGTCCAGAAATAAACCTTAACATTTACGGTCAATTGATTTTCTACAAAGGGACCAAGACAATATAATCAGGATAGAATAGTCTTTTTCACAAGGGGTTCTGGGACAACTGTATATACACATGCAAAAAGAGAATTTGAGCCCCTGCCTTATATCATACACAAAAATTAACTCAAAGTAGAGCATAGAGCTAAATGTAAGAGCTAAAAATATAAGTCTTAGAAGAAGATAGAAATAAATCTTAGTAATTTTTAGGCTGGGAAATGATTTCTTTTATGACACCAAGAGCACAGATGATTAAAGAGAAGACTGATAGGTTGGACTTCATCAAAATTAAAAGCTTTTGTTCTTCAAAAGATGCCATCAAGAAAGTCAAAAGGCAACCTGCAGCCTAGGAGAAAACATTTTCAACTTATAAAACTGATAAAATACTTGTATCTAAAATATATAAAGAATTCTTACAACTTAATAAAAAGAAAAATAGCTCAGTTAAGATGGGCAAAGAATTTGAATAGACGTTTCCCCAAAGAAGATGTATGAATGTCTAATAGGCATGTGAAAAGATGTTTAACAATATCATTAATCATCAGGGAAATCAAAACCACAGTGAGATACTACTTCACACCCACTAAGATGGCTATAATTAAAAAAAAGACAGATAATAATAAGTGTTGACAAGGATGTAGAGAAATTGAAATGCTCACACATTGCTGATGGGGTTGTAAAATGGTGCTGCTGCAGTGGATAACAGTTTGTTAGTTCCTCAGATATTAAACACAGACTTACCATAAGACCCAGAAATTCCACTCCTAGGTATATACCCAAGAGAAATAAAACATGTATTTATGGAAAAACTTGTACACAGATGTACTTAGCAGCATTATTCATAATAGGCAATAAGTGGAAACAACTCAAATGTTGATTGACTGATGAATGGATAAATTAAATGTGGTATATTCATACAAGGAAATGTTTTTTGGTAATAAAAAGGAATGAAGTGCCAATACATGCTACAACATGGATAAACTGCTAAACATTATTCTAAGTGAAAGAAGTCAGTCACAAAAGACTATATATTATATGATACCATTTATATCAAATGCCCAGAATAGGGGCAATCTATAGAGACAGAAAGTAGATCACTAGCTGCCTAGGGCTGGAGGTGTGTGTATTGGATGGGGAGTGAAAGCTAATGGGAATAAGGTTTCTTTTTGGGGTGATGAAAATGTTCCAAAATTAGATTATGGTGATTGTTGCACAAGGCTGTAAATATACTAAAAATGTTGAGTGTACACTTTAAATGGGTGAACTTTACAGTGTGTAAATTATATATCAATAAGATAATTGTCTAAAGCAAAAATAATAACAATATATAGAAGCAAAGTGTATGACAACAGTAATACAAGGAACGCATGGGGAAGTGGAAGCATGTTGTTGAAAGGTTTTTACATTATTGATGGACTGCTATAATTATTTGAAGATAGAATACTGTGATTAAAAATATATACTGCAAATCCTAGAGCAACCACTAAAAACTAAGAGAAATAGCCAGCAACCCAGTAGTGGAGATAAAGTGGAATACTCAAAAAAAAAACAAAAACAAAAACAAAAAACAGGACAAATAGAAAACAAGTAGCTAGATGATAGAGATAAACCCAGACATCTATCATAATTGGCTAAAACATTCCATTGAAAAGCTAGAGATTATCTGAGTGGACACAAAAAGCAAAACCCAACTACATGCTTTCTACAAGAAACACTTTAATAATAAAGGCACAGATAGATTAGAAGCAAAAAGGTAGAAAAAAGATATAATGCACAAACACTAACCATAAGAAAGTGAAAATGATTCTATTTTCAAGCAAAGTAGACTTCAGGACAAGGACTATTATTAAAAACTAAGGAGAGACATTTTGTAATAAAAGGTCAGTCCATCAAGAAGACGTAACGGTTCTAAATGTATGTGCACCTAATTACGTAGCTTCGAGATACATGCCAAAGTGACAGAACCGAAAGGAGGAATAAATAAATTCACAATTGTAGTGGGACACATCAACATTCCTTTCTCAGTGATGAACAAAATAGATAGGAAATCAGTAAGGACGTGGAAAACTTGAATAATGCTATCAACCAACTTGATCTAATTGACATTTTTGAAACAAAATACCCAACAATAGAAGAATACACCTCCTTTCAACTGCACATAGAACACTTACTAATCTAGGCCTTGTGTTATGCTATAAAACAAGTCTCATCAAATTTAGAAGGATTACTATCTGTTTCCCTGGCAGTAATTGAATTAATTTAGAAATTCAGATATAAACTATATATCTGAAAAATTCCCAAATATTTGGAAATTAAACTACATACTTCTAAGAGTAAAACTTTAAAAAATCACAAAGGAAACTAAAAAATATTTTTAAATGAATGAAAAATAAAACATGACATAAAATTTGTGTGATGCAGCTAAAGCAAATCGTAGAAGGAAATTTATAGTTTTAAATGCTTGTGTAAATTGCTTATATGATATTTACATTTAAAATCAATAAATGTAATTCATATCAACAAAGGTTTAAAAATGATCTAAGCTTTTACATTATGAAGCTAGAAAAAGCAGAGCCAATGAAAACCAAAGTAGAAAAAAGTGATGGTAAATATAAAGGTGAAATCAATGAAATAGTAAATAGAAAAACAATTTGTAAATAGACGAACAAAACAAAAGCTGGATCTCTGCAAGATCAATAAAATGATAAACCTATAGTTAGTCTGATTGAGAAACAAATGAGAGAAAACACAAAATATTAGTATTATGCACGTAAAAGGAGGCATCACTACAGATGCTACACACATTAAAGGTAAAATAAAGGAGTACCATGAACAACTTTACAGCAATAAATTTGTCAACTTAGATGAAATGGACAAATTTCTTAAAAGACAAAATTTATTAAAATTGACACAACAAAAATAGAATATCTGAATAGCTTTATATTTATTAAATTGAATTTGTAATTAAAAATCTTCCCATAAAGAAAACTCCTTCATAGTGAGTTCTATTAAACATTTAAGGACAAAAATAATGCTAATCTTACCAAACATTATAGGAGGGTGGAACACTTCTCGGTTAATTTACGAGCCCAATATTACTCTGACACCAAAACTAGACAAAGACATTACAAGAAAACTACAGACCAATATCTCTCATGAACATAGATGTACAAATCCTTAATAGAATATTAGCAAATGAATGCAGTTGTATGTAAAAAGGACAATACACCATGATCAATGGGTTTAATTGCTAGTATGCAAGCTTGGTTTAACATTTGAAGATCAATCAGTGTAATTCACCGTCTTAAAATAACAAAGGATATTAACCATATAATCATATATTCAGGATTCATTCAACGAATATTTAAGGACTACTATGAGGCAGGCTTTTTATGCTTATACAATTGCTTTCTTGAGTATATTCCTAGAAATGGAATAGTAATGCTGGGTCAAAGTTGTGTCTACTTACAAATTTGATACATATGGCTAGATCCTCCTTTAGAAAGATTGTGTTAATTTCAAATGCACCAATATTTTTGAGGTCCTGCTGCTTATCAAATGGGCCCCATCCCACAGGACTTGACATAGGGCAGGGCACACAGTCTGTGCCTAGTATTATTAACTTAGTAACGGGTGAAACCTTTTGTGAAGCAAAAATTATTTGTTGCACATCACTATGGGTGTGTGTAATGCTTCTAGCTCACAGAGAGAAAAGAAAGAGTCCACCCTCAGTGTGGACTCAGTTTTTGGAGTGAGGTTTCCAACCTGCCATTCAACCATTTAATAATGATAAAAAATACAACAACAATAAAAGTAATAATGGAAGCTACCATTGATTATGCTAAGTGCTTTTCATACCTTATCTTAATTTCACAAGAACTCTGGGATGTTTCACTCATGAGAAACTGAGGCTCAGAGAGTTGAACAGTCGCCAAGGTCGCTCAGCTAGTGAGCAGCAGAGCATGTTTCATGTGCAAGACGTCCTAACTCCCCAGCGCAGACCTGTTCTCTAACTCCAGTCATGGATTTTGACTTTAACTTGTAAGTCTTCCTTTTCCTAACAGCCCTGGCTTTGGAGTTCATTCATCCAGTCATTCATTGCAGAGATATTTACTGAGCACCTTCCAAGGGCCAGCAGAGTAGGTAGCGGATAAGGTCCCTGCCCCCACGGAGCTTCCGGTCTGGTAGAGGAGACATAATTTCATCACCTAATTGTGTGAAAAGAACTGTGATTAAGGCTGTAAAGGAAAAGTGGAGGAACTCTAAGATCTTATAGCAGGAGAATCTGATCTGATCTGAGGATCAGTGAAGGCAACTCTGAAGAAGTGACGTTTCACTGAGATTGCCAGTGAGTGGGGTGGGGAGGGCAATGAGAAGGGGAGAAGCATTCCTTCAGAGGGAGAACATATGCAAAGGCCCTGAGGCATGTGGAAGGATGGGAGCTGGAGGTCAGGCTTGAAGGCCAGTTAGTGCACTTGGAGTGCAGAGCTTGAAGGGGCAGTGATGAGAAAGGCTGGAAACTGAGCCAGCAGAGCCTCAGGGGCTGTGTTAAGGCCTTTGAATTTAGCACTGGAGCAGCGGGAACCATTGGGAGGTTGTACGTAAGTGAAGAGCATCATTTTATTGTTTTAAAAACATCGCTTAAGCTGCTGTGTAGAGGATTGACTGGGGAGGGATGAGGATTCAAATAGGAGGGATTTCTCTTTTCATTCTTCAAAACAGGTGGGCTGGCTCCTTCTTTTTCCTTTCTCTCTTCTTTTTCTGTTTTGCTTACTTTCTTCTCCCTCTTCTGTTTTACCATTCTGGGCCCCAGCATCAGAACTGAAAGGCTACAGATGGCTCGGGTCTTAGAGCAGAGAAGCCAGGGGACCGGCAGCCCCGAAAGCTGTCATATGTCACACAAGTCATCCTTCCAGAGCCGCAGCTACCTTCCAGGCAGAATGTCAAGCAGCTTGGTACGCAGAGCAGCTGCTCCGAGCGGCTCTGAGCATTGTCAGAACACCATAAACAAAACGCTCGGGTTTCTGCAGAGATAACCTCCTGGCCTCCACCCCCATGCTTCCCCTGCTGTGGGCCAGGCTTTCTCTTCCAGCATCTGTTTTTGGTACTTCCAAAGCCCTCAGTGCGGGGCTCTGGGACACCGTGGAGCCTGCAAGCTAAAATGCCCGGCCAAGGTAGGAGCAGGTACTCCCTACGTCTGTTCTCAGGAATGAGAGGAAGCCTGAACCACGGCCTCCGTTACTGATGCAGAGCCCGGGCCCAGAGAGAAAGGACATGCGCAGCAGGAGCCTTATCATCCCAGAGCCCCACAGCTAGGAAGGGAGGGCAGGGAGCACCCTTCGTGCCATGCCAGGCAGGCCCAGAGGGGAGGACGTGCCCTGCATCAGGAAATGAGCCCTCGGTTGCTGCAGAAACCTTGCAGCACCTATAAAGGCCACTCAGCCCTCCCTGGATGCTTTTATTCCTGTAAATGTCAGAGATTCCTGGCCTTAAAAAAAAAAAAAAAACCCAAAACCAGTGACCATGATCTTCCTAACCTCAACATAGCCATGCCTCTTGCCCACCTGGGTGCCTGGCCTCATGCTAATTTCTTCCACCCTGTCTGGCTGGCCGGTCAGTGGAAGCTGTCTGGTTTGCTGAATGGTCCCCACCAGGAAGAAAACTGAAGGATTCATCTAAATAGCTTCCCCTTGGTTCATTCGAGGGAGTACTGGAATGATTCCCAATCCCCCCGCTTATATGATAAGACCCTCCAGTCCTAAGGACAAAAGTACTGGGTTCAGCAAAGACCGACGCTATGAGGGGGCTTCTGCAGCAGCAGCCCGGCTCTAGACTCTTGGTGGCAGCACATGGAGGAAGGGTGGGCTCATGGTGCCAGGTGGGTGTCGAGAAGAGGGATCGAGGGCAAGCTCTTCTTAGGGAGGCAGCATCCTAATTGCTGGGTAGCACAGGTTTGCAGTAACTGCTCAGGTAATCGCTTTATAATTGACTGCATCACCTTCTTCCTGTTTAATAAATAGCACGAATAAAACCAACCTGCATGTGGTGGGATTGTAATTCAAATTCCATTGACGATGGCTGCACATTTTTCATTTAGCATGTACAGGCAGTTTCTATGTAAATTATTTCGGAAGATTCTCCATGGGCTAATGACATGATTGTCTGGATGGACTGAAACGGTCTGAGTAATTGATACTACAATGGCATGGTGCATCTTGGAGAAAGAAATTGGCCCTGTAACTTATACCCTTTTTAAAAATTATTATTATTAAAGTCAAATGAGGAGAGGACTGCTGAAAAGCAAAAACAAATATTCATAAACAAGAATCCAAAATGTGACACATTTTGTTTTGAATTAAAGGGCCAAATTCTCTACAAACACAGAATTAATGATTCCATTGATGAACTTTCCAGTAAAAAATTATTAGTACTGGCAAAAAAGAAAAGATTCTCTTTTCACATCCCCCAATCAGCCGTTTTTTCCACCTGAGCACAGGACTCTTCTATTTCTAGCCCCCTGCTGGCAGCAGAAATTATATTAAAGACATTAGTTCAGTTTTTAAAACACAGACTCGTAACTTGTAAATTTATAACTAGGCAGAATATTAATCTTGCAAACCAATTCAGGGATCTCTTTAAAAAATGGCCTTCTGGACTTCAAGGCTGTAGATATATATTTAATAAGTTGAAGTGCTTTCCAGTTAATGCGTCAAAGGCCTGGTCCGCCACATGGAGAAAATAACTGTTGGAAAAACAAGGGTGAAACCTTATTCCCAGGTAAGTAAATGCCCTGAAAAATTGGATTCCATCCCCTTGAGTAGGAATCCCTGTGAATTAAGTATTCTGGCAAAGAGAAGTCAAAGCAGCAAAGTAGGAGAACAATCAAAAACTTGAAAATGAGTGTGCTCTTAAGGGAAAGAATTAATCATGCTAAATTAGAAAAAGTATTGAAATAGTTTTAGATTAATGCAGACTGTGAATATCAATATAATTGCAGCAGCTTAATTTGGCATAAAAAGCATCTAATGAAATATTTTAATATCACTGTCCATTCAGTTTGCCAGCTTGAATTTCATGGCTTTTAAATTGTCATTGCAAAATCTTCTAAATCCATGTAGTTTTTGTTGTTGTTCATGGAAGGAGTAATAAAGAAATGTGTACGCGTGTTTCATGATTCTACACCCAAATTCCTACTTTGTAGAACAGATGAGAACCAATCTGTCCTTCTTGCCAACTGTGCCAGGAATCAGCATTTCTCCAGGTCTGGAGGTCTCTGTGTTTTCCTGAGAAATGATTGGTTTAACAAGAGACACAGCTATTCCGGAGGAGAGTCTAGGAGCAGATAAGCCGTACAGGCATCCCGATCAGCCCCTCACTTTGCAATCGAGGCAATTGCCCCATTATTACGAGAAGGGGCTTCTCAGGAGGCTTATTTCTTGTGAATTCTCTGGCTCAGAGCACAATAAAAACACCAGCACACTGGAGAGGAACTCCAGATGGTAATTGTCTGGAGTACTTTTCCAAGGATCCTGCGGTCCCAACACCCTTCGCCTCCTGACACAGCGTATTTCTGGCTCTCCAGTTGCTCTGAGGCTGCTCTGCTCTGCACATCCCATAGCTCTTGCCCTTGTGCCCGAATCCCACCTTCTCTCGCCCCCCAGAAGCCTCCTCCTGGTTCCCTGAGACTCCTGCCTCTCTGATACTTGCCCCCAGATCAGAACTGCTAGACCAGCAATGACCAGCGATCTCTATTCTACTCAACGGAAAGCTATTCATCCCTCAGCCCAGACGAATTCTTGGCAGCTTTTGATAATGGCTCATCCCACCCTCCTTGAACCTCCTTTTTTTCTTGGCATCCTTGACCCAGAGGTCTGGGGCTTGGTGATCTCCATCTCACCACTCCTCTCTGTTCAGGTTTTGGTCTGAGCCTTGAGAGCGACTCTGCTTGAAGGCTGAGTAAAGAAGGAAGTACAGGAAAGGAAGGTCAGGCCGGCATGTAGGTATCCTGGGGTACAGAGACATTTAGTTTTGTTGCCTTGGGCCATAGGGAACATGTGAAGCTTTTGAGCAGGACAGAAATATGACACATGTCCCCGAGATTTCTGGATGATGATGTCTGTTACAGCAGTATTGATAACAGAGGGAATTTGGGAAAGCCTAACTTTCCGACAATAAGGAACCAGTTAAATAAATCAGGGTACTCAAATATTTGTTGAACAGATGATTATATAGAACAGCACAAGAAGAACAAACAAGAAAATAAATCATCTCTAATCCTATCCCCCGGCAGCACTTTTAATGTTTTTATGTCTTTCCCTCCCCTCCCCTCCACACAAGGTACACTACATACACTACCATCCTGACTCAGACATCCACGTGTGCTTTGGATCAGCTTTTCTACTTAATACTCTGTGGTAAGTGGTTTCTTGGGTCCTTGAATACGTCTTGCAGTCCTGATTTGAATGGATGACTGTTGTTCTGGGGTATGGCGCTCCTCGAAGTTTGGACGGAGACCTTCCCTTCCTGATCGCCACTTTCTCCAAGGCCATGTCATCCATGCCTAGCCCTCCATCAGCACCTGCTGTCGGGTGACTTGAACTTCTCTATCCCACCCCCCTCCCCAGACCTCTTCTCTGGGCTCCCGATAGGATAATCAACTGCCCCTTTGACATCTCCTGTTAGACTCAGCAAGTCCAAACCAGACTCATGACCTTTGTCTTCACATGCCTCTATTTCAGGGAAAGGCACACCATCCCTCCGGTTATGCAAGCCAAGAACCGGGAGGAGTTATTGACATGTTCACCCCCGTCAGCCCCTTATCCAGATAAACTCCGATCCATTTACGTCCCGAAGCTGACACATCCATCCCTTTCCCACCATCTCCTTGGCCGTCACACTAGCCCAAGCTGCCACCACCTGGACTTAGCATCACTCTTCCAAGTGGTCCACCTGTGTCAGCTCTCACCCCCAACCCATCCTCTATACTGAGGGTCTTTCCACAGTGAAAACTCCATGGGTCCCCTGCCCCTAGTTCTCAGAAGGGGACTTGGAACTATCTGGTTGGAAACAGGGACTCTGGAGCCAGCCTGCTTGGGTTGAGTCCCCGTTTCCCCTTCCGTGTTACAGTTTTCTCGTCTTCTGTGAGGATTGGGTGAGTCGATCACAGACAGTGGTCCTAGATCAGCCCTGGCACATAGAAAGGCTATTTCCGCATTTGCTGTTGTTGTTATTCTTTTGCTGTTGTTGTCTGTAAAATAGGGATTGTAGTAGGAAACTCATGAGTCAACACTGGCAAGATGCTGACGGGCATGCTGCCTGCAGAGTAAGCCCTTGGTTGCTGTTGGCCGTTCTTATGGTCCCTCTAGCCTCATCCTGTGCCATGTGCTGCTTCTGTCCCTGAGATCCACATGCTGCTTGAGTTCCTTATGCTCACCACGTGCCTGCCCACCACAGGGCCTTTGCACATGTTGTTCTTCTGCCTGGAACACTCCCTCTCCTCTTCCCCTGATTAATGTATTCTCAGGTCTTGGCTTAATGCTGCTTCCTGGCCCCACTGATCAGGCCACATCTCCCTGATGTTGGGTCCTCCTTCCTAGAGAATCCGTAGAACTTGTCCAAGGAGGGATGGCTTGATGGAGTGGAGCTCAGCTTTCCAGTCCCACGTGTGGGGGAAAGACACAAGTCCCACAGCTCTCTTGGAAACCCATTACTCCTCAAGGCCCCCCCCACAGTGTTCTGGTGGCCTCTGGTGGTGACGCACCATCCCAAGGCTCCTTCTGGACAGGTGGCCCCAATGGCCATAAGTCCCAGGAGGAGCTGTCCAGCCTGAGCTGGACAGAGAGAGCCACGTGTGCACCCGGCAGCTCACTTCCACGTAACCCCTGCCCCTGTCAGCACAGCTGCTGATGAGAAAACGGATTGGGAGGATCAGCAAGGGCCAATTTCCTCTTCTTTGTTTTCTTTTCATTTGAGAGAAGACAGACAGAACCTTGTCAGGTAATTACATCCCAGAGGGGAGAGTGTGGGGCAAATTTCCGGCCAAGTCTGCAATTCACACCCAGTTCCGTGGTGCATTATGCTGACTTGGGAAGCTCTGTGATGTGTGGGCTGACCCTGGCCGTGGTGTCACCTTTGTGGGAGCATTCTAGCCGGTGGTTTTATTGACTTGTGACTTAAGGATCATCCATGGTTCTCTCCAAGCCATTAGCAGGGGATCACCAGTGCCCTGCCCATCTCATGGTAGCTCTTCTAAACAGACACCCAAAGCCTTTTTTTCTTTCTGAAATACAGACAGACCACAAATACTATGGTTTATGAACAGCTGAGCTATTTTATTTGGTGCAAGGGAACGCTCCGACCTAAACATCACAGGAAGGGAAACCTGTGCTCAAGTGAACCAGTGGCCAGATCTGCCCCATCTCTTTTTACTAAACCAGAGATTCACAGGCCTCCTTTTGGAGTGAAAGTAGGGTCCCGAAAGGATCAGGCAGCTCCACAATGACACTTGCTGACTATAACACCTGGCAGCTATGACAATTATGCATCCTTTGTTCCAAGCCCCACTGATGGCTGAGATCCCTACAATGCAAAATTGGGACCAGCAGGAGACTCATGATGCAGGTGACCACGTACATTTCTAAATCTTTTACAAATTCACAGGCCACATGTGTCCTCTATTCACAGCAGAAAGGCCAGGAAAGAGCTGCTCCTCTATTATGTGTTCTCACATGTGGCTCTTTCTGATGCCTCCACCTCTGTGCTGATGCAGCCTACTGCATCCCGAGCACTGTGCTGGGCTCCAAGGACTGATGCCACCTGGTCTCTGCCCTCAGGGCACCCATCGCCTGAGTGATAAGGGGGTGGTGAGTCTTGGGAGGGCAGGGGAGACCTCCCTGGGAGACCAGCAGTGATTGGAGTCCTGAAGGGTGAGGAGGAGTGGGCCAAGCACAGAGGGGCATCGGGCAGAGGAGACAGCCCGGGGGTAGGGACAAGTGTGCCAGAGTGTGCCCTCATGCTTTAAAACTGCTAGAGCAGCGATTCCAGATCTGGGTATCTGGGTGGTCCCTGAAGATAGTCACAGGGGTCTGCAGCTGTTTGCAGCATTTTAAAAGGCCAAACAGAGATCTTCTGTAATAAGTTGTGGCCATGGCCGTGGTGTCCAAGCTCTTCTCTTTGGCTGGAATTACACCTGTTCAGAGTGGAAATGCTGCTGTCCTCCTGAGAAGTGCCGATGGGTAATGAAAGCGATCATGATATCATGGCAGCATTTGGCAGCGTTTTTCTCCACAGGGTGAAGATTTCTGGAACCACCAGGCTAGAGATGGGCTCTCAAGTCTCAAAGTATGTTAGGCTCAGAGTGGGAAGGGTGACCCCAAATATGTCTGACAGTCTACAAGTTAGAGATTTGGGGGGCTCTTGGGGCTGAGTGCAGAGAGGATAAGCCGGAGTGAAAACCCCAGTTTCATATTCACGAGCAGTGAGACCTCAGGCAAGTTAACCGGGCTTCCTGAGCCTTAGTTCCCTCCTTTGGTCCCGAGGACAAAGGCGCACTCAGGACTGTAGGTTGTGGGTGTAGAGTTTAGGCCAGGGCTTTTCACTGAATTGGCTCTTGGTGAATAGAAGCTGGAGCTGCTACTCTTATTCTTATTACTATAAGCGTCCAGCATGATTGTGATTGTCACTGTGAGACTTACTCCGTGAGTATAAATTCAGTCCATCCGATTCTGCCTAGCTGAGATCAGCCTGCCCTGAGAAACAGCAACTTTGGCAGCAGGGGAGACCAGAGAACAAGGGAAAAGTAAGTTATATTTATCACGAAACACTTGGCAGGTTGAACAGGCTTGGGGGAGGGGAGGATGCTCCAGAGGGGGATTTTAGTGATTGGGAGCAGCTGGAGCAAAGTGAGCAGCTCGTGGGGGAGGGGGTTGCACCTGCATGCACGAGGGTCCACGCCCCAGCCAAGGACATGCGTGTGTCTGCAGAATGCATGTTGTTGTGAGTAAGGCCGAATGTGGCATCACTGTTAATTTGTTTTAGGGCTCCAGTTGGGTCTGTGATGGTGCAGATGTGGGGCATGGTGGTCATCTGGGGGCAAAGACCTCTGAGCAGGCCTGGTCTCATGAGATTTCTAACGTGTGTGTACAAAACTGCTCTTCGGACTGGATTGGGCTCTTCTAACCAAGGTCCTCCACCTTCCTTCTTTCCCTCCTCCTTCATCATCATCCTAGCTAATATTTTTACACGTTATATTGGTCAGGATAGCTTAGACCATGCTGTGTAACAAATAAACCCTGCAATACAATGGCTGATTACAATACGAGTTTACTTCTCACTCACATTACAGGTCCAGTAGAGTCAGACACCTCTTCAGAGTGGTTCTCCCACAGGCAGTGACTCAGGGATCCCAGTCCTTCCATTGTATGGCTCCACCATCTCAGAGACTTTCCTTCACAGCCCTGAGGACAGGGAAGAGAGAAGGAGCCAGGCCCGGAAGTGGTGTACATCACTTTCACCCTCATTTTATTGGGCAGAGCTCAGTCATATGGCCAGTCTACGTGCAAGGAAGGCTGGGAAATGTAGTCTCTCTTGGCTCAGGGGAAGGAAATGACATTGACGAACATCTGGCCAGTCTCTACCATATGTATATTATCTCACTTACTTTTCCAGAGAATCCCATGGACTTGGTGTCACTATTATCCCTATTTGTAAAAGAGAAATCTGAAGTACAGGGAGGTTCCCTGACTTCCTCTGGTAAGTGGTAGAGCTAGGCTTCAGGAATAGGAATTACGGCTCTCAGGTCCACACTCACACAAGCCCACACAAAGAGCTCCACACCCAGAGTGCTTTCCAACACGAAGGGGTTGCTTTTTGTCCAAAACCCCTGGAGCACTTTACCTCCATTTTACTTTGCACTATGGTTATTCAATTTATCTTCTCTATTAGACTTTAAGTTGCAGAATCAATGTCAGGTATGCATCTCTGCAATGTCCTTAGCCTAAAAGATACTTAACGAACACTAGTTGAACAGAGTACCTAGGGTGTGGGTCATTAAGTCACTAGGGAGTCTGGGGTCATGAGTATGGAAGGGAGAAGCAGGAAAAGAAGAATTTGGATGAAGACCCAGAGGAAGGGCAGTGTGCTGGATGCGGCGAGGCCAAGGGTGAATCGAGGGTTGGGAAGGAGGTGTCGGTTCATTTTGTTACACGAAGCAGAAGCATATCGGAAGAGAACAGTAACCAAGAGGCCGTTGGTGCCCTTGGACAGCACAACAAATGATAGACAGGAGCCAGAATGCCAGGGGTTGAGTGGAAAGTGGTGGGAGGTGGTGCTGCTTGGTGCAGACCCCTCCTGTCATACATTTGGTATCAACAGGAGAGATGGGGTAGTAGAAGCAAAGTTGGGGTGAGGTCTTCCACGTGTGTCTGTATGAGGGAAAATGAGTAGAAGGGGCGAGAGTGAAGAGTCAAGGGAAAGGGTTGGTTTTGGGAGCCAGTCCCAGAGGACGGAGGAAAGCAAGAGGTTAAGATCACAGGTGAAGGGTTGACCTTGGAGAGGGTCTCTGAGACAGAGGAAAAAGGGGAATATGGGCCCAGATGCCTCATCTATGAAATGAGGGTGTTTTCCCCTGTACCCCCTTCATGGTTACCATGGCTGTATTGGGTTAAATAGTATCCCCCCCCCCCCCGAGAGTTATTTCCACTCAGAACCTCAGAATGTGACCTTATTTGGAAATAGGGCCTTTGCAGATGTAACTAATCAAGTCAAGATGAGGTCACACTAGATTAGGGCGACCTTCATCCAGTGACTGGTGTCCTTATAAGAAGAGGGAAATTTGGACATGGACAGAGGGAGGGAAAAGCCTGTGAAGACAGACACAGAGATGGGCCCTGCCAACACCTTCCTTTTGGACTTCTGGCCTCCAGAATGGTGCTAGGATAAATTTCTGTTGCCTTAAGCCCCCCAGTTTGCAGTAGTTTGTACAGCAGCCCCAGGGAGCTAATACAGTGGGGAACACATGAGATGCATTTGAAAGTAGCGGGAAATGTATACTTGCTATCAAGTGTGTGGCATTTTTCGTCAAAGTCATCACAAAAGGGAAAGTCAGGCAGCGCTGCATGGACCTGGCCTAGCCGAGGCGAGGGGTGGTTGTGAGGGAATTCAAAGTTCCCACCTTTGAAAGTGCTTTCCCTTGCTTGGAGGTTTTCTCCTGTATTATGCGTAGACTCTGGATTTAGGTGATTAAAAAAACTTTTTTTTTTTTTTTAACCTTACTGGTTACCTGCAGCCTTGGTAGAAGCAGTTTATCTGCTTCACTTTTAGATTTTGAAAGAGCCATGGGTGGGGCTCCAGTTCCTGCACTTTACCTGCCTTCCTTCAGGGAGGGTGGCATTTGCGAGAAATGCCCCTGGTCAGGCCGTTTTGCATTTCCAAATGGAAGTGTTGAAACTCCTAACAGCCAAAGCACTTGCTGCCTTAATCTTCCAGCTTGTATTAAGATAAATTTAAAATACTTTCTCCACATTTAAACTGACTGCTATCTTCAGCTTTTCTTTACTTGAGTAAGTGCAAACCCTTTGCAACCATTTTTTATCATCATCGTCACCATCTTCCTCTTCATTGTGACATCAGTATGGTGGGGACATTGACTCTCACTTGTCCCCCCGATGGAAGAGAGCAGTGGAATCAAACTCCCAATCACCAGAAAATCCCCAACATTTTCTCAGCTTGTGTATTTACCTGCATGTTTTCTGAGGCTCCTTTGGACTTTACTGTTCTGGAATTTTCCCTGATTTGGGAGGTGAGGCAATAGGGTCACAGGTGAAATGGCTCAGCTCTCAAGGGCAGGAGAGGAACTGACCCCTGAGGCTTGTGTGCTGGGTGCATGATACGGGCTCCCATGTTCTTCTCAGTTGGCCAGAACCATAGCCCCATGCTGGTCCATGGAAGGTGCTGGAAGGTGCTGGAAGGTGCATGGAAGGCAGGGCCTGGTTTCTTCGTGGTGCACCCACTGAAAGCCCCAGGTGGGCCTTTGCTCCAGGCGCAGGAGCAGTGCCCCACGGCTGGGGGTCGTGGAGATTCGAACAGGTAGAGAGACGCAGGAGCAGCTGCCCTGTGGCAGGACCACCTCGTGCTGCACTGGGGAATCTCAGAAGACCTGTGCTTGACAGAATGCCATGCTGGTAGGGGCGCGTGGGCTGTGGAGCCAGCCGGAGCCGACTCTGCCGTGGGGTAGTTACGCAACCACGGTGGGCCTCTCTGAGCCTCAGTTTCCTCATCTAAAATAGACGTAATAATGCATAACTCCTAGGAGTTGTTGGAAGAAGGTGTCTATTAGGTGCCTGCTCCCAGTAGGCTGATCGTTCCTCTGAGTGCCCCCTCCCATCACCCCTAGCAAATGATCTACTTGTCCTGTAGGCCCAAATTATTTCCTAGCGATGAATTAGCCGCTGTTGGAGGGATGCTTCCTGGGGTTACTTCAGCTGCCTGAACAGCTCCAGCCTGCCCTGGGCTTAATGCTTCACTCTTCTGTGCTGGCAGAAGTGGAAGAGCAGAGAATTTAGCCCGGGAACGGTGACCAGTGTGGGCAGGGCAGTCAGCCTGGATCCGTTCCATTGGCGTCATTAGCATCAGACGTTTTTGGTTGTCACCTAAATTCGGCTTCTTCTTTGGAACTCTAGAGGCACATTTCCAACAACTGTCTGGAAACAGAAAGTGATGCAGGGAAGAAAACCAGATGCCAGCTTCCCCCGCTGTTTGGATGGGGCTCTGTAAATGGAAACATCTGACAATACCGTCCAAGGGCACGCACGTCCATCTCAAAGCTGGCGCGTGCGTCGCGGGGAGGGGGAATGGATGGCTCACACGTGCTCTGACGTTGACATTGAATATTTTAGTTTGCAGAAATTTGACATTAGGGACTTCCCTGGCGGTCCAGTGGTTAAGACTCCATGCCCCCTCTGCAGGGGGCACGGGTTTGATCCCTGGTCAGCGAGCAAAGATCCCGCATGCTGCACGGCGCAGCCAAAAAAAAAAAAAAAAATTTTTTTTTTCCACCAACACTATGAAAAACCAAATCAGATTGGAGACCTAAGGACTGGTGGCCAGAAATTAAATATTTTAAAAATAAAATATATGGAGACTGAATTGCTGAAGCAGTGGCTTGTTCTGAGGCTTCCTGGGATGTGAGCTAGAGAGAAGGTTTATTGGACAGAGCCTTCTCTGGGGATCAATTCTGAACGACTCTTACATACTGGCAGTTTGCAAAGGAGAGGAAAAAAGTTATTTGAAAGAACTTATTTAGCAGACAGAGCCAATATCCTGTGTTTTCTGGAAGCCACCTTGTGTTTCAGCTCCAGTGAATGTGGATCTCTTTCGGATCTTTATGGGAAGCTTGAATACACTGGAGAGGCTGAGGGTGCTGTTAAAACCCCCCAGCCTGGGGCTTCCCTGTGGTCCAGCGGTTAAGACGTCACCTTCCAAGGCAGGGGGTGCGGGTTCGATCCCTGGTCACGGAGCTAAGATCCCACATGCCTCGGGGCCGAAAAACCAAAACATAAAACAGAAGCAATACTGTAACAAATTCAATAAAGACTTTAAAAATGGTCCACATCAAAAAAATCTTAAAAAAAAAAAAAACCCAAAAACCAAAACCCCGACCTCTGCTACCCCAGCCTCGCCATCCATTCTGAGGACTTGATTGTCTTCTGAAAGATGATACATGATGGTGCTGCTTCTTTCTTGGGACTGTCAGCCCAGATGCCAGGTCCCCCACTCTCTGTGCTCAGGAGCGAGAAGCTCACACTCCCCGATCCACCCCAAGTGATCCCTGACTGAATTCCTTCTGAAGAAACCCCTTCCCAGCCCTTACGAACCACTGAGGGCTGCTGTTCCTTCCCTGCCCTGTTCGAGGCCCCTGCAGCTGGTGTGCATTTGCCTGCTTAGAAAACTCAGCCACTTTGCCCAAGCGAGTTGGCATTATTGCCGTCGTGCCCCCAGCTCCCTTCCAGAGGCCTCCCAGTTCAAAGCCGAGTGTTTTCTGCGCTTTGCTTCCCCTCTGGGAATTGCACAGGAGTTCCTGCAGAGCAGGGGCCCACCCCAGCCCATCCTCCCACCAGATAGACAGACATCAGGAGTGATCTCCCGGAAAGCCAGTCCTCGCCCGTTCTCCTGGGAATCCTGGAGAATCACGTAAGAAGCAGCAAGCACTTGGCATGGGTCCAGCTCCCTGCTGGGTTGCTGGGAGTTCTAAAGCCCAGCTGATTTCCATGGTAATTTTTCTGCTGCACCCCACCTATTGACTGCTTTCCAGTAGAGAGGGAAGGACCTGGGCTGGAGAAGCTGGGGGTAGGGGTGGAGGCTGGTAAAGGATGAAGAACACAGGCACAGCTTGTCCCAGGGACCAGAGGCCTCCCCAGCTTCAGAAGCTGCTGCCGGAGGCCCGCTGCGACCCGGATGACATGTGCTGGAAGGCAGCCGGCCCGAGAGAATCATCCCTGCCCGCACCTGGAGGCCATTCCCGGGCTGGCGTTTCTCTGGCACTCAGAGTGAGCAGAGCCCATTTGGTCGTTCGTCAGCCAAGACGGAAGAGTCATGATGAGCCGATTTATAGAGCATACAGAGTGTTATGGCACGAAGGCCCAGGTTGTTCTGTGATCCATGTGCACCTTCCTGTTTGGGTTTGTTTGTCATTTGTTTTCTCGCCATCCACCGAGAAATGTATTTATCACTACAGCTTTCATAATGTGGCGGTCTGCTTTCATCTGTTACAGCACAATGCTCCTATTTCAATGCAATTGAAGCAGCGGGTGGGGGAGTTGGAAATGGATAGCATCCCACTTAGGACTCTGGATGGGGCACTCCAGACACGAATTATCCCAGCTTAATGCCTCAAGGCATTGGGGTTTCCCCTGGGCATGAGGACGAGGAGTATCTTCACGGCTTCTTGTAATATTGCTGGCCAGGGTCCCGAGCTATTTCGTGCCCACCTTTCTCCAAAAGCTCAGAAATACCTTTGGGGTCTCTTTGGAGCTGGTTGCAGGAGATATTGGTAGTAATGAGTATTTGGCTTTTGTAATCCTTTCTCTGCTCCATGCCAGCAGCCTCATGCTTCCCACCTGTTAAAGAGTGCAAGGGTACCACTGGCAGGCATTTCGCAGGGGAAACACAGTTGAGCCCCAAGCCCAGAGTAATCCAGGCTTCCCTCATTTCTGTGCAGATGGCACCAGTTAATCCTGGGTGCCCATCAGAGGAGGTGCCTGAGGAGATCACTGCTGAACAAGCTCTCCCTAGAAGTACAAATGGCTGGGATTCTCGGATGGGGGCAGGGGAGGCAGGTGGAGGCGAGCCCCAGGTGGCGGGGGATTCCTTCGTGGGTTTGTGGATGGGGCTGTGCTCTTCAGCCTGGTCTGACCCCCCCTGGGGGTTTATACTCTTGCCCACTTGCTGAGCGTAGGCGTTTGGGGCTACACTGCGTTTCTCCCGGGAGCAGGCAAGGAGGGAAACTCAACAGCTCTCATAAATCCTTGTGAAACTGCAGAGATGGGCAGTCACCTTGAAGGACAGTGGACTCAGGCCCCCAGAACTGGACTGCGCCGATGGAAGCTGTCCATGGGACAAGAGAGAGCGTCAGAGGGACAGGCCGTCTTGGCCAGCAGCCAGCTCATACATGGTCCGTGGTGAGACCAGCCCTGTGGAGAAAGGGCTGCCTTGGCCTCCTCTGCCCAAAGGCTTAAACATAGAACCCACCTGCTCTCCTTCGGTTTCCCAAAGAAAATGTTCCAAATCATACAGCTTTCTGGTCCCTGGAGTAGTGATTTCTTGTCAGACGTTAATAAATTTTCATTTTATCCCCGTGCCTTATGAACTTGGTTAAAGGGAAGACAGCCACTCTCTGACTCTGCCATCACTCCCTGCAGGTGAGGACCAGCCCTGCCTGGGTAGAATCACGGGGCAGTGACTCTGGGGGTTCTTTCCCTAATGGCCTCTGAGGCCAAGGCCCTTGGTCACAGGTTTGCCCCACAGCTTCCCTCTGCACTTGACCTGGCCTCCAAGGTCATTCTGGTGTCGACTTTCCTCCCATCATACCCCGCCTCCATCTGGCTGCCTGGCCAATCATCACATGTGGGCAGGGGCACGGGCCAATCGTCGCGTGTGAGCGGGGACACGGGCCAATCACCGCGTATGGGCTGGGGCACGGGCTGGGCTAGCAGTCGTCTTCCAGGTGTCAAACGCTGGCTCTAGCATTTACCCATCATGTGACCGTGAGCAGCTGTTTAAGTCCTTTCTGCTTTGGTTTTCTATCAGTAAAACCAGGATCGTAGTGGCACCTCCCTCTCTGGGGGTTGGAGATGTACACATGTGGGGCAGCACGTGTCCAGCGCTTGGAGCGGCGCGTGGCTCACACATGTGCTCAGTGTCATCAGGGGGCCCACGGATCTCCACGTAAGATCTTTCGGTCAGCGGCCCAAGACTGAGAACTAAACCCCTCTACGCGTTTTCACGAGCTGACTTCTTCCTTTCAACCAGACTGTAGCTCCTTCAGGGGAGGGTTCGCTGTATGTTTCTTTCCAGTCTGCACCATGGAGTCTGGCAGCGCCCTAGTGCACGCTGGCTGATTGAATGGCTGGTGGTACTGTGAATCGGGGGTGTAGGTTAAGAAGTCTTTTCCAAATTACTTCCAGGTGTTCGTCATTTCAACATCACATAGCCACACAGGAAAAGGCCCACTGTGTGATATTTATTCATCTATTCAACAAATACTTATTGAGTGCTTGCCATGGCATGGTCCTAGTTCCTAGGGATTCAGAAGTGAACCAGACAGATAATATCCATGGCCTCGTGTAGCTTACTAGCAGCAGGGGAGACTGACACAATGGACAGATACAATCCAGGAGGTGATCGGTGCCTCTTCAGAAGGCAGGGTGTATTAGTTACCAATGTTTGGGTAACAAATTACTCCAAAACTCAGAAGCTTACAACAGCCATATTTATTCCTAACCATTTGTGTGGGCTGGGGATCCAGGCATGGTTTAGCTGGGTCCTCCAGCTCGGGGTGTCTCCCAAGACTGCAGGCCGGGTGACAGTCAGGGCTGCGGTCATCTCCAGGGCCAACTGGGCCCAGATCTTCCAAGCTCACTCACATGGTTGTTGGGAGAATTCAGTTTCTCATGAGCTGTTGGACTGAGGGCTTCAGTTCATCACTAGCTGTTTGCTGGATGCCACCTCAGTTCTCTGCCATGTGGACCTCTGCAGATCACACTCACAGCACATCAACACATTTGGCAAGTGAGAAGAGCCAAAGGGAGTGAGCCTTCTAGGACCTTTGACTCAAAGTCTTTTGTACCAGTCTTCTGAGTGAGGAAGGTGCTATTAGGAACTCCGCCTTACAGATGGAAAATGAGCCACAGAGAGATTAAGTATTTTGCCCAAGCTTATGCAGCTAGTAAGTGGCAGGGCCAGGGTTTGGCCTCATGCTATTTGGCCCCAGCGTCCGTGCTCCTACCTATCTCGTTGTACCATTGCTCCACTTTCAGTCTTCCAGATAAGAAAAGATGGTTGTTCAGTTACTTTAGCAGCAGTGGAGGTGGTGAGAAGTGAGCTGACAGGGGGTGCATTTTGAAGATATTGTTGGTAGAACTTGTTGATAACTTGGCTGTGGGATAAGGGGAAAGAAAAATATGAAGATGATTCCCAAGTTGCAGCCTGAGCAGCTGGATGAAGGATGGTGCCATTAACGGACATAGAGAATCATAGGAGAGGAGAGGGCTTGGGGGGAAAATCAAGAGGTATGTTTCAGCCACATTGAATGCAACATTCAAGTGTGGATGTTGAGTAAGCTATTAGATATATAATCTGGAGTTCAGGGGTGCAGTCAGACCAGAGATACAGACTTTTGTAGGCATCAGCCATGGGTGACCACCCAGGGAAAGTGTACAGAGGAGAGAAAATGACCAAAGACTGAGGCCCTATGACACCTAAAACATTTAGCAGTCTGGGAGAAATAGGGAGAGCCAGCAGAGGAAAAGGAGACAAAGGGAATCATGAGGCAGAGGAGAACCAGGAAAGCGTGATGACCTGGACACCAAGTGAAGAGGAACTCTGAAGAGGAAGTGGTTAGCTTTGCCAAATGTCTGATGGGGGTATGATTGGGACGGGGATGGAGGATCAATGGGAAAAGAAACTGCAAAACTGTATGTTCAGAAAGATCCTAATTTTGCAAAAACAATTTCTCCCCCCTAAAAAAAGCTCTTTTTGATTTTGATTATTAAATCTGTAGACCAATTTCAATCGATGAACATGGTATACTCTAGATATTATGGAACTTATGTTGTAGGGAGTCTGGATTGTGTTGTTTTCTGTAAAGCATGTTGATTTTTGTTCTGACAGATGACTTGGTTCTACTGTTTTGATATGGTCGGTCTATTTTGGTTTTGCCCTTAGTTGAATGCTCTGCTGCTTATGCAAGGATGTGGTCCTTCCTCTTAAGCCTGGGCTTCCTGGAGTCTTAAGTGAATGCTACAGGTACCCAGTGAGGGTTCTCACATCTGGCTGGGCCATAATTCAAGGTCCCCCAACCCTGCGTGACCTCCAGTTTCGCTGTTTAGCCTTCAGTGCTATAGTATCTAGAGTCTTGCCCTGCATATGGGCAGCTCTGCCCTCAACCACGTACCCCCCAGGAACCTCCAAGCAGACTTCTGCAGACTTCCTTCTACACAGCTCCCTTCTCTCCAGGGCTCAGACCTGCAAATTCTAGCTGCTTCAGCAGCCCCAAATTCTGATTTTTGCCTTCTCTGATCAGGGAGGCTGCTGTGCCCAGCTTGGACCCCACCTCCCTGTGTAATGGTCCAGAAATTCGGCAGATGTAGGGCTCACCTTGTGTGTTTTCTTTCTTATGGGATCACAGTCCTGAACTGCCTGTCATCCAGTGCCTGCAAAGAGTAGCCTCAGATATTTTCATCGAGTTTTATGGCTGTTTCCAGGAGGAGGGCAGGTCCAGCTTCAGTCCCTTCATTGTGGCTGGAAGCTGAGTTGCTTTGATTTAATGTCTACTGTTTCCTCCCATCCCCTGCACCAGATCGTCACCCTTATGGGCAACAGTTCTGTATGTGTTTGCAGCGTGATACAGAGCAGTCCTTTTCATTGAAAGAAAATCATCAGACAATTTGCAATCTGAAATAAACAAAGACCATTGTAAAGATGTGGTGGTTGCACTTTTAGGCTGGTGTCTGTAGGGAACTTGCAGGGGCGGGTTCTCAAGGAAGACTCTATGGAATGTGGTTGGACAGAGAGCTCCAGGGCTGAGGACTGGGTGGACTTCCCGAGGGGGAGGTGCAGGGCGAGAGCCAAGGAAACATGGCAGGGGTCCTGGGTGCAGCTCTGAGGGCTGAATTCCTCCTCAGCATTCCCCAGAGATGCATGGTCCCCCCGCCCCAACCCAGGATGCTCCCTTGCAACAGACCTCCCCTGTTCCTTATATCAAAGCTACTTTCTGCTCTAGAAAGGCCACTGACAAGTTCTGCCCAGGGTCCCTGGGGTGGCCAGGAATGGATTTTCAGCTTGGAGGGACAATGATTGTCTTTTCCCTGACTGTGAATTGAAACGGGACCGGTAGCTCTCTCTGACCTGGTGCATGTCACCCTCTCTCTTGGGGGTCTGTTCACACAGGTACCTCCCTCCATCTACAGTCTTGGGATTCCTGTGACTTGCTACAGGGGAAATTCTAGAGCTTTGTGCCCAAATGGCCCTTCTGGAGTACCAGAAGTCTGTTGCATATTTCATCACTTCTATCTGAAGGATGTTTTATAGATGTCTCAATACATTCTACAATAGATACGTATTAAATTGTTTATCCAGCAAACTTTTATTAAGCACCTAAGATGTGCCAGGCATTGTGCTAGGTTCTGGAACCCCCAAATCCCTGACCTAGGGCCTCAGAAATGCACTCAGGGACAGTCTTGGAGAGAAGGGTGAGTCTGGACTCATGCACTGAGATAGAGAACACCAAAACATTCAAGACGGGCACTCCTGAGCAGTTAGCATTTGGGCCTCCCTTCCCCTCTGCTCCATTGCCAACCAGGCTGAGGGTTTCTGGATGCACAGCTGGCTTCTTCCTTCTCCAGCAGTGACCTAAGGAGGTGACTTGCTTTAACGAAGGGGCTACCGTAATAGAGTCAGATGTCTTGAGTTTGCATCTTGCCTCACTCCACTGACTTGCTGTGTGACCTTAAACAAGTACCTTCCCCTCTCTGGGACTGGCTCCTCATCTTCAAAATATCTGAAAATTTTGTTTCAAAATATGAGCTGAAGGTATAGAGACTTGGGGTCCTTACCCAGGTCATTCTGTGTGTTTATGGATTGGTCATTAAGAAGACCAATAGTAAAAGTATACTTTGTAGCAAAACAGTATATGAAACGACTTGATTTCTTTACATTAAAGGCACTCTTTACAACTAGGAATATTATTAAAACCATCTCAGCCTCTGAGCAAGAGCTTCAGATCTGGCCCTGTGACAGCATCATCAGCTCTCTCCCCCACCCCCTTATGACAATCCTGCCTGTGACTCATAGGGACTAAGGCAGGGGGAGAAGGTGGGTGGTCTGGCCCGCCCCACTAATCCCTGCTTTCTCTGGAATTCTCCACTTGTTTATAGTCTGGGCAACTTGCCTCCTGCTGCTGCATGACTCAGACTCGGAGAGCATCCAGCCTCATCGGCAGCCAGCGGCTCCCCTGAGTCGGAAGCTGGCCATTGCGTCTTAGTCTCCTGGACCCTTCAGATAAAGCCCTACATCTCCATCCCCTCCCTGGCGGCACCACCGCAACCCCACGTGCGCCATCGAGAACACTCGTGCCAAGGACCTCGAGAGGTCCCAACCCCACCCTGGGACAGGATTTCCCATTCCTCTTAGGAATTTGTTTTGTTTTGCTTTGAAATGTAAGTTTATTTCCGATCAGGGGCAGATAAGAATTTTTTGGGGTCTGAAGCCAATACAGTTGGGGATCTTGTATAAATACAAAATAATGAACACAAAATTAGGCCTAGCATCTTGGAAGGGGTCTGTCCATGCAACACACGGGTGGTGAGGCTGGGGGCAGTCCTGAAGCTTCAGTACTGGTAGCTTCACGGTAAACCTGACTGCAGTTCTGACTCACTTAAGATCTGGAATAACTGCCCCCCACACCTTCAGTAAATTATAATTTAGGATAAAGTAAGAGAATTGCTTGCTGTATAGTTATGTTAGAATCAAGCAGCCACTGCGTAATTTAGATGTGAGCTAGTATTCTTTTAAAAATTTTTCCTTCACATAAAAGCAACAGATTGAATGTCCGATGAGTCACAAATGCCCTTCTGAAAACAACAGCATTAGAGGGGCTCACTCAGAACACGTCCTTTTCCTTCTTCCAAAGCTGCTCCTTCCGAACGCTCCTTCAGATGCTGGCACGGAATCATCCACCCCCCCCCCCCTTCTTTCTCCCCTTCTCCTCCTGCCCCACCCCTGCACGTGCTGCCAGCTCAGCAGACATTTAACACATCACATCCAACACCAACGTTTTTAACTACAGCAATTGTTTAAAAAATTGTCCGGAAACAGGTTGAACCAGAAAATGGAAAGATTGTCAGTCATCGGCGGGTGATAAGGGGAAGCGAATTCAAGTCCTGCTGTCAGTTGGCAACATTTCCCAACTGTCCTGGTGTAAAGTGATTCCAGAACAACTTTATTTGAAGAGTCTGTGTTGCACTCAAAGTAAATATTAATTCCCTTATGCCATAAACTTTTATTTATCATGACAGCAAGTCATAAAATTCTCTTACTAGAATATAGCTTCTAAATTGCATATCATAGATGAGATACAGCGCTCATATTGGATGCTAGCAGCAATTACCCACCATCCTTTAGGCAAGTTGGTATTAAATGTGCTTTCTAAGTATGAGGCACAGTCTGAGCTTATGAAGAAAATCTTCTGTGGCTATTTTCCAGGTGCCCAGAACTACAAGGAGAGGGTGACTGAGAAGTCACACAGCAGGGGCCAGGCACAAGGATCAAAGGGTACAGAGTCCCTGGCAGTAATTCACTGAAGTGTTCTTCGCATAGTTTGGCTCTGACTTTTTCAATTACATAAATTGCTCATTAGAAGTGCCTTGTAATTGCCTTACTCTGTGGTATTGTGAGAAGTGTAGGTTCTAATTATTCTTTTTTGATTTATAGTGTGGTTTGACTTGTTCAGGGTGATGGTTTGAAAATATGGATCTGCTTTAATTGTTGTACCAAGTGAAAATAGATGACTCTCTTTATCAAATCCCTTGACTCTGTGTTTGGGGAGTACAAGGGGTCTTGTGGTTTCTCAGCCCTTGTTGGTAACCGTAGGGGGTTTGCCAGGCGGGGCCTGGGGAGAATCCCTCTCAGCCTGAACGGGCAGCACTTTGGGCTCTGCCTGACCCTGGGGTGACCTGAGCAGAGCTTGGCAGTGCTTAACCTATGGATAGATTTAATGACACCTGCCCGGAAGTCCCCTCACCTCTTCCCCACAGTATGGATAGGACAGGAAGAGCCAAAGCTCTTTCTTATCTTTGGAGGGCAGGGCAGGGACGATGGGTGCTGGGGGGCAGGAGGGGTGCTCTTGGGATCTCTGCTGCAAAGCCGTCATTCCCCTTGGCCCCCGCCCAGCCAGCTCTCACCTCCTGCAGCATCAGGCCTCCGCCTCCCCAGCCAGCCCTACCCGGAGCTCTGTAATGGGGCCGGGCTGCAGGCTTGCCCGGCCCCTGGGCCCGGCGCCATGTCATCCAATGCCTAGAATTGATGAGTTGTGAGACCAGAGCCATGGCTTCGGGGGTAAACTTCCAGGACCTGCTCTGGCTCATTTGTAGCCACTGATGAATAAAAACTCAATTAGGACGCCAGTTCTTGAAAGGCAGCTATTTTAGGACTCACTTTTGGAAAGGCAGAGGATTTCTTTTTCCAAGATGAAATTATACATTTGTCAATACAGCAGTAGCATCGACCGCTTTCTCTTGGGGGTCTCTCGTCTTACCTATTCTCCATCAGAAAGCTTTGCTCTTTGAAGCTGGGCTGGCAGTGGGTTCCCATGCATCTGGCTCATCGAGAGATGCCTCTGACCCCTCTGCATCGGCTCTCACGTGTCTTTTTTGGAACAGCTCGCCTCTCACTGACAGTAGAGGGACAGCCTGTGTGAGTCTAGGAGCGTTTTGTCACAAAGCCCCTGGCCCATGTCTCCCCCTTTTCATCACCTGTTTTATGAATGTGGCATTCTGTTCCAGGCCAGATTTCCGTGACATGAAAAATACACTAAATATGGACTGCCACAGTAACCGTCATTAACCAACCACTAGTTGTGCCTTTATAAATTTTTACACACCGCTAAATTATAAATATGCAATGCTGAAAGTAATGAAATATGCACCTCTAATATCTGTAGTTATAAGCTTTGTAGTTGTGCAAGCACATGCTATAAATTGGGAGGAGTTGAGGTACTTCCTCTGTTTCCTAGTTAGAGCCCAGGTTGGGCTTCTCCCCTGGGAGTCCCTCATGAGGGTCTTTCCTCTCAACAGGAGCCCTGCAGGTAGCACGTCTCGGGTGCTGGGCTGCCCTGGTTGGGACCTTTTTCTTTGTCTGTCATTCACATGGATTCAATAAACAAAGGTTCAATAGCATATGCCGTGTTTCTGAACTGTGCTAGGCTGGAAATCCACAGTTGAATGAGTCTGAAAATTTGCATCGTCTGTTTGAGGAGATGGACAAATTAACAAGTAATGGCAGTGCAGGGGGTGAGGCCCAGGGAGAAGGGTACCCAGGTGCTGGAGGTGACTAGGATGACTTTGAACAAACTCTGTCTCATTTTCCTCATCTGTGAGTAGGGTGTATCCTTGTCTCCTCCCTCTTGGTGCTGTTGGGGGCATTCTATGAGTTCCTGAACATAAAAGCATTTATTTAGAGCAGTTCCTGGCACAAATTAAACATGAGGTAAATGTTAACTATTACAACCACACTCATTATTACCTGATTTCTTGCTGTCTTATGCCCAAAATTAATAGCTGAGATCGTGGCGAGAGCACTTTCTTTCTTGGTTAAAGAGCATGGCCTTCATTACTGCAAGGTGTGAGTGAAAGAGACATTGTATTTTCTCCAACATGAAAATATTTTCATTGTCATTGTTTTTTTGTTTTTTTTTATGCAGCTTGGAAATTTAAAGAAACATTTAAAATAATTATAAAGAGAAACAACTTATTTTGCATGTTTCATCTTATAAAATTTTCTGTTGAAGAAGTGACCTTATTTTTTTCATTGTCTTTGTTTTGATCTCAAAAGTAATTTATTATAAAAATGCAACCAGTATAAAAATGTATAGATAGTAAAAGTCCCCCCTAAATCCAGTGAACACACACACATTTTCACACACACTCTAAAAAAGTATCATTTTTAACCAGCAATATACTGTGAACTTTAAATCAACACAGATAAATATATTTTAACAGCTGTACAGTACTTCCTTGCAGGGACTTAACCTACAACATAATCTAGTTGTGTTGTTTCCAGATTTTTTTCTATCCATACTTCAATGATTATCCTTGAACAGTTTTTATGTACTTAGGATAAATTTCTAGAAGTGGTATTATAGGTTAGAGGACTTCCATATTTTTAAGATTGTTACATATTTTTTTATTAAAGATTTTTTTTTTTTTGAATGTGGACCATTTTTAAAGTCTTTATTGAATTTGTTACAACATTGCTTCTGTTTTATGTCTTGGTTTCTTGGCCAGGAGGCATGTGGGAATCTCAGCTCCCCGACTAGGGATCAAACACGCACCCCTCACCCCCACCTCGCATTGGAAGGCAAAGTCTCAACCACTGGACCACCAGGGAGGTCCCATATTGTTATATATTTTTAAACTATAAATTATGCAAACTTTGAAGGAATAATACAGGATAAAGAATTGAAAAGGTAGAAAAGCTATACAGTAAAAAGTAAGTCTCCCTTCCCCACTTCCCACCCTGCCTCACCCAATCAGCTCCCCAGAGGCCAACATGTTACAATTTCTCATCGATCCTTCCAGCGATGGACACTTTTTCCTTTCTTTTCTCTTGCGCAAATGTGGCATACTTCACACACATATTGCATCTTGCTTTTTCAATGTAACACTATAACTTGTATTTGATTGGTTTCCATTAGTACGTAAAGAGCTGCCTCATTCTTAGTAAGTAGTATTATTGAGCAGCTACTGTGTGCCTAGCATCGTTCTAGGTGCCAAAGACAGAGTAGCCCTTTCTGATACACATTCTGGAGAGGAGAGATGGACAGTAAATTATGAGAAAATGTATATAGTATGTCAGATGGTGGTGTGCATCATTAAGAAAAATAAAGCAGAAAAAAAAGGCATAGGAAGTGGGTGCAATTTTAAATTGGGAGATTAGGAAAGACCCACTGAGAGGGTGATCCACGAATAAAGAGCTGATGGAGCAAGGGTCCCTGTGGAACTCCAGGGGAGAAGCTTTCCTTTACGACAGCAAGGAAAAGACTTGAGTTAGGAGCTGGTAGTCAACAGAATGAACGTACCACACTTGATTTAATCAACACTCTGCCGATAGATAAATGCTGAATTAAATTATATTCCAAGCAACATCATATGAAGGTGTCTGTTTCCTCACATTCTAACCTAAACATTATACTATTGTATTGTTTTATTCATGTGGTTCTGGCATATACAAGGAGTTATCCTATAGTTTTACTTTGCATTTATCTTATTAAGAAAGTTGAATGTATTTTCTTTTTCTATGAACTATGTATTCACATATTTATAAAATTTTGTATTAGATTGTTGGTCTTTTTCTTATTGGTTAGGAGAAGCTCTTTATATATTACAGAAATTAGCCCTTTTTTCTGTAATATGTATCTTAAATAATTTCTAAGTTTTTATTTGATTAAAAAACTTTATCCTACCTGTTCAAAAAACATTTTTTGAGCTTTTATATTCGAGTTTATTCTTCATTTAACTTTTAAATCACTACTATAGTTGACTATTAAAACAAACAGTAGCAAGTAGTGAGCATATTATGATTATAGTGCTTCACTCAATCACTACTGCAAATAAAATGCCAGCAGTGAGTGTTATTCACTGGCCCCATTAGGAGGTCTGACACTGAACACCAACCCGAGGATGATGTTTGTCATCCTCATATGCTTCTCCATTGTAATGGTGCTGTCTTTCCTGATTTGGATCAAAATCCACTAGTTCTACCTGGTCCATTTCATCAGTCTCTTCTACTTCCTTCCTCTCAGGTAGGAGTTTTTCCAGCAAAGAGGGTTTATCAGGGGAGAGAAAGCCATTCTCAGGAAAGCTTACCTTAAATTCAATGATTAGGTGACCCTTTTCATATGGTCTACGATAAATTGGCATGCCTTCATTTAGCACACACTTGATACCTCCATGCTTGACAATCTGACCTGGATGAGAAGTGATGACTATGGTTTGGTCGTCAAGAGTAGATATTGGCTTTTGGAAGCCACACAATGCCTCAACCAGCTGTATGTCCATACACATGAAAAGGTCTTCTCCTTGTCGAGTAAAAACAGCATGGTCCTTCTGATCTAAAACGATGATAATATCTCCTGGCTCCAGTGCTGGTTCTTGGTCTCCTTCACCATGGAATGTTATCTTCTGGCCATCTTTCATGCCTATGTCAATATGAACTTCTAGAATTTTCTTCTCTTGAACTATCTTCCTTCCATTGCAGCTTTTACATCTATCTTTAGGACTGATCTGCTCTGCATGGCCCTGGAACTCCATGCAGACAGACTGAATTTGCTGAACCATTTCAGGTTCTATTTGATGAATTATTATTTGCATTCCAGTACCTCGGCAATTGGGACAGCACTCTACTGCTCCTTTCTTACCACCTCGGCCTTCACATTTGTCACAAATCACATTCTTTTGCAGAGCTAGTTTTCTTGTTGCACCATTATATAAATCTTCTAAGGTTACTGTGAGTCGATGCACAACATTTTTACCTCTCCTTTCTCTCTGTATCCTGCCTCCTCCTCCAAAAAACATATCAAAGATGTCCATGGGGGAGCCAAAACTGCCACCTGCTCCACCTTCTTTAACTGCCTGCTCTCCTCTTTTGTCATATAATTCCCTTTTCTTTGCATCAGAGAGCACTTCATAAGCTTGGGAAATCTGTTTAAACTTCTCTCCTTCGTTTGGATTCGTATCAGGGTGGTACTTCAAGGCCAGTTTCCTGTAAGCCTTTTTCAATTCTTCTTGGGTGGCATTGGGTTTGACCCCCAAAGCATCATAATAAGTGGTTTCTTTCACCATTTCCTACAGCTGGTGAGCAGGCCGATGCTGGTGTGGGGGAGCGGGAAGGAGCAGATTGCCATGCGCAGCTCGGGCAGCCGCTGCTCCTCCGCCTTTTCACCGAGCGTTCTGGAAAGTTCCCCCCAAAACATTTAAATAGTCCAATTTATTAGTCTTTTCTTTTATGGCTTCCAAAGTGTGTGACATAGTGAAAAAATCTTTTTTCTTTTACTCTAAAATTACAAAAATCTTATTCTAGTACTTTAATTGTTTCATTTTGTTCTTACTTTAAATCTTTCATTGATTTGGAATTTATTAAGGTAGAAGGAATAGAGTCAGTATACAGTTTTTTCTTCCCCACAGAGATACTCAAGTGTCCCCAAACTATTTATTGAATTAATCCACTTTTTAACCTGTTGATGGGCACGTCCCCTCTCTGCCATATACTAAATTCCCAGTTGTTTTTGGATCTATTTTGGGATGGTCTATAGTTTTTCAGTGATTTGTCTGTTTTCTCATACTCCACTGTTACACTCCAAATTATGATACATTTTCATTTTCATAGAGCAAATCCACCTTTATTACTTATCTTTTTCAGAATGTTCTTGGCAGCTCTTACTTGTTTATTTTTCTAATGAACTTTAGAATGATTGTCCAGACCTAAAAGCAAGCCCTGGTTGGTATTTTTATTGTAGTTACACCTTTACCCCACCCTGAAACCCCGGCAACCACTGATCTGTGCTCCGTTGCCATAGTTCTGTCTTTTTCACAATGTCATACAAATGGAATCATACAGTATGGAACCTTTGAGACTGGCTTCTTTCATTCTGCGTAATGTCTTATGATTCATCCAAGTTGTTATGCTCAGTAGAATTCCACTGTGTGGATGAACCACTGTTGTTTACCCATTCACTGAATAAACTCATGTTTGCTGATTATGAACAGAGCTGCTACAAACTTTTGTGATTAGGTATTTGTGTGAACATAAGTTTTTATTTCTCTAGGGTAAATACGCAGGAGTGAGATTGTTGTGTCATATGGTAAATGTTTGATTAACCTTATAAGAAACAGATAAACCACTCTTATTGTTTGGGGTTTTATTTTTTAATTTTTATTTATTTTTTAGTTATTCTACTAGATGTGTGTTGGTATTTCATTGTAGTTTTAATTTGTGTTTCTCTACTGGCTAATGATGTTAACAGCTTTTCATGTGCTTATTTGCCATTTCTATATCCTCTTTAGCAATGCTTCAGTTCAAATTTTTTGCCCATTTTTAACTGAGTTTTTTGAGTCATAAATGTGATTTGACAATTTTTGTTTTACCAGTTTGTACCTTGACTTTTCATTATCCTAAGAGTGCCTTTCACAGAACAAAAGTTTTGAAATTTCAGTGAAGTCCAATTTATCATTTTTAAAGTGTATCTTACTTTTGGTGTTTTGTCTAGGAAATCTTTGCCTAGCTCCAGGTCACAATTATTTCCCCACTATGTTCCTTTCTAAAAATTGTATGATTTTATGTATTTAATTTAGATTATGATCCATTTTGAGTTAATTTTTATATAAAGGTTTAGGTCAAGTTTCCTATTTTTTTTTGCATATGGATAACCAATTGTTACAACACCACTTGTTGAAAAACTGTCCTTTCTCCACTGAAGTGCCTTTGCACCTTTATCAAAATCAATGAGGGTTTCTTTCTGGACTTTATATTCTGTCCATTGATCCATATGTCTATTGTTTCACCAATACCACACTGTCTTGATTACTGTAGGTTTATAATGTCTTTAAAGCATGTAGTTTAATTTCTCTAATGTGATTTTTCTTTTTCCATATTGTTCTGGCTATTCTAGTTCTTTGCTTTTGATATAAATTTATGATTCAGCTTGTCTATAGCTACAAAAATTCCTGCTGGATTTTGATTGATACTGCATTAAATCTATACATCCCTTTGCAGAGAATTTAAATCTTTCCTATGTTGAGTCTTCTCATCCATGACTGTGATGTGTATCTCCATTTATTTAGGTCTGCTTTGATTTCTTTCACCAGTATTTTGTAGTTTTCAGTATACAGATCCTGTAAAAATGTGTTAGATTTTTACCTAAGTATTGAGTTGGCCAAAAAGTTCATTTGGCTTTTTCCTTAACATCTTAAGGAAAAACCAGAATAAACTTTTTGGCTAATGCAATATTTCAAATTTTTGGAACTATTGTAAATTGTATTCAAAAAATTTTTTGGTTTCCAGTTGTTCATTGCTAGTGTATAGGAATAAAATTGATTTTTACGTGTTGACCTTGTACCTGTGACCATGCTAAGATCATGTGACGTTTAAGAGTGTTAATTTTGGGGATATATTTCTTGGGATTTTTTATGTAGACGATCATGTTGTGTGAAAATAGTGACAGTTTTACTCCTTCCTTTCCAATTTATATGACTTTTATTTCTCTTTCTTGCTTTATTGCAATGGCTAAAGCTTCCATAGAATGCTGAATAGGTGTAAGAGTCCTTGTGTAGTTCCCAGTCTTAGAGGGAAAGCTTTCAGGTTTTCACCATTAAGTATGATATTAATTGTAGGTTTTTATAAATGCCCTTCATCAGGAAGAGGAAGTTCTCTTCTATTCCTATTTTGCTGAGACTTTTTTTTCATGAATGAATGTTGAATTTTTTCAAATGCTATTTCTGCATCAATTGATATTATCATATGGTTTTTCTTTTTTAAACTGTTAATATGGTGGATTACATTGATTTATGGATATTGAACCAGCTTTACATTCCGAGGATAAAATTCATTTGTTTATGGTATATTATCCGTTTTATATGTTGCTGAATTTGACTTGCTAATATTCCATTGAGGATTTTTGCATCTATGTCCCTGAGGGATATTGATTTGTAGTTTTCTTTGTGGTACTATCTCTGCCTGGTTTTGGTATCAAGGTGATGCTAGTCTCATAAAATAAGTTGAAGAGTGGTATCTCCTCTTCTCTTTTCAGGAAGAGATCGTGTAGAATCAATATCATTTCATCTTTAAATGTTTGGTAGAATTTGCCAGCAAAACCATCTAGGTCTAGAGAATTCTTTTTCAGAAGGTTTTAAACTACCAATTCAATTTATTTAGTAGTTAGAGAACAATTCAGGTTATCTATTTCTTCTTTTATTCCTGATATAGATAATTTTTGTCTTCTTTGTCAAGTTTGCAAGAGGTTTATTATTTTTATTTATCTTTAAAAAAAACCCAGCTTTTGGTTTCATTGATTTTCTCTGTTGTTTTTCTGTTTTCAGTTTCATTTGCAAGTCATGTTTACATTTATTATCTCCCTCGTTTGGCCTACTTTGGTTTAATTTGCTCTGACTTTACTAGTTTCTTAAGGTAGAGGTTTGTATTATTGATTTGAGAACTTTTTTCTACTCTAAGCATTTATTTAATACTATGAATTTCTCTTTAAGTATTGCTTTAGCTTCATCCTACAGATTTTGATATGCTGTATTTTAACCATTTATTTAATTGAAAATATTTTCTAATTCCTATTGAGACTTTCTCTGGATTCACCTATGGATTCACCTGTGGATTATTTAGGACAGTTTTCTTTTTAACTTCCAAGTATTGAAGATGTTTCTGTTATGGTCCTGTTATTGATTTCTGGTTTAAATCCATTACCATCAGGGAACATGCTTTGTTTTATTTCAATTCTTTTACATTTTAAGGTTTGTTTTATGACCCAACATATGGTCTTTTTTGGTGAATATTCCATGTATATTTAAAAAGAATGTATATTCTGTTGTTGGGTGGAATGCTCTCTAAATATCAATTAGATTCTGTTGGTTGATATGTTATTCAGTTTTTATTAGTGTCCTTCTTGATTTTCTGTCTACTCATTCTATTTATTAGTTAGAGAATAGTATTGAAGTCTCCATTTGCAGTTGTCAATTGGTCTGTTTTCCCCTTCAGTTCTTTTGGGTTTTGCTTCATATATTTTGAAGCTCTCTTGTTAGGTGCATACACATTTGGCGTTATGTCTTCTTGGTGAATTGATCTTTTATCATTATGTAATGTTTCTCTTTATCCCTGGTAATTTTCTTTGCTCTGAATCTACTTTTTCTGATAGTAATATAGTCACTGAAACTTTATTTTGCCTAGTGTTTACATAGTATATCTTCTTCCATCCTTTAAATTTTAATCTGCCCATACTGTTATAACTGAGGGGAGTTTTTGTAAACAGTATATAGGTGGGTCATATTTTTTATTATCTGTTCTGAAAATCTCTTGTCTTTTAACTTGTGCATTTAAACAATTTATATTTAATATACTTATTGGTTTGCTTTATTATTATTATTTTGTTTATTTCTTATGTTTTTGTCCTTTTGTTTTCCCTTTCCTGCCTTCTTTTGTGTTATTTGAAATTTTTTCATGTTCTATTTTATCTATTGTATTTTTTGACTATACTCTTTGTACAGTTTTTTAGTGGTTGCTCTATGGATTACAGTATAATTCTTAGAATCAATCTACTTATAATCAATGTTTTACCATTTCAGGTAGACTATAGAAGTCCTGCCACCATATAGGTCCTTTTTCTCCTCGATTTATATTTTGTTTTATGTTAAATATATTACAACTCTATACATTGAAAATCCCTCTAGAGAGTGTTACGAGTTTTGCTTTCAACCATCAAAAGATTTTTAAAGAACTCGAGAGGAAAATAGTCTTTTATATTTACCCAGATGTTTACCATTTCTGTTGCTCTTCCTTCAATACTGTTGTTCCAATTTTCCTTCTGTTATGTAATTTCCCTTCTATCTGAAGAACGTCTTTTAGCAGTTTTTTAAAGCAGGTCTGCTGGCAACTAAGTTGCAACTTAGTTTTTCTTCATCCGATATTGGATTTATTTCTCCTTCATTCCTGAAGGGTATTTTTTTGCTATATATAGAATCTTGGGTTAATAGTTTTTTCTTTCACTGCCTAAAAAATGTTAGTTCACCTCTTTTTGGCCTCCATGATTGCTGATGAGAAATCTGGAGTCATTCAAATTTCTGTTTCCCATAACAGGGGTCAGCAGCATTTTTCTGTGTAGGGCCAGATATGAAATATTTTTGGCTTTGCAGGCCATATGGCTTTGTCACAGCTACTTAACTCTGCCATTGTGACACTAAAGCAGTTATACACAATACATAAAGGGATAGTTATAGTTATGTTTCAATAAAACTTTATTTACCAAAACAGACAGTGAGATTTGGCGCATGGACCATAGTTTGCTGACCCCTGCCTATAAGTAATGTGTCACTTTTTCTTTGGCCACTTTCAAGATCTTTTTTCTTTGTCTTTAGTTTTCAGCAGTTTGATTATGATGTGTCTTACTATTTATTTATTTATTTTTTTGATGTGTCTTATTATAGATTTCTTGGATTTATCCTGTTTGTAGTTCATTCAACTTCTCAAATGTGTAAGTTTATATCTTTTGCCAAATCTGGGAAGTTTTCAACCATTATTTACTAATATATATATTTACATACATATATATACACACACACACACACCACTGTCTTTCTCATCTCCTTCCAAAACTCTAATGACACAAAAGGTAAACCAATAGTCCTACAGTTCCCTGAGGTTCTGTTTTTTCTTTTTTCAATCTTTTTCCTCTCTGTCGTTCAGACGAGTTAATTCCAATTGTTCTATCTTTAAGGTCACTTAACTCTTTTTTTTCTGAGATGTCCGTTTTGCTGTTTAACCACCCAATGAGTTTTCTATTTGGGTTTATGTTACTTTTCAGTTCTAAAATTCCCATTTATTTCTTCTTCATATTCTCTACTTATTCTCTGGTACTTTCTGTGCTTCTGTTTATTTTAAGAGTGTTTACTCTTACTTCTTGGAATAATTTTATAATAACTGTCTTTGTCAGGTAACTTCATCATCTACGTATCTTTCCCATGAAAGTTGAGATTTTTCTAGTTCTTATTATACCAGTCAATTTTGGGTTATATTCTGTACATTTCAACTATTATGGTATGAGTCTCTGGGTCTTGTTTAAATCCCAAGGGAAATGTTGGATATTTTTGCTTTAGCAGACAATCAACATAGTTGGGTTCAAGCTATAAGTTCCAACCACATTTTGTGAGTTGTGATTTCAACGTTAGTTGTTTCAAAGACTTTGTTTCCTACCAGGAACTGTCCTGTATGTGGACCGCCCAGTGGCCAGTCTGGGACAGTCTACCTCAAAGTCTTTGGCATGCTATTTAGGATCAGATCCATGTGTACACAGCTTGAGGGTGAGCCTAGGAATTCATGAACAACCTAATGGGATTCTCCCTCTCCACCATCTCCCTGGGCTTCACCTTTTCAGTCCTCTGGCCAGAAATCTGGGGCTTTACTAACCTTGCTCTGTTGGGTAGATCCGATGACTGTCTACCTCAAGGGCTACAGCCATAAGTCGGAGAGACACAGAGAGAGAGAGAGAGAGGGAGAGAGAAAAGCACCAGGGGTTTGCCACACCCTCTTGGGCCCACAAATATTCCTAGTGGTGATGAAGTTTCCCTTCCCTCATGGTTTTAGGCACCTATGGGCCCTGCTGTTTGTACCATCACCACCACAGAATTGCCAGGGGCCTGGGGTATAGGGAACAGAAAAAAGAAGAGTGGGACATTTCCTTTACTCTCCCTAAGTATCTGAAACCCCCTTTGCTTCCTTCTTGAACTACAACTAGATAGGCTCTCCTGGGCTCTCTCTTTCCACATGCTAGTGCCCCATTCCTAGTTTCAGGCTGTCTTGAGTTTAGGTTCAAAGATGAGGAAGGATGGTGGTTCATAGCTGCTTCTGTAGCACTGCTAATTCTGGTTCTTCTTCCCCAGTCTGTCTGCTACTATTTCCTTTTCAGAGTCCTCGTATTGCTGTCCAGCATCGCTCTGGGTTTTATAGCTTCTTTGTGTGGTCACTTCATCTTGCCCAGAGCCAGAACTAATTCCATTCATTTTTGCTGATTTTCCAGATGCCATCCTTTCTGTCCCTTATTGTCTTTTCAGCAGGTTTGCTCTCGTTCAGTCTGTTTCCAATATGACTTCATGTCTCTAATGGCTTTATTTTGTTTTTCTACTTCTTTCCTGAGCTCTGCCTACTCTTGTTTTACTCCCCTTTGATGCCATGCTGTACCTTTCCTGAGATTGTGCTTCTCTGCTTTGAGGTTTTATTTTAAAGAGACATTTGTTTTATTAATATTTTTGAGTTCATGGTAATGTTTTTCAGCAATTTTTAGTGGCTCCATGACATTTTTCTGGTGGGTATTCTAAATCCATTTATTTCTATTTTGCTTCTACTTTTTTCTGTATTGTTATACTCATTTGATTTTGGTTCCTCTTGTTGTTCCTAACCTTTCTTTGAAGGAATTTCCTAAAGGGGACAGTCCAAGGCAGTGTTTCTGGTTAGCAGGAATTTCCCCCAAATCACAGTCAAGGTCCTTACCACAGGGAGTTGAATGTTTCCATGAACCTTTACTTCTCCCCAGCCAATAGAAATAAGAAGTTTCAGGGATGCTATCAATTCAATGTCTTCTATCCTCTTCTCTGACCTTCTCCCACATCCAGTTCTCTGGACCAGCCTTGAACCCTGGCAGTTCTCTGGTGCCAGTCTGTTATCCTGTTTCCTTTGTCCCAAACATAAGTGGATTGGTTTTGCACCTCAGGGCATGTGCTCTCTGTTGTGATTAATTAAACTCTGCAGGCTTTGCCTGATCTGCAGTTGAAGACATCCTCTTTAAGCATCTTCCTCTAACCCTGTTGGATCTTCTTGCATTGGGCAGCCCTTCTTCAGACACTGTATATAGGAGAGTGGAGATATTTTCTGGATACCAAGCTTAGAGTTTGGATTGAAGGGGATAATATCATATTTACTCCATATTATTATAACCAGAGTTTGGGTAGGCTCATTTTGATACACATTATCAAGTTGCCCTCAAGAATCTTAGATGTCCTTACAATTTTTAAAAATAAATTTAACCTGATGTTCTAGGGAAGAAGTATGTGGGGAGACAGTAAATATGAAAAAACAGAAAGACAGGCTGGGAAGGTGAGCTGCTTAGCTGTAGCCATCTGTCATTCTTGGGTAGGCAGTTAGGAAGCAGGGCAGGGAATCATATGAGGGCAGAGAGAGCTGTTGGAGACAACAAATGACCACTTAATTAAAGTATTCCATGCTCTGAAGGCGTTTTTTTTTGTCAGGATTATGAACTCCCACTCAGAGCAGGCTGGGCAATGAACCCAAATATTCCCGAGAGGGGATTATTTGCAAGGACAAGAAGCTTGTTCTCTTGGGAGGGATCCATTCCCAGGGATGGACAGCGTAGATCCTGGCATCTGCCTTCTAGTTGCTTGTGTCCCTTGGTGCTGTTCTCTAGTTGGGACCCCCACGAATCTGTTCCTCTCCACATGTATGGCAGCTCTTCCTGTACTAGAAGCCAGAGTGCTTCAACAGAAGGCTTTCCCAACAGCAGCTCCTTGTGTGCCAGCTCTGGAGATGATGGCCAACCATGGTGCTCCCTGGACGGAACCCTATGTGGGTCAAAGACTACAGCTCCCAGGACCAGACAGGGACCTGGGGGGCTGGTCTGTGCACAGGGGTAGTGTGTATCCGCGGCGCTGTCCATGCTTCGCCTAGTTTATGGTGCTGTCCATGGTCCTCAACCAAAATTTCCAGCTAAGGCATTGTTGTTTCTTTTAATCATGGCACCCAGGTGTCTTTTAGACGTTTGCTCCCAATAATTCTTAACCAAATGAATGAATAGGCTGTGAGTGAAGTGAAAAAGGAAAGAGTGAGAAAGAAAGAGAGTTGTGCTTTTAAATTATCATAGAGCAAATGGAATCCTGACTTAGGTTTCACAATTTAGGTAGCTGATACGGTGTGCTATTGACAAACCTTTCACATTTCTAACAGTTACATATTTCTCCCTCTGGGATATAACTAATTCTACCCCACTCCCAATTCTACACTTATGGGGCTGAGGTCCAGGCACACTCCCAGAAAGCCTAAAGTACTTTGCTGTACCTCTGAGATCTGACCCACAGGGAACCTAGCCCTCCTTCCAAGTCCCAGAGAGCATCCCCAAGTTTTAATCACCCTGAGACTCTCTCTAGCTGAAGGGCAGACATGCCCTTGAGACATCTATAAGAGGAATGATTAGATTCAGAGAAAGAGAGGCCAAGGGCGAGGATGTTGAAGGGGTTTTGGACCTGTGGGTCAGTGATGGGTGTCATTGAGCACAAAGAGGGAATAAGAAGATGCTCGAAGGTTCAATGTCATTGCTCCCTCTCCTGGAAAGCAATCAGCAGCTGCTGACTTACAGAGCAGCACTGGGGCCAAGGTTCATGTTGAATCTACCCACACACCCTAGGACTCCAAGCTGCCCAAGAGGGGGACCTTCAAGACTTGGAGCTGCAGACAGTTTATCTCTGTTGTCAGCTCAGGATATTTGTCTGGGTATGAATGATTAAATGAGATAATACCTGTGAAGTATTTAGCATAAGGTCTAACACACAGAAAGTACTCAATACGTGGTGTCTATTATTGTTACTTTGGTTATTATTACTTACACCTTTTATAGAGCCCTTTGTGGCTTTACTATTCTAAATATTAACAACAATTCTGTTCATTCATTCAGTCACAGACCTTTTTTTTAAAATTTTATTTATTTATTTATAGCTGTGTTGGGTCTTCGTTTCTGTGTGAGGGCTTTCTCTAGTTGCGGCAAGTGGGGGCCACTCTTCATCGCGGTGCGCGGGCCTCTCACTACCGTGGCCTCTCTCGTTGCAGAGCACAAGCTCCAGAGGCGCAGGCTCAGCAATTGTGGCTCACGGGCCTAGTTGCTCCGCGACATGTGGGATCTTCCCAGACCAGGGCTCGAACCCGTGTCCCCTGCATTGGCAGGCAGATTCTCAACCACTGCACCACCAGGGAAGCCCTCAGTCACAGAGCTTTTTATGCCAAGCATTCTGCTAGGCTGGTGGATACAGAACTGAAAGGCATGGCCCCTTGTTCTCAAGGAGTTCACCATTGGAGAGGAGGTGGGCAGATAACTGACAGACACCCTGCAACAGAGCAGCTGCAGTGAGGATGGGAGTGTGTGCCAGGAGAGCACAGGGGAAAGCTGCTGTCAGGCCTCCTGGGGGAATCAGGGAAAGTCTCAGAGGAGATGGCCTCTCAGATGAGACCCAAGGAAAAGTAAGGGTAACCCCCAAATAACCGAGGGAGCATCAGCTTGTGAAAGAGCTGGGAAGAGGGAAAGAGAATCAGTTGCTCACTGCCTGTTGTGTGGGGCCCCAACTCTGGCAGATTCCATGCTGTCACTGGAGGTGAGAAAGGTGGTGGATAAACAAATGATCAAGATGTGACCCTGTTCCTGGAACTGGTCATGCATCCTTCTGTGGGGAGCACGGCCCCCTTCTCCCTCCTGGGGACCGATCCTGTGGGAAGGGAAGGACCCCTTTGTCTGGGGGCACAGGGAAGAAAGGCTTGTGATTGGGAAAAGATAACAACTGGCCTGTGAGAGGAGAAAGGGGGCCAAGGTGGGTTCCGAGGAGGTGCTTGGCCCATGAAAGCTGACCTCCAGGTGACTGCTCTCGCTGCTTTCCCAATCTCTGAGCCTCGGCCTAGAACCTCGGGGACGCTGAGCGTAGCTGTTGGCTGTACCTGTTGAAAGAGTGAATAACCTCAGATTGGTCTCTGTGACCTTAAGGAAGTTACTTAACCTCTCTGTAGCAGCCTATACTCATCTGCAAAATGGAATGGCAGTATCACTGAGGGTTAAATGAATGAATACACGTAAACACTTAACGTGGTGCCTGACGCACAGGAAACCGGTTACAGGTTTGCTCGCATTGCTAGCTCAGAGACTGCCCAATCAAAGGTGATTTAAAATGAGCTGGAAACAACTCTTTGCCAGTGTGTCTTCATCATGCTTGGATGCTTTCAAACACAGGAGGTGGAGGAGATGGCAAAGGCTGGAAGCAGTTGAGCCAAATGACATTTATAGGGCAGATGTCATATCTGAGCCCATGTTCTTGGTTAGTGGCTGGTCGGCTGGGTGCCTTTCCTGGATGGTTGACTGATGTGTCCTGAATGGAGCACAACACTGGGCAACTGAACAGGGAGGCAAAGGGTTTCATGACACTTTTGGGAGTATTTATGAGAGATGCTTATTTTGCTTATAGAAGAATATAGGGAGTATTTATGAGAGGTGCTTATTTTGCTTATAGAAGAATATATTGTAACCAGAACTAAGAATCACTGATTTATCCCTGTCCCTGCCTGCTTTGGGCACATTTCTTGATCCTTTTAAAGCCCTGGGGAGAGGCCAGAGCTTTGCTCATAGGGGCCCTTCCTACCACTAAGGCCCTACTGGCTAGTGAGCCACATGCCTATCATGCGGTAGGAGGAATCCCTGGGGGAAATGGGCAGGTGTGGAGCTAGCATGGTTGAAAGGAAGAAGAAAAAGACCTTCTGCAAAGTCAATGTCAGAGCCCAGTGCTCCCAGGCTACTCCAGGGAGTGCCTCCCTGCTCAGAATTTACTGCTGCTCAAAGAACAGGCTGTGTTCCTCCCAATGAGGCAGAAGTTGCACTGCATCATCACAGGGAAGCACAATTCTGTACCAGTGGCACACGTAGTTTCCCGGCTTCCCCGTGTTGAGTGGGTCAGTCAAGGCTTCACTGGGGGATGTGAACTCGGTCAGTGACAACTGGTCTGGGAGCCTCTCCTGGGGGGTGGTCAGTATATCCTGAATGAAACACAACATTGGGCAGACTTAATGGAGAGGGGGAGGTTAGTGAGTTTCGCTACCATCTTGGGGGGATATTTATGAGAAACACTTACCTTGGTTAAAGAAAAATGTAGTGTGACCAGAGATAAGTATTATTGATTTTTCTCCTCCATTTTGGTATTAAATGAATCACAGCTACTACAAGCTCTGACTGTATTAATGGGGTTTCCTTCGATGACTACTCAGCCGAGGGAGCCACCAAATTGGAATTCCATGGGAGAGGATTACTGGATGCGACAAATAGCAGAGGAGTGTTTTTCCTGAGCTATTTTGGGGGATCGCATAAAATGTTGTAAAAAAGGAGAACCCTTCTCTTCTGCAGCCAAGAGTTTTCTTATTGTTATTCAACGGCCGCACCTACTACCAATGAAAGCCAGCCCTCGGGTGCTTTACCTGCTCGAGCCTTATTTCCTGCTCCATCCCTAGGTCCTGGTACAGTGCCTGGCACATGCAGGTGTCTCAGAATGTATTTGTTGAATGGATGGATGGATGGATGAATGAGTAGTGACTGGTGAAGAAGCATTTGGTAGGGAAAACTAGGAAAAGATGAAGGCAGCATGAAGTCATGTGTGCTGGATGGGTAGAAATGGGCAGTTGAAGAGCCTCAAAGACCTTATTGAATTGCAAGGAATTTTGATTTATTAAATTAAAGAATATTTGGGGGTCATCTTCTTATACCAAGTACATTTCCTGTCCTCGTGGAATCTACATTTTAGTGGGGAAGGTAGACATTAAACAGTTACACAATTAATTACTTAAGTGCAATTGTGGTGGACACTTCAAAAGAGAAGTTATGAAAACATGAGGACCTGATGCGGTACAGGGATGATAAAAGATTTATCTGAACAAGTGACATTTACATGAAGATCTGAAGGAAAGTATTAGATAGTAAAGAGGGAAAATATAATGGGAATACACATACATTTGTTCGTTCATTCATTCATTCAGCAAATATTTATTGAGCACCCATTATGTTCCAGGCATGTTCCAAGTGCTGGGGAGATTCAGCAGTAAGCAAAATAAGGCCCTTGCCCTCAATGGTCTTAAAACAAACTATAAAGTTTTGTGCATCTTTTGCTAGATTTATTCTCAGAGAGTTGATATTTTTGATGATACACTAAATCTTATCTTTCAAAATTTTTGTTTTGTATTTTATGGTTGCTAATATGGAGAAATGCAATTCATTTCTGTATGTTGACTTTGTATGCAGTATCCTTGCTAAATTCTTTTCTTCAGTCTAATAGCTAATCTGAACCTTTTGTATTTCTACATATATAATCATGTCATCTGCAAATAATGAATGTTTTATTTCTTCCTTTATGATCTTCATACCTTTGATTTCTTTTTCTTGACTTATTACACTGGCTAGGACCTCCAGTACAATATCAAATAGAAATGGTGATTGTGGGCATCTATGTCTTGCTCCTAATATCAGAAGGACAGCTTCCAGTAAGTCATCCTTAATTATGATATTTGCTCCAAGGTTTCAGAATGCATTTTTTTAATCAGAGTGAGGGAATTGTCTTCTATTCCCAGTTTGCTCAGTTTTTGATTGTTTGTTGTAAATGAATATTGTTGTCAGTTCCATGTAGATGAAAACTTTTTCTGATCTTTTCGAGTTGAGATAGAATAGAACACAGTCATCAAATCAATCACCCTATGACACGTATCTGGGGCTGTAGTAAAATCTGCTCGAGGAAAGACACCTGCATGGTGGCTGTGGATTGGTGAGACTGCTGCTCAGAGTTTGCAGTAGTCAACAGTCATCCTTCAGGATCCATCTGTTTTCTGCAGGATATACACTGGTGAATTAAGTGATGACATGATGGGGACCACCACCCCTGCTTCCTTTAGATCCTTCAAGATGACACTCACCTCTGCCATTCCCCTGGGATGTGACATTGTTGTTGGTTTCCTGTCTTAGTCAGCATGGGGAGGGGAGTAATTTCAGAGATTTCTGTTTGGTCTTCCCTCATTGTACCTCAGAGACCAAGGACCCAATGTGGGCTGTGCCAATTGCCAAGTAGGTTAATCCCAATTATACATTTGAGGATGGGGGAAATGATCATCCAGTGGATCCACAGATCCAGTGGACCCACTGTAAGTGGGCTTTGGGCAGGATTCCATTTATTACCAGGCCTCCATTCTAACAGGAGGATGACGATGACACTCAAATCACTCTGAGCCTCAAGTCATCCCTGTGTCTAACAGTCCTTAAAATTTCTGGATATACACAGTGTGTGCACAGATACCCAAATAAATGGCAATAGGAAGGACTTGAGGAATCATCCCAGTGTATATACTTGCTGTGGAATTGTAAGGTCCTTTCTCTTGGGCACCTGGCCATCTCTTCTTCCAGGGAGTTCCCGGTATAAAAATTTGCTCAGGTCCAGAAATTAGGTAAGGAGTTATGACTTTATATTGGGATAATTGCCCTGCCCTCAGCCTCCCAGGCATTCATCCTTGATTTCCTCTGCTGAGCAAGTTTATCGGCTGCCCCTCTTTCTTGCCCTGTGTTCTAGCGATCTTCTCTGTAACTCTCTGCAGTCTTTGGCTGCCACTCTGACCTTGCTGCTTGTTTCAATAATTGTGACCCCTGTTTCTGGTGGCTAAGCACTGTCACCTCTACTGCTTTGGCATCCTGTCATCCCATTGCTATCAGCAAGCCAAGTTCTCTAACAGCCTCTCCTTCTGACAGCCCTCCAGTCCTGGCTACAAAGGAGCCATGGTCACTACTGAACTTTGTAGTGATGCTGGCCCCCTCTCACTGGCACCTTCCTTGTGACCTTGGAGAACAGTGTGTCCTGTGGTTCTTCCCACGAGAACCTCATCAGCAGGTGTTCTGGCCATGGGTGGTATATCTGCTTCTTCTGGCCCTTTCATCCTCTCCTCTGCCATCGGCCACGACAATCCTGGCATTTAAACTTCCCTTTTTGAATATTTTTAGGAACCATCCCAGTAGAGAGTTTACACCACCTCCTCGGGTCCTTGCCAGAGTATAAGATCTCAGCAGAGAGCCCCTCTGCTCTGCGATGTGTTCACTATTCAACTTTAAGGTGAAGCCCCCTTGACCAAGCACCCTCAGAATCCATCCACCAAGTCTTTCCTCCTTCCTGCTGGTGCTTGTTGACTGGGACTTGCCGTTCCTTCGGGGCGCAGTCTCTCCTTTCTTATCAGGCCAGCACATGCCCCCTGGATTATGCTGTTACTTAACCCTAGTTATCGGCCCAATATTTAGTAGGGGAAGTGGGAACATTTCCTGCGTTGAGGCCTCTGCATTGTTTGCCAGCACAGAGGGGGCACCAGCTCTTCCTAGGGAGGAGGGGGCACTTCTGCAGGTTTGGGAGGTTCCAAGTTGTCTTGGAGAATCAAAGTCTTTGGGGGCATCTGCCTGGATGCCTCCTTTCCACGTGTCAGGGTTTCCAGTTTTCCCCGCTTGGTCCCCGGTCCTGGTATCACAGCGTGGGTTCGTGGGCATTTAACCTGCTCTGCAGCTCAGTCACTTCTCTGCTAGATCCTGGGCTCAGTCTGCACTGCAACCAGAAGTCTCTCTGGCTTCCACACCTGGCTTTCAATCACCTATTACTTGCCCTCAGTTTTTCATTACCTTCCAGTAAGGCAGGGGTCAGCAAACTCTTTCTTAAAGGGACAGGTAGTAAAGGTTTTAGGCCTTCAGGCCATACAGTCAGTCTCTGCCTTTTGTGAAAGCAGCCATAGGTAGGAGCAAGTGAATGGGTGTGACTGTGTGTCAATAAAACTTTATTTACAAACACAGGTGGCCGCCTTTGGGCAGTTGTTTGCCTGTCCTAGCTGCAGAGCATCAGAGGCAACAGCCGTGCCATCCCATAATCCCAATTTGATCGCTCTGACACTGCGGGGGGAATGTAAATGGTAGAGCCCCTTTCTGTTTCTTTTTGAGTCACACTTTGTTATTTGCATTTTTCTAGTGATTCATCCATTTCACCTGCATTTTCAAACTAGGTGGTATAAAAGTGTTTATAACATTCTCCGATCTCTTTAATCCTCATTTCATCTGTACTTTTGTGTCTGTTTTGTTCCTAAGATCGTTTAAATGTACCTTCCCTCTTTTTCTCTTGCTAAAAATTGCCAGAGTTTGGTCAATATTAGATTTTTCAAAGAATCAACTTCTAACTTCATTGATCCTCTCTGTTGTATGTTTGTTTTCTACTTCATAAATTTCAGCTCCAGTCTCTTTTCTTTTTCTTTCTTTCCCTCTCCCTCCATCCCTCCCTCCTTTCCTTCCTTTTTCTTTCCTTCTACTCTGTGTTGACTAATTTTTTTCTTTGTTTTTACTCTAATTTTTTTCTATTACTTAACTCATTATTTTCCACCCGTTCTTCAATTTTTTAAAAATATATAATTTTTTCCCTCAAAGTGCTATTTTAAGCCCACCCGCAAGTTTAATCAGAGCATTTCCACTGTCACTTAGTTCAATATATTATCTGATATTCAATTTTATTTCTTCTATAAGACTCATGGCTTGCCTGAAGTATTTAAAAGTTTCCAAATATATGGGGAGGGCAAAGACTTCCATAATAGAAATCCTAGAAAACTCTTACTCCAGAAATCCACATGGTTTTCTCCCCCACCTCCTTCAGATCTTTGCCCCAAGTTCACCTTCTCAGGAATGAAATCTTCCTCTTGAATTGAATATTTCATCAGTATGTAGTGACCCTCTTTACCTCTAGGAATGCTTTTGGCTTTGAGGTCTATTTTATCTATTTTCTTGATTAGTACTTGGGTACTTGGTGTATATCTTTCCATCTTCTTACCTTAATCATTTAAGTTCCTTATGTTTTAGCTCTGCAAGGTTTAAACAGCAAGATTTTATTTTTAATCCAGACGGACAATCTCTTCTTTTAACTTATGAACTGAGTCTCTTTATATTGGCTACGATCATTGATCAGTTTGAGTTCATTTTTACCATCTAGTACTTTCCATTTGTTCTGGGTTTTTGTGTGTGATTCTTTTTTCTCTCTTTTCTTGCCATGTTTTCAATGGATTGAGCCTTGTGTTTTTCCCTTTTCCATTAAAAAAAAAGTCTATGGTTTGGAAGTTGTCTTCCTTATTTCTATTTCTTTAATGGTTACCTTAGAAATTTTGACATAGATATTTAACTTAACAGAGTCTAAAATTAATCACTAGTTTGATCATCCTCCAAACAATACAAGAAACAACACAAGGAACTCGACCATGACCAACCCCCACCCAGACCCTCCCCGTCTGACTCATATGTTCTTGCTATAAAGATGTTGATTGTATCTTGATTTTTTAATATCTCACAATATAGATATTATTGTCATTATCACTTTCACAGCTAGTATTTTCATTCTTTCCTTCCACAGATATTTATTGACCATGATGTGTCAGGCACTCTTCTAGGCACTTGGGATACATAATGAGTGGAACAGACAAAGGTCTCCACCCTCATGGACTTTATATTCTAGCTGGAGGGGTGACAGATTCTAAACAATAAACATAATCCATGGGCAGATGTTATAAGATGTTAGAAAGGGATAACTACTATGAGAAAATGGTAGAACAGGATAAGGGGAGCTGGGAACACAAGCTGCAGGTTTCTGTGGGTGGTCAGGGCTGACCTCAGTGAAAGGGGTGAGATCTGGGACTGGAGGGAGTGAGGAGGGAGCCACATCCACCTGGGGGAGGAACATAGAGGAGGAGGGACAGCCGTGCCGAGTCTTAAGGTGAGAGCACGCTTGGCATGTTCAAGACGTCAAGGAGGCTGGCGTGGCTGGGGCAGAGTGAGTGAGGACATGAGAGCAGGGAGGAGGTGGAGGGCCAGGTCCCAGAGGGCTTGTAGGCTGTGCACTGTAAGGGGTTTGTCTCCTTCACACCTGAACACAACGGAGAGCCGCTGGAAGGATTTGAGTGTAACAGCAATGGGATCTGCCTTATATTTTAAAAGATCCCTCCCACCGCTGTGTTGAGAACAGACCATGAGAGGAGGAAGAAGAATCAACAGAGATGTCTTAGTTAGTTTGAGCTTCTATAACAAAAGACCACAGACTGGGTGGATTTTAAACAACAGACATTTATTTCTTACAGTTCTGGGGGCTGGAAGTTCAAGAGCAGGGTGTCGTCATGGTCGGGTTCTGGTGAGAATCCTCTTCCAGGTGCAGACTGATGACTTCTTGTTGTATCATCACAAGGTGGAAATAGAGTGAGAGAGCTCTCTGGGGTCCCTTTCATAGGGACACTAATCCTGTTCATGAGGGCTCCACCCCCATGACTTATATCACCTCCTAAAGGCACTACCTCCTAATGCCATCACATTGGGGCTTAGGATTTCAACATATGAATGGGAGGAGGGACAAACATTCGTTCCATTGCATGGGGGGGGGGGGACCAGTTAGGAGGCTAATGTAATAATCCAGGCAAGACATGGTGGTGACTTGGGTCGGGGTGTAGCCAGGTAGATAGTGATAAGGGGTCCAATAGTGAGTGTAATCTGAAGGTGGCACAAATAGATTTCCTCAAGGATCAGGTGTAGGGTAGAATTAAGCATGTTTCTGAGTGTTCTTGTCCTGAGCAGCTGGAAGAATGGAGTGGCCATCAACCGAGGTAGGGAAACTGTAGGAGGAACAGGTTTTGGGGGAAGAGTGGGAATTCTGTTTCAGGCATACTGAATTTGAGATGTCTCGAAACTCAGATAGGCAGCTGGATACCCAAATCTGGAGTTTAAAAGGTAGAGCCAGGTTTTGTGGGCCTGAAGCTTATACAATTTTAAGAGCCTTCTCTAAGGAAGAAAATGCAAAATTACATACAAATCACATACAAGAGAGGTCCAGAAACTTTAGCTCCATGAGCTTGATAGAGAGCTGCCTTTGGGAGGGTTGAGGGGGAAGTCCATGCTGAAAATATAAATGTGTATGACATCAGCACGGAAGTGGTATTTCTTGTCATGAGATTGGATATATTCAACTCCTAACCCCAGCACCTGTGACCTTATTTGGAAATAGTGCCTTTGCAGATGTAATCAAATTAAGATGAGGTCATATTGAATTAGGGTGGACCCTAAAGCCAATATGATTATTGTCCTTATAAGAAGAGGAAAAATTGGATACACACACACAGGGGAGAAGGACGGGAAATGATGGAGACAGATATTGGAATGATGCAACTTCAAGCCAAGGAACATCAAGAATTGCTAGCAAACACCAAAACCTGGGAAGCAACAAGGAAGTGTTCTCCCTTAAGCCTTAGGAAAGAGCATAGTCCTGCCAACACCTTGACTTCAGACTTGTAGGCTCCAGAACCATGAAACCAACCTAGGAAACTAACACAATGAGAGAGGGAGTGTGGAAGAAGAACACCAGGATCAGCCCTGAGGCTCATCAGGGAAAGACGAGATACAGGAGAGCAGGTGGAGAATACGAGACCATGGGGTGGGAAGGGACACTGAGGAGGGCAGGGTTCTGATGGCAAGTGAACTAAGAATATCAAGGAGGAAGGAGAGAAATGCCACCTCCAGATCACACTCCAGGAAGACCGAGCATTGACCACTGGATTCAGCCCTGAGGAGGTGATGGGCAAGAATAGCTTTGGTGGAATGTTGGGGGTGAAGGTCTTTTTGGAGTTGGTTTAAGAGAGACCAACCAAGAGAAATGAGAGGAAGAAGATGAAGATGGCCGTTTTTAGGGTTGACTGTAAAGGAAAGCAAAAGAATGAGGTGGTAGCTGTCAGAGACATGGGGACAAGATTTTTTTTAATGGAAGAAATAACAGCATGTTTGGATACAAATGGGAATGATCTGGTAGAGACTGAAATATTGATAATATAGGAGACAGAGGGGAGAACTGCCTAAGGCATGTCCTTGATTAGGTGAGGAGGAGCAGAGCTTGTATATGGGAGGAGGGACTGCTCATATTCACGCTCAGTTTTACCACTTCCTTTGTCACCGTTTATTCTCACGTCTCAGACCTTCCTTCTGGGATCATTGTCCTCTTCCTGAAGTACATCCTTGAGAAGATTCCTTAACGTAGTCTTGTTGGTAGTGAACTCTCTCAGGTTTGGTTTTGTTTTTGTTCCGTTGCTGTAAATATCTTCATTTCATCCTCCTTCTTGAAAGATTGTTTTGTTGGATTTATGACTTTAGGTTGACAGTTATTTTCTCTCAGCACAGGAAAATCCTAGTCAATGTCTCCTGGGGCTTATTGTTACAGTTGAGAAATCAGCTGCTGGTCTAATTGTCATTTCTCTTTTCCCGACTGCAGCTGAGATGGTCTCTTTGTGTTCTGTGTTTTCACTACCATGGGCCAGGCAAGGGTTTGTTTTTGCTTTTACTGATTCGGATTCATTGGGCTTCTTGAATCTGTGGGTGGCTGGATGCCTTTCAGAACTTCTGAGTTCTAAAAAATTCTCAAACTCAGTTATTCCTGTTGGCTTATCCTTCTCTCTCCCTCTTGGATTTGGACCATGTGTAGTATACTCTATTTCCTGCATCTTTACCTCCAGTTCATCTTTTCCAACATTTTCCCTGTCTATTGGTCTTCTTAGTAATATCAAATGATATTCTCTCTTTGACTGTCTAATATTTCCTTTACATCGAGTTTGAAATTTTTAATGGTTGTATTTTTATTTCAAGAAGTTCTATTTACCTTTTTCTTCAAATCTGCCTAGTCAGTTTTGAGATTCTCTTGTTCCCTCCTCATACTTTTATTCCTCCCCATTTCTTTCCTTAAACAGATTAAATAAACTAATTTTATATTCTGTTTCTGATCATTCCAGTATCTGAGCCTTTCAGTTCTGATTCTCAACTTCTTTTGTCTGTGCTGATTCTTGTTTATGGAGAATTGTTTCCTCTTGTGCTTGGTGATTTTTTCTTATGACCTTGTGCCCCAAAAGCTGCACCAGAGATAAAATCAAAGTGCTTTAACTCCACTTAATGCATCTCCATCCTTCCTGAATGTGCCCTTAAAATCCAAGGAGTGTGATTATCTTCCCTATAATCTAAGCTGCAGATGTGTTAAGTCAAACAGGTAGAATTAACATCTTGAAAAAAATCCTGAACTCTTGGGACTTCCCTGGTGATGCAGTGGTTGAGAATCCACCTGCCAGTGCAGGGGACACGGGTTCAACCCCTGGTCCGGGAAGATCTCACATGCCGCAAAGTAACTAAGCCTGTGCGCCACAAATACTGAGCCCATGCGCCACAACTACTGAAGCCCGTGCGCCTAGAGCCTGTGCTCTGCAACAAGAGACGCCACCTCAATGAGTAGCCCACTCACTGCAACGAAGAGTAGCCCCTGCTCGCCACAACTAGAGAAAGCCTGCACGCAGCAACAAAGACCCAACGCAGCCAAAAATAAATAAATAAATAAGTAAATTTATAAAAAAGAAATCCTGAACTCTAAATTAATAACTTAATGTAATTTCTAATTATGTTGCGGTTTTAAAATCTCCTTCCCTAGATGAACATAAACTGTGACTAAATATTGTCTAAATAATTAAATTTAATGTTTTTTAATAATTAGGACATTGCAGTTGTGTTCATAATTAATCATTTTTCCCCCGCCTGTAAGAGCTGTTTCATTAGTGGAAAGAACTTTGAAATTTTTAAATCAAACTTAGAACCAAAAGATTCTCAGATTGCTTTTTTAAATGTTGCCACTTTAAGATGCCAAATTGTCCCATCTTTTAGCAATAAAGTTTTGCCTCAGGCTTTAATATTCTCAGTTGGAAGACTCCTTCATGTTTCTCCCAGGGCTAATCTCTCTAGAATCACAAACCTGAGAGCTGAAGGGGCTTAGAGGTCCATCCCTCCCTGAAAGCTGACAATCAGACGTCCAGAAAAAGTCTAACAAACACCCCATATATGTGGGATGGTATTGGGATTGGGGGGGGGGGGGTCCCTTTGATTACAGAAGTGATGTACCATCTCTTCCATGCGTAACCCCAAATTCATTGCTACTGAAGTTCTATAATGCCAAGGCTTGCAAAAATGTCCCTTTAATAGGCGATGGAATGAAATCTCATTTAATGACGATTATTTCAATATGAAGACACACCTTATTATGAAAATACACACACACCTGGTAAAAATACAGACGGTACAAAAGGATAGGTAATAAAAATTGTCTCTCCCACCACCTCCCCCAGACCCATGCTCAGAGATAACAGGCATCACAAATGGTTTTTAGGCTGTTGGTGGGGGTGTCCCAGCCCTCCCCTCCCCTCCTCCCCACCCTTTCTCTTCTGGCTTCTAGGCAGGGAGCAGGCATGGAGATTGGACTGGTGGTCACAAGGATCAGCTTTGGGCCATTCCTGCCAGGAAGAGAAGGAGAGAGCCTTGGGTGGACTGTTTGTCAAGTGCAAGGCCAAGGCTCTGCTCATGAGATGTCCTCTACCCCTCAGAGTGTTACTGAGCCAAACTTGGGTCCACTTGCCCATGTGCAGTAAAGCCAATGCACTGACACCAGATTGTGGTGAAGAAAAGTACAGCATTTATTGCAAGGCGCCAAGGAAGGAGAATGGGCAGCTCATGCTCAAAAGACCCAAACTCCCCTATGGCTTTCAGGGAAGGGGTTTTAAAGGCAGTGTGAGGGATGGGGCTGCAGTGTGTGTCATCAGCTTGTGCACAATTCTAGGATGGGTTGGCATCAAGGTGAAGTTTCAAGCATCATCAGCCTTCTGGTTTCAGCCAGTCTAGGGTCTATGTGCTTGCAGTCAGCAGTTTTCTTCTGGTGGGGGTCTACTTCCTGTAAAAACAAAGTAGGACTGTGTGTCAGGCCTTTATATCTTTCACGGTACTGTGAGTTTGGTGATGCTGCTATGTGGCGGAGTTATAGTCTAAATTGTTACCAGTTTCCCCGCCCAACAGCTATTCTTCGTTTCTACATCTTCACGTTCCTAATCATTAACTTTTTTTTTTTAATTTATTTTATTTTTGGCTGTGTTGGGTCTTCGTTTCTGTGCGAGGGCTTTCTCCAGCTGTGGCGAGTGGGGGCCACTCTTCATTGCGGTGCGCAGGCCTCTCACTGTCGTGGCCTCTCCCATTGCGGAGCACAGGCTCCAGACGTGCAGGCTCAGTAGTTGTGGCTCACGGGCTTAGTTGCTCCACAGCATGTGAGATCCTCCCAGACCAGGGCTCGAACCCGTGTCCCCTGCATTGGCAGGCAGATTCTTAACCACTGCGCCACCAGGGAAGCCCTAACTTTTTTTTAAATTGAGGTATAGTTGCTTTACAATGTTGTGTTAGTTTCTGCTGTACAGTGAAGTGAATCAGCTATATGTATACACATATCCCCTCTTTTTTGTATTTCCTTCCCACTTAGGTCACCACAGAGCATTGAGTAAAGTTCCCTGTGCTATACAGTAGGTTCTCATTAGGTATCTATTTTATATATAGTAGTGTATATATGTAAATCCCAATCTCCCAATTCATCCCACTCCCCCACATCCCCCCCTTGGTGTCCATACATTTGTTCTCTACATCTGTGTCTCTATTTCTGCTTCGCAAATAGGTTCATCTGTACCATTTTTCTAGATTCCACATATATGCGTTAATATACTATATTTGTTTTTCTCTTTCTGACTTATTTCACTCTGTATGACAGTCTCTAGATCCATCCACGTCTCTGCAAATGGCACAATTTTGTTCCCTTTTATGACTGAGTAATATTCCATTGTATATATGTACCACATCTTCTTTATCTGATGATGGACATTTAGGTTGCTTCCATGTCCTGGCTATTGTAAATAGTGCTGCAATGAATGTTGGGGTGCATGTATCTTTTAGAATTATGGTTTTCTCTGGGTATATGCCCAGTAGTGGGATTGCTGGGTCATATGGTAGCTCTATTTTTAGTTTTTTTAAGGAACCTCCCTACTGTTCTCCATAGGGGCTGTATCCATTTATATTCCCCCCAACAGTGCAAGAGGGTTCCGTTTTCTCCATACCCCCTCCAGAATTTATTGCTTGTAGATTTTTTGATGACAGCCATTCTGGCTGGTGTGAGGTTATACCTTATTGTAGTTTTGATTTGCATTTCTCTAATAATTAGTGATGTTGAGCATCTTTTCATGTGCCTGTTGGCCATCTGTATGTCTTCTTTGGAGAAATGTCTATTTAGGTCTTCTGCCTATTTTTTGATTGGGTTGTTTGTTTTTGTTTTGATATTGAGCTCTATAAGCTGTTTGTATATTTTGGAGATTAATCACTTGTCAGTTGCTTCATTTGGAAATATTTTCTCCCATTCTGAGGGTTGTCTTTTTGTCTTGTTTATGGTTTCCTTTGCTGTGCAAAAGCTTTAAGTTTAATTAGGTCCCATTTGTTTATTTTTGTTTTTATTTTCATTACTCTAGGAGGTGGGTCAAAAAAGATCTTGCTCCCTAACACCATACACAAAAATAAACTCAAAGTGGATTAAAGACCTATATTTAGACCTAATCATTAACTCTTGAGCCAGCATTTAGAGCCTCAGGGGAGGTCTGGGATACTAAAGCAAAAGCCTTTTACTTCAAAGGAAAGGGACCCAGGGGCTTGTATATGGGTTCAATCCCGCATTTTCTTTGATACTTCTCCATCTTGAGGGGAACAGGTTCAGGAAAAGAAAGAGAATAAAGTTTTGGGTAGAGAGGTTCATCATAAACTCAGCAGAAGAACTCTGTTTTAGGGGCACTCAATTTCAAGAGCAGCTCACAGAAGTAGATGTATTATCCCCATTTTAAAGTGAAGTGACCGAGGATCTAAAACAGCAAATGGCCAGCACACAGCCACATGGGCAGTGGTAATAGGAACAAACCCCAGTGCACTCTTGTCCTGACTGTGCTGGCAGGAGGAGGCCTCGCGGTGCAGCTAACTCTGCAGAAGAGGCCAGTCCCTTCCCTACCCCAAGCTCCCCTAGTCCCTTGGCATCCTCTGCCTTGGCTTGGGGGTAAAGTGTGAACTGTCTTCTGAGGATCCTCTGGGCCCAGACGTGAGTTGAGACCAGAGGTGACACCAGTAGTACCTGCGTGAGCCAAAGTGACCCCAACAGGATTTGGGCATTTTGCCTCATTGAATCAGATCTTTCCTTGCAAATTTAAGACGACCCCAGTCCCACACACCTGAATTTGAAATGAAGACATTACTCAGGATGAGTGAGTATGTAGTAGAAAGTATAAATTATTCAATCACATTTACTCATACTAATTGGCTGTTAAGCTATAAGGGAAAAACATCACATGCCGAGAGGCTTTCTTATGCTTATTCTCTTTAATGGAGGGACTGTCTGTACAGACCAGGCTGGCCAAGCAGGGGCTGGGGCAACAGGCCGGGGTGGCATCCCTGTCACGCCAACCAGCACTGCCAGAGGCAGGTGTGGGCTTGAGAGGCAGAGCGTATTTGGCTCATGAGATCAGAGTTAAAATTCAGTGAGGTCCCCCCACGCTGGGCGTGCTGGTTCAGCCAGCTCCCCTACCCCCAATGGCAGCCGTGGTCCTCAAACAGCTCTCAGGACCCCTTCACACTCTTTGAATTCAAGGAGAATCTCAAAAAGCTTTCGATTATGTGTGTATTACTTCTATCAATATTCACTGTCATTGAGTTAAAACTGGAGGAATTTTAAAATGTAAGAGCACGCAGCACTGCACTTTCCACGAGCTGTGAGAGTGACCTCATCGTCGTGTCCTGCAGCTTCTGGAAAACACCGCTGGCCACTGGAGGCAAATCACGTCTTAGGGACATTGCGAGGACAGTGTGGGTGCGCGGGCCACGCACGCTTTGAGAACCTCTGCGCTAGGCACACCCCTGGAGAACCAGCCAGAAAGAACTGACCGTGTACCCGGCAGGACCACAGGTGACCTCACACCGTGGTCAGTGTCTCCTGTGGCCTCCAGCCTCTTTGGCCCTCTCACTGGCAACAGACCGGGCGGGTTGCCATCAAGGGAGGCCGAATCTACACGAGCAGCGTTACCGTCCCCAATCCTCCTTCTTTTCTTGTTTGCGTGGTTCCGTGGAGCTTTTTGGAGATCTCCAGCAGGAAGGAAGCACATCGCGAGCTATTTGGGATTCATGGCCTAGATGCCTCTCCCCGACTCATTTGTGCAGGAAGACTGGCTTTCCCTATGTTGTAAATGTCCCTCCTGAAACCCCGGAACTCCGTCCTCACTGCACAGTTCAAGGAAGACGCTGGGATGATGCTTTGTGGTTGCTGTTTGGGCAACAGATGGGAACTCAGAGAGAGGGCCTGGCGTGGGAGCTGCTGGTCTGGGGTCTCGGGCGCCCCCTCTCTGCCCATAGTTCCTGGTTCGTTGTCAGCAGACTCTCATAAAGAAGCCCGGCCAGGACTGGGAACACATGTTTATTTTATGAATGACTTCAGGGACAGAGGGAAAAAAAGTCATCCAGAATGTCATCCAGGAGGCTGTGTTCTTTTTATTATGTTTTGTCGGTAAACAAAAAAAATTGCCACATTTAATTCTTACACTGGTCCTGTGCGATTTCTCTGACTAATGTAAAATGACAGCTGTCACAACGTTCCATATAAATACAAGTCTGTTTGTGGGAGCCTGTTCTATTAATGTAAACCACACCTAACTTGCTCTGAAGGATGGTACCCCTGGAATTTAGGGTCCTGTCTCTTGTCTGTTCATGGTACTGAATTGTTTTAGGAGCAGCCTGGAACAAACTAAAGACAACCCTAACTTCTTAGTTTAACGTGAGAATTATTCACCTAATTTTCCTGCAGCTATTGTGTTCCTTAATTTATCGTTGTGTGGAGCTGCGAGATGATGTAGCTGATGAGTGACACAGTGTACGTGGTGAGCTGATCTGTAATTTAGGAGTCTGCTGATGGTCTTAGAGCTGTCTGCAGTCTGAACAAAGCAGGCAGTAAAAATAAAGAATATACTCACAGATTATATAGATATGCACAAATCCATAGATACACGCATACACGTTATCTATTAGCAGCTTGTCGCCCCCTTGACGGCATGGGACATGAACTTACCATTCCATGATGAATGGGGAAAGCTGACGCGGTGTTTTGTAAGTTTACAGTGGACTCCTTGGCCAGCCCTTTGGAGGACCGTGAGCCTATGGAGAGTTGGAGGGAACCGGGAGATTCCACGAGAGGGTGCAAGTACTGTGACCTTGACATTCTGCCCCCTCTCATTTCTCAACCACTTCTTCCTGCGCCTGTTCGAAACGGCACCAGCAACAGGATCCCCCTTAATCCCAGCAGTGGGGCACCCAACAGCTAATTAGCTTTCCGGAGCTGAACCGATAGGAGACTTGAGGGTGGCGCCCTTCGCGGTTTTCAGACAGGGATAGCGACCGCGTGTCAGAATTTGACTCTGAATGGGATGGCGAGCTTCCCCCATGAGCCTGGGCTCTCAGCAATAACTACCAAGCCGCGGACATTGGCACCAGTCGAATCCACTTGTCCTTCCTGTCAATGAGGAAAAGACCCGGGGATGGCCCTCTGAGCCATTGCATTGGTGCACCTTCATTCAAGGTCACACCTGGAAAAAAGCATCCTGAATGGGTGCAGATAGAACACGCCATTCTTTCTGCTCTGAAATTCCCTTTTCATGGGAGGTTTCCAGGCAGAGGTCCCATATTTTGTCAGTGAGAAATGGCATGGGGCTCCTGCCGAGGGCAGCCCCAGGCATCAGATTCTTTGTGCCTGATTCAGACAGACAGCCTGTAAAGGGAAAAGGCCAGGCCGGCATCCTTGCAGGGGTTCTTGACAGCCCTCCGACACCATAGTGCAGATTTTCCAATAAATACGTAGACTCTCTGCCTACCTCTTAGGAACAGAGAAAACGGCATATTTACATACTATGAACTAGGTTTAAAAATCAACTTTAGATTTGCTTTGCCTTTTGCAGTCTCTTGAATAAAGCATTTTTGTAGCTTACTCAAAATCCTTTCTGTGTGTTTACATTTTAATGGGCATTCCAGTGAAATGGAGGTTTTTTTTTTTTTTTTTAATCAGGAGAGGAGGTGGGGATGGAAACAGCGAAACGGCAGGGTGGCCTTCTCTTTAGCCCACCAGCTTCTCTCTTCATCAGTGGGTTACAGCCTGATGTAAGTGAAGCATGCCATTTAGCCAGGCAAGTAGAAAGAAGGGGAAAGGCCATTTTTATTTCAGTTTAAAATATACATCCCTGAGAGTTTGTGGAATTTTAAAATAGTAACTTAGATCTCAAACATCGCTGAAAGAAATGAACATGTGTAAGGAGAATGTTAATTCTCATTGGCCAGTATGGAAGATAAAACCTGTTTTATTTAATGAGGTACCATTTAAGAATTGTCCTTACTGAAAAGGGGGAAAAATCAACCTCCCTAGCAGGGCAGAGAAGCCTCTTGACTGGTTCCTTGTAGCACATGCTCTTGGCAAGAGAGTCCAAAGTGACCTCAACTCCTTGGGGGCATTTTAGGGACAGATTTGGTTTCTGTGGCTGCTTATGTAAGGGAAACCCCTCTTGGATCTTGGGGCACAGAAGCTACTTTCTGGAGGCAATAGGTTCTTTCGGGTGTGGAAACAGAATTTCTGCTTATCCCAGCATCTAGCTAATATTAAGATCCTCTTGTACAAAGGACCCCCTTATCACAGTGGATCATACAGTATAATAAAATCGGGCCAAGGCAGCTTCCGGGGCTTTGCATCGGTGAAACTGCCAATGTCTTAATCTTCCCCTGGGGATGTCTCTCTTTTTTTTCTCCCCTGAGATTCCCGGGAGATCCCTAATTAAAGCTACAGATACGGTTTAAAAGTACTTTCACCAGATGTTAGTTTAAAATGACCTGTAACTGGCAGCAGAGACGGAAGAGGCTAAGCGTGTCTGAGGCCCCCCAGTGCTTTTTCCTCCGCTGTCATTCAGTATGCAAATGAAGCCCAGCAGAACCTCCGGGCCAGCCCCGCCAAACCATAAAACCAACTGCTTTGAAAGCAATGCATCAGTAATTCTTATCACCTGGCATCTGGAATTCGGGACGCTCACTCCTAACTAGAACATGTCATAGGGTGTTTTAGGAGGAAGCTTGGATTTTGCACTCTGCAGACAATTTAGGCTGATGAATCTCCTTGCTGAAGCTCGTACAGCTCCCTTTAGGACAAACCATCTTTTCAATGGAATCCAGGCTCTGAGATGCACCTGCCATGATTTGACTGGACCCGAGCCCTGTGGATGAGAAGCGCATCAGTCGCCCACAACACAAGAGACCGACACGGAGGCTGGGACAAGTCAGACCCGAGGCAACCCTTCCGGGGTTTTGTTTTGATTTTTGCTGTGAAAGTTCCCAGTAAGTTCGAAGGGAGTTAGATCTCAGACTCTTAGTGCGGTCCTGGTTTGCTCTGCAGAGCTGAGGGCTGAGGCAGGCAATTCTGGGAATCCATATCTTTGGAAACGGAAGCCTCTTTCTTTTCCCGAGGACTGAAATTTATAGGCAGCGTGTTCCTATCGGCGTGTTTATCAAAGTAAACATGTAGGTTAAATCACAGCGTACCCAGCAGCCACCTGTCAGTTCCTTGGGACGCTGACGTTCCCCGAGACGCCCATCAGAACAGCTGCGTGCTTTCAGCTCTGCTCAGCGCCAGCCCGATGCCCTTGAGCTGGGCTCCAGCTTGAAGCTTCCTGGTACTTTAGATAAAAAGACGACCCTGCACCTGAGACTCATAAACATCTGGCTCTGGGGAGGGAACCAAGGCCGGGCTTTCACACAGAGGCAGAGAGAAGCCAGGATTTGGATTCAGGGAGGATGACAGCTCACACCACGTGTACGTCCGGGGGGAGGCAGCCAGGTGGACTCGGGGTGCAGGAATTCTGCCAGTCAGGGGAGGTAGATGTGTTCACAGATGATGCGGAAAACAAGACTTCGGCAACCTTGGTATTTTAGATGCAGACACGGGTTTGCGTAATAAGTAAAATGTGACTAAATAAGATTAATCTCTTGGTGCTGGAAAAGAGCACCTGTACGGCGGATTGGGGGTCTCAAAGGCATAATTATTTATCAAATTAATTAAAATGTATCCACTGGCTCACTGATTCTGATAACGGGGCCTTCCTGCCCAAGAAGCAGCCCTCTGCTAAGCACCTGTGATGTTTCTTCATCCATTGTCCCACAAGGACACACAGCAAAGGCCCGGATTGGTCGTCTGGAGTGGCCACTCCCACCGTCCGCCTGGCCACTGCCCACCTGTGCTGGGTGTTGGGCGGGGATACTTGGGTGGTTTGGTTCCCAGGAAGGCGGGTGAGCCCAGCTGGTCCCCGGTGAAGCCCCAGGTGGGGTTGGGAAGCTCTGCCGGAACAGGAGTGTGTGTGTGTGTGTGTGTGTGTGTGTGTGTGTGTGTGTGTGTGTGTGTGAGTGTCAGGGCAGAGGCCTGGGCCATCCACGCAGCCCAGAGCTGCCTGGTGGGGCTCTGGCTTGAATACCTGGCATGGGGGAACCAGCCTTGTTAGAATGAGCTCGTGAACCCAGAAAAAGCCAATTAATTCACAGGCACAGGGCTCCTTACATAAACTACTTGGGAACGGTGAAGAGCTGCAGAAAGTTCTGTTGAAAAGTGACCAGCAGGGAGACTGAGGTGGACACAGCCAGGGCGAGGGCCTGGAATGAGCACATTTCCTCGTCTCGTGTCCCGATGAAGGCAGGGTGGCTGGGAGCGTCCCGTCCAGGCTCAGTGCTGGGCCTGGTCCACGGAGCTCCCGGAGCCAGGTCCTTCTCTCATCCGTCCTCCTGGGTCCCCACGTGTGTCCCAAGGAAACAGAAGCCGCCTTTCACATCTTGCTTCGAGTGATAGCTCCCAGGGCCCATCCAGGAAGAGAGAAAAGGGCAGTGGCAGGGCCCAGAACCCATGTTTCTGTTTGGTTTATGTTCCTGAGGCCGTGTGAGCAGCAGCCAATTCATAACTTGAATACAGTTTCTAAGGCTTTGGCTCTCTGGGTGGTTGTTTACACAGACTATGACAGATTATTGAGCAGTCTGTTGGCAAGTCCACAGTCACACGGCAGTTCCCGGAGGCCTGGCCTAGAGCCGGTTGACCGCCGCCTATGGCCTGGTGACAGGGATGGGCGCCGAGGGCCTGTGTCCTCTCCGCAGCCTTTACTGAGAGTCTACTCAGACCGCCACATGGCCCTCTTCCTTTGCAAGGGGGTAAAAAGGACTTGAAGGAGGGGACAGTACGCATGCAGTTGGGATTGTGATGGCTCATTTTGTGTGTCAACTTGGCGAGGCTGTGGCTCCCAGGTTTCGGTCAAACACCAGTTGCCATGAAGGTATTTTGTAAATGTGATTACCATTGAAACCGACAGACTCTGAGGGAAGTAGAATGTGGGTGGGCCTCCTCCAGTCAGTTGAGGGTCTTAAGAAAAAGCCTGAGATTTCCTAGAGAGGAAGCAACTCTTCCTCCAGAGGGCAGTGCATGAGCCCTGCCTGTGTTTCCAGGCTGCTGCCCCGAGGGGTTCCGACCCAAGACTGCAACGGCGAGTCTCACCTGAGCTGCCAGCCTGCCCTGCAGATCTTGGGCTTGTCAGCCGCCATGACCACGCGCGCCGCTTCCTTAAAAGAAATCCCTCTCTCTCTATATGTATGTATTTTGCTAGTTCTGTTTCTCTGGAGAACCCTGACGAGTACAGGGATGACGTGTCACCCCTCCTCCAGAGTTCTGGGGGCTCTGCTCCTGACCCTCCTACTTCGCGACCCTCCCAGCCGCCAGCCCTCTGTTAGGGCCCAGAAGGAAGGACTCGGGAGAGAAAATACAAGAGCACACCCCCTCCTGTGGAACAACTGTATGCAAACGGCCACACTATGTATACATTCACTCCAGGTAACAGGGAATGAAGGCTGCTCACAGGGGCCAGGGATGCGGCACGAAGGCACTGGTGCGATTGGTGGGTCCGGAACTGGATGCCTTTATATGAGTGTGGACCATGCGCCAGACACATCCCTAAGCCTTTACGTAAGGTACGCCGTGTGTGCAGTGATGCGCTCGATATGCTGACCCATCGTTCATTCATTTATGTGGATCTTTACTGAGCACCTGCCAGGTCCCTAACGCTATTCCAAGTGGCGGGGATAGTGGACCAGACCAAGGCCTGCCCTCATTGGGTTTCCATGGCAAAGGCACCCCATAAACAATAAATATATTGTTTATTTTTGGGTAGATGTAAGTGCCACGTGGAAAAAAAAAGTAGAACAAACAGATGGGGCCGTGGTGGTGATGGTTGCAAACAACGTGACTGTACTTAGCGCCAGCGGACGGCACACATACTACCAGTGGATGGCACACTTAGCGCCAGTGGACGGCACACATACTACCAGTGGATGGCACACTTAGCGCCAGTGGACGGCACACTTAGTGCTAGTGGATGGCACACTTAACGCCAGTGGATGGCACTCTTAAAATGGGCAAGAGGGCGCGTTTCACATTAGGTGTATCCTATCACAATTTTAAACATAATTTTAAAGTATTCTAAAACGTGTTTTGCTGATGGTTGCACAAGGCTATGAATAAACCAAAACCACTGAATTGTGTGTTTTAAATGGGTGAATTGGGGGCTTCCCTGGTGGCACAGTGGTTAAGAATCCACCTGCCAATGCAGGGGACACGGGTTCGAGCCCTGGTCCAGGAAGATCCCACATGCCATGCAGCAACTAAGCCCGTGCACCACAACTACTGAGCCTGCACTCTAGAGCCTGCGAGCCACAACTACTGAAGCCCGCGTGCCTACAGCCCGTGCTCCACAACAAGGGAAGTCACCGCAATGAGAAGCCCGCACACCGCAACGAAGAGTAGCCCCCGCTCACCACAACTAGAGAGAAGCCCGCGCGCAGCAACAAAGACCCAACACAGCCAAAAATAAATAAATAAATAGATAAATTTATTTAAAAATAAATAAATAAAGGGGTGAACTGAATGGTCAGTGAACTATATCTCAATAAACTTGTTTTTGAAAAAAGAAGGATAGAGTCCAGATGGGGGTGGACCATTTCAGAACAGCTGGCAGGGAAGACCTGTCTGAGAAGGCAACCTTTGGTGGGAATTACTGTCATCATCTTGCAGAGGTCGAGTGTCCTGCCCATAGTGGCAGGTCTAAGAGGCAAACCCAGGCCTGCTGCCTCCATAGCCTGGCCTGCTCTATTTGCCCGTTCTGAGTTCTGTTTTGTTTTTCCTCTTGTCCAAGCCCTTTCATACTGATCATCTCACTCTGTTCTGTTCCAGGCATCCTCATTTTCTGTCTTTTTTCCAGCAGACAGAGTGAGAAGCAGATGTTCAGGGCCTGACTCAAGTCCCACAGTCAGTGCCAGGGACCCAAACAGTACTGTCCCAGTGGTCAGCAGACTTGTTCTGCAAAGGGCCAGTGAGTCAGTATTTTAGACTTTGCAGGCTGTATGGTCTCTGTGGCAACTCCTTAACTTCGCTGTTATGGCACAAAGGCAGCCATGGAATTGTAAACACACAGATGTCGCTGTGTTCCGATAAAACTTTATTTACAAAAACAGGGTAGGCTGGATTTGGCTCAGGGACCAGAGTTTGCCAACCCTGCTCTAGACTGCCCTTTTCTCTTCTCTGGAAAGACTCCCTTTTAAAGAAGATGAGACTGGAGGGAGGCTGGATGTTCTGTCTCTCCCCCTTAAACTTGTGTCCAGGAGATGGCATGTGACGGGCTTCTTTCAGCTGGATTCCCCCAGGGCAACAGGATGAAGCAGTATCCCTATCAGACACACAGACATATCTCTGCGGAGAGGTCAAGACTAAGGCAAGGCCCAGGAATAGCCCTTTCTGGATCGTTGCTTTCTTCCACAGGCAGCCAATGAGCTGTCATCCATCCATCAGTGCATCCATCCATCTATCCATCCATCCATCCATCCCTCCCTCCCTCCCTCCCTCCCTCCCTCCATCCATCTATCCATGCGCCCATCTCTCCATCCATCCATCCATCCATCTCTCCCTCCCTCCCTCCATCCATCTATCCATGCGCCCATCTCTCCATCCGTCCATCCATCCCTCCCTCCCTCCCTCCATCCATCCATCTATCCATCTATCCATGCGCCCATCTCTCCATCCATCCATCCATCCATCTCTCCATCCGTCCATCCATCCCTCCCTCCCTCCCTCCATCCATCCATCTATCCATCCATCCATCCATCCCTCCCTCCCTCCATCCATCCATCTATCCATCCATCCATGCGCCCATCTCTCCATCCATCCATCCATCCATCTCTCCATCCGTCCATCCATCCCTCCCTCCCTCCCTCCCTCCATCCATCCATCTATCCATCTATCCATGCGCCCATCTCTCCATCCATCCATCCATCCATCTCTCCATCCGTCCATCCCTCCCTCCCTCCCTCCCTCCATCCATCCATCTATCCACCCATCCATCCATCCCTCCCTCCCTCCATCCATCCATCTATCCATCCATCCATGCGCCCATCTCTCCATCCCTCCCTCCCTCCATCCATCCATCTCTCCATCCATCCATCCCTGCATCCATGTATCCATCCGTGCATCCATCTATACATCCATACATGTATTCTCCCATCCATCACTCCATCTGTCTGCACTGCCTCATTCTCAAACATTCTCATGTCCTGCTCTGCACCTGGCTATGAATTAGGCCACTGGACTTCAGTGAAGAACAGGGCACACTCCCTGTTCTCAAGGAGCTCCCACCATGAACAATCGCATACGTAGTCTATAAACCCAGGGAGTGAATGCTGTGATAAAGGTAAGGCGTGGTGTGGCCTGGGTGATTGGCTGGGGTCCTTGTCAGCCTGGGAACCCTTCCTTCTCGGGCCAAACGGAGGCCCACCCTTGTCAGCACTCTATCACACTCTCTCAGGACGCCAGCTTCTCGACCCCAAATGGTCTTGGAAGTGGAACTTTTCCTATAGGGCTGCGGGCCAGCCTGCCCCTTGAGCTCTGGGTCCTGGACCCAGGCAGGTGGAGGTCTGCCTGTCAGCTGGGTGGAGGCCTCAGCAGCCCTGTGGTCTGGAGTGGGAAGAGAGCTAGTCCCCAAGGACACAGAGACAGTGCTGAGGAGTGTCTGGCTGTTGAGGGGGAGAGGGGTCGTGAGGAAGAGAAGCAAAGTCACCTCTCGCCTCCGCCCCGCCAGAAACAGGTGACCAGCCCGTGTGTGCTGAGCAGAACGGGACCCCCTCCAGGAGGTGGGGAGCAGCTGTCATCGTGTCCGGTGAAATGAGAACATTTCCTTTCCCTTTGTCATCTAGGAGCAAAAACAAAGTAGGTCGGGGATTGTTTCTGGTAACAAAGAATAAGCTGAGCTCTCATTAGGGGCGCCCATTGCTCCCCCTGAATTTGCCCAGTTTGGAGCTGGCTCCCCTGCCAGCGACGATGGACGCGTTTGCCAGCCTGGGTTTCCCGCGGCTGCCACCAGCCTAATGTCGGCGTGATTGTTCTGCCGTAAACATCATCTGTGTGTGCGTTATCTTCAGACAGGCTGGGCCCGGCCGGTTGGCCAGGGTCCAGTGCTTTCTTTCTCCCCAGAACTCAGAATCGTGACTGTCTTGTCTTCATGGCAGAAATGAGATGCCGTGTTCGCGGCCCGGGCGGGAGGCAGAATTAAATTTCAGAAGGTGCTGCGAGGGTGGCCACCCGGGGAGCACCCAGCCTGGGTGTCCTTTGGGCTCCCTCCAGCCACCGGTGTCCTCGTGCTGGGGGGCAGATCGCAGGAGCGACAATGCTGAATGATGCTGGAAGCACTTGGTTGGGCGGGTGCTTGCCCTGTCCTGGGAGCTGTCACCTACCTTGTCTCATCTTCACACTAACTGACCCTATGAGATAGGCCGTCATCAACTCTTTTATGGAGGAGGAAAGTGGGCTGTACAGCGGTCCCTTCATCAGGAAACTGGGCGCGCGATATATTGATGCTTCGTCTGTCTGAGCCACGTCAGGGCCGTCTCTGGAGTGACTGCAGGTCTCAGATGGCCCAGAGGGAGGGCAGGCTGCCGCAGCCAGGTGACCTCAGAGTCCTCCAGGCTCCATGGCCTGTCCAGAGGCAGCAAGGCAGCTGCCGAGCCCAGGAGGACCCGTGGGCTTCCTGGGGTGGGAGGCAAGGCCCCTCCGCCCTCCCAGCACCGACCCAGCTGGCTGCTCCTCTTGCAGTTCCGGGGCTCCTGGTGAGCCAGCCCGGGGTCAGGGCAGCAGGATTCGAGTTCTTTCCCTGCTAACCCGTGACCTGCATGGGAACTGACTCGGAACCCGCTGAGCCTGGGGGAGTGGGCTTGGGCTGCGGGGATGGGGTGGGCCGGAGGGCACTGAGGTCTGGGGTGGGGAGCAATGACTCACGGCGCTCACGGCAGGTGGCCCCGGTGACCTGGAAGATTGTTCCCGCACTCCTAAAGTCCTGTAGCACTTTCTAGAACACGGGGCTGGAGCCTCTTTAGGAAACAGGTAATTCGACCTCTGTCTTGGAAATAGGAGGTGATTCGGGGAGAAGGAAAGGGAAGGGAAAATGCTGTCCAAGTGCCGCTGCATGTCCCTGGAGAGCCTCGACTGGAACTCAGGGGGCCGAAGACTGAGCCATCTCGGACCGGAGCTTGAGCACTCCCTGCCCCGGCTGGCCTGTCCACCTCCCCGGCGGTTTCCCACCAGCCCATGCCTGTGCTCTGAGAGAGATTTTCCACGTTCCCTGGGACCATCAGTCAGACTCGGGTCTCCTTGCTGCTCTGCGGGCCTGAAACCCCTGCACTCTGTGGGCGCTGGTTCTCCTACCACACAGCACATGGCTGGGCCCTGGGCTCCTTCTCCCTGACCCTGCTGCTAAAATATTGTCCTGTGGATAGGAAATGAAAAGGGTACGACCTTATTTCTTCAAAGATCGCCCAATCTAGCCCAGAGGTATAATAAAACCCCAGACTTCCCTTTCAGGAATCATCTTTTCTCAGTCAGATCTTTCTGTGTTAAGCGGTAGACACACGATTGAGAAATAAAACACGAGGCTCGGTGACTCCGAGTGGTTTGGGGTTTGTGGGGGAAGGCTGCCTTGTACGGTGGCACGTTTCCTAGGCTCAGAGTTCCTCGACCGTGGTGTGTGTGGCGCCTAGGGGTGATTGATGACACACCATGCTCCATCACCTAAAGCTACAGGCTTCAGCCTGGGTCATATTGGCCATCCCCCTGTGGTCACGTAGAACTAGGGCCCTGGTTCTGTCCAGTGAGGGATTTGCTTTTAAAACAGGGCGAATTAGAGTAACTGAGTAATTGGATTAGATAGTCTTAGTTCACGACATACTATTATTGTTTGGTTTTGAGGGTTGGCTTAACCATTATAACAATGAATGCATCTCCCTTTGTGCTCCATGGGGGATGCTCCATCCCTCCCCTGCCTTTCCATCTCCCAGAGATCATCACAATCCTGAATTCATGCTTAAATTTCCTTCCCTATTGTTCCGGTCATCACTTATACATGTATCCCTAAATAATCCGTTGTTTAGATTTGCCCGGTTTCCGACCTCATGTCACTGAGACCCATTTATGGTGTGTGTAGCCAGAGCCCACTCATTTTCACAGCTGTATAATATTCCGCTGTGGGTCTCTGCCACAATTCACTTCCTCCTGCCCATGGGCATTTGGTCGTTGCTAGCTTTTTGCTCTTACGAACAGCACTGGGGTTGGCCTGGCCCCTCTTCTCTCTGGGGATCCCAGGACCTCTCCACATGGTCTTTTCACCTCGTCCCTCGAGCGAGTTTTTCCAGATGCCCGGTGGAAGCTACAGGCTTCTATGGTCAACCCCAAAGTCTCAGAACTCAGATGGGAGTCTGACTCCCGTCACATTGTGTTTGTGAAGCTAGTCACAAGCGGGCAGACCAGATTCAAGGGCAGAGGAACTGGATCTCACCTCTCTGAGGAGTAGCAGAAGCGCTTATCTTCACTACATCCCATAAGACAGGCGACTCCTCATCTCTACAAGTTAACCCAAGTGATCCCATCATCTGACAGGCCCCCCCCACACCCACATACACACACAATGCACAGATGATTCCCAAACTCTCCACCCTCTGCAGACCATGTCAGGTCCTTAGTTGGTGTCAGTGGAGTAGCTATCAGCTGGATCTGGCCATGGTCTTACTTGCATTTCCCTGATCTCAAGGAAAGTGAGACATCTCCTCCTAAGATTATCAGCCATGTGTTTTTCCTCTTTCCCGTTCAAGTCTTTTGCCCATCTTTCTACTTGGTTGTCTCTTTCGTGTTGTAAGAATTCTTTGTATTTAACGGATACTCATCCTTTCTCCCTTTTATATATTGCAAATATCTTTTATTTTCCAGTTTTAGCTTTTCTGTTTCTTTGAGATATCCTTTTTTTTAAAAATTAATTAATTAATTAATTAATTTATTTTTGGCTGTGTTGGGTGTTCGTTTCTGTGCGAGGGCTTTCTCTAGTTGTGGCGAGTGGGGGCCACTCTTCATCGCGGTGCGCGGGGCTCCCACTGTCGCGGCCTCTCTCGTTGCGGAGCACAGGCTCCAGACACGCAGGCTCAGTAGTTGTGGCTCACGGGCCTAGGTGCTCCGCGGCATGTGGGATCTTCCCAGACCAGGGCTCGAACCCGTGTCCCCTGCATCGGCAGGCAGATTCTCAACCACTGCGCCACCAGGGAAGCCCTGAGATATCTCTTGATGAACAGAAGTTCTTACTTTTAATATAGGCACATTTATCAATATTTTATTTCATAGTTAGCACTTTTTAATCTTCTTTAAGAAAGAAATCCTTCCCTGTCTCAAAGTCAGATGGATGTTCATCACAACTTTGCTCAAGGTTTTGATGTTAACGGTTTAATTCTGAATCTATCTGGAGTTGGTTTCCTTTCTGTTTTTTCCCTTTGGGGATAAACAGTGTTTCTAACCGCTTCCCCATGATCTGCCGTGCTGTTTCTGATGTATCAGCACTGGTGGGAACATCCTGAGAGCCCTTTTATTGTGCTTAGAAGCTTTTCAGAGTGATTTGGGTGAAACCACGTCATAGCCATCATACCTGTGGGAACATTGATTTTAAACCCCATGCCTCACTTTCCACATCTCCCTCGCTCTTTGATGGGCCAGCTGGGTGAACCAGGAGGTCTCCCAATCTGCCTGCTTGGCTCAAACCCACGCCCAGTCTGAGTGAGCTGCTTGGACCTCCATCCCTCACTGTGAAGATTAAATCCAGTTCATTACGTCCGGGGTCCGGCACGTGATAAGTGCTTAATGCCTGGGAGCTGTCGTCTCTAGCTGACTGTTTAAGCATGGGCTGCAGTCAGTTGTTCTGGGTGAAATATTGTAAATGACCTACTTGCCTTCTGCTCCCAAACACCTGAGAAGAATCGCATCGCATCCGTGGAAAGACAGGGGGAGAGTGAGAAACTCCAGGACTGCTGGATCCTGAGCAGGTGTTTCAGGTGTGCAGGAACGTTCTCTGTTAGAGCCTCCCCCTCGGTGCATCCCTCAACACCAGAGAATCCAGGGACCAGCCCGGCTGGCAATTGCATTTGGGAGTGAAACTGAAGAAGGGCTGGTTGCAGGGGTAATGTGGGACTGGCTTTTAGTGGGGTTAATGGTGATAGGGTTTGAAAGCCCCTGGGGATCTCTTACTCCACAGTCAGAACAAGTTCCTTGGAGACTGGGAATTAGGAAGAGAAGCGGGCACCAAGGTCCTGGATCTGGTCCCTCTTCTGCCTCTGATTTGCTGTGTGACCTTGAACAGGTCACTCTCCCTCTCTGATCTTCAGGTTACTTCCCTTTAGAATGGAGGGGCCATCAGTGACCTAGACAGTCTCTCAGTGCCCTCCTCTTGCTGATGGTCTCCGGATCTACAACGGAGGTGGGCATTTGATGATGCTGACCTGTCGCATGCTGGGGAATTGAAACCAGAATAAGAGAAGCCCAAGTATTCACTTTAAATGTAAGCAGCTGAGAGCTTGCTTCTTAATTGGGTAGACTTCAAAAGATAATGGCGTACCTCCATATTTTTAAAAATCACCAGCCTGGCCACCCAGGAGGTGGGCTGATGTGAAAAGATGGGCACAGCCAATAAGATTTCCTCCCTTAGCAATTATAACACTCATTGTGGATTATTTTGAAAATCTGGGGTATTTTTTTTTTCATTCTTCACACCTTTTATTTTATTTTTTTAACATCTTTATTGGAGTATAATTGTTTTAAAGTGGTGTGTTAGTTTCTGCTGTATCACAAAGTGAATCAGCTATACGTATACATATATCCCCATATCTCCTCCCTCTTACGTCTCCCTCCCACCCTCCCTATCCCACCCCTCTAGGTGGACACAAAGTACCGAGCTGATCTCCCTGTGCTATGTGGCTGCTTTCCACTAGCTATCTATTTTACATTTGGTAGTGTATATATGTCTATGCCACTCTCTCACTGTGTCCCAGCTTATCCTTCCCCCTCACCGTGTCTTCAAGTCCATTCTCTACATCTGCGTCTTTATTGCTGTCCTGCCGCTAGGTTCTTCAGAACCAATTTTTTTTTAGATTCCATATATGTGTGTTAGCATATGGTATTTGTTTTTCTCTTTCTGACTTGCTTCACTCTGTATGACAGATTCTAAGTCCATCCACCTCACTACAAATAACTCAATTTTGTTTCCTTTTATGGCTGAGTAATATTCCATTGTATATATGTGCCACATCTTCTTTATCCATTCATCTGTCAGTGGACACTTAGATTGCTTCCATGTCCTGGCTATTGTAAATAGTGCTGCAATGAACATTGGGGTGCATGTGTCTTTTTGAATTATGGTTTTCTCAGGGTATATGACCAGTAGTGGGATTGCTGGGTCATATGGTAGTTCTATTTTTAGTTTTTTAAGGAACCTTCATACGGTTCTCCATAGTGGCTGTATCAATTTACATTCCCACCAACAGTGTAGGAGGGTTCCCTTTTCTCCACACCCTCTCCAGCATTTATTGTTTGTAGATTTTTTGATGATGGCCATTCTGACCGGTGTGAGATGATATCTCATTGTAGTTTTGATTTGCATTTCTCTAATGATTAGTGATGTTGAACATCCTTTCATGTGTTTGTTGGCAATCTGTATATCTTCTTTGGAGAAATGTCTATTTAGGTGTTCTGCCCATTTTTTGATTGGGTTGTTTGTTTTTTTAATATTGAGCTGTATGAGCCGCTTGTATATTTTGAGATTAATCCTTTGTCTGTTGCTTCGTTTGCAAATATTTTCTCCCATTCTGAGGGTTGTCTTTTTGTCTTGTTTGTGGTTTCCTTTGCTGTGCAAAAGCTTTTAAGTTTAATTAGGTCCCATTTGTTTATTTTTGTTTTTATTTCCATTTCTCTAGGAGGTGGGTCAAAAAGGAGCTTGCTGTGATTTATGTCATAGAGTGTTCTGCCTATGTTTTCTTCTAAGAGTTGTATAGTGTCTGGCCTTACATTTAGGTCTTTAATCCATTTTGAGTTTATTTTTGTGTATGATGTTAGGGAGTGTTCTAATTTCTTTCTTTTACATGTAGCTGTCCAGTTTTCCCAGCACCACTTATTGAAGAGGCTGTGTTTTCTCCATTATATTCTTGTCTCCTTTATCAAAGGTAAGGTGACCATATGTGCATGGGTTTATCTCTGGGCTTTCTATCCTGTTCCATTGATCTGTATTTCTGTTTTTGTGCCAGTACCGTACTTTCTTGATTACTGCAGCTTTGTAGTATAGTCTAAGTCAGGAAGCCTGATTCCTCCAGCTCTGTTTTCCTTTCTCAAGATTGCTTTAGCTATTCGGGATCTTTTGTGTTTCCATACAAATTGTGAAATTTTTTGTTCTAGTTCTGTGAAAAATGCCATTGGTAGTTTGGTAAGGATTGCATTGACTCTGTAGATTGCTTTGGGTAGTACAGTCATTTTCACAATGTTGATACTTCCAATCCAAGAACATGGTGTATCTCTCCAGTATCATCTTTAATTTCTTTCATCAGTGTCTTATAGTTTTCTGCATACATGTCTTTTGTCTCCTTAGGTAGGTTTATTCCTAGGTATTTTATTCTTTATGTTGCAGTAGTAAATGGGAGTGTTTCCTTAATTTCTCTTTCAGATTTTTCATCATTAGTGTATAGGAATGCAAGAGATTTCTGTGCATTAATTTTGTACCCTGCTACTTTACCAGATTCATTGATTAGCTCTAGTAGTTTTCTGGTAGCATCTTTAGGATTCCCCATGTATACTATCATGTCATCTGCAAACAGTGACAGTTTTACTTCTTCTTTTCCGATTTGTGTTCCTTTCATTTCTTTCTCTTCTCTGATTGCTCTGGCTAAAACTTCCAAAACTATGTTGAATAATAGTGGTGAGAGTGGACAACCTTGTCTTGTTCCTGATCTTAGTGGAAATGGTTTCAGTTTTTCACCATTGAGAACGATGTTGGCTGTGGGTTTGTCATATATGGCCTTTATTATGTTGAGTTAAGTTCCCTCTATGCCTACTTTCTGGAGAGTTTTTTATCATAAATGGTGTTGAATTTTGTCTAAAGCTTTTTCTGCATCTATTGAGATTATCATATGGTTTTTTGCCTTCAGTTTGTTAATATGGTGTATCATGCTGATTGATTTGCGTATATTGAAGATTCCTTGCATTCCTGGGATAAACCCCAGTTGATCATGGCGTGTGATCCTTTTAATGTGCTGTTGGATTCTGTTTGCCAGTATTTTGTTGAGGATTTTTGCATCTGTGTTCATCACTGATATTGGCCTGTAGTTTTCTTTCTTTATGACATCTTTGTCTGGTTTTGGTATCAGGGTGATGGTGGCCTCGTAGAATGAGTTTGGGAGTGTTCCTCCCTCTGCTATATTTTGGAAGAGTTTGAGAAGGATAGGTGTTAGCGCTTCTGTAAATGTTTGATAGAATTCGCCTGTGAAGCCATCTGGTCCTGGGCTTTTGTTTGTTGGAAAGTTTTTAATCACAGTTTCAATTTCAGTGCTTGTGATTGGTCTGTTCATATTTTCTATTTCTTCCTGGTTCAGTCTCGGAAGGTTGTGCTTTTCTAAGAATTTGTCCATTTCTTCCAGGTTGTCCATTTTATTGGCATATAGTTGCTTGTAGTAATCTCTCATGATCCTTTGTATTTCTGCAGTGTCAGTTGTTACTTCTCCTTTTTCATTTCTAATTTTGTTGATTTGAGTCTTCTCCCTTTTTTTCTTGATGGGTCTGGCTAATGGTTTATCAATTTTGTTTATCTTCTCAAAGAACCAGCTTTTAGTTTATTGATCTTTGCTATCATTTCCTTCATTTCTTTTTCATTTATTTATGATCTGATCTTTATTTATTTCCTTCTGCTAACTTTCGGGTTTTTTTGTTCTTCTTTCCCTAATTGCTTTAGGTGTAAGTTTAGGTTGTTTATTTGAGATTTTCCTTGCTTCTTGAGGTAGGATTGTAGTCCTCTTAGAACTCCTTTTGCTGCATCCCATTGGTTTTGGGTCATCGTGTTTTCATTGTCATTTGTTTCTAGGTATTTTTTGATTTCCTCTTTGATTTCTTCAGTGATCTCTTGGTTATCTAGTAGCGTATTGTTTAGCCTCCATGTGTTTGTATTTTTTACAGTTTTTTCCCTGTAATTAATATCTAGTCTCATAGTGTTGTGGTTGGAAAAGATACTTGATATGATTTCAATTTTCTTAAATTTACCAAGGCTTGATTTGTGACCCAATATATGATCTATCCTGGAGAATGTTCCATGAGCACTTAAGAAGAAAGTGTATTCTGTTGTTTTTGGATGGAATGTCCTATAAATATCAATTAAGTCCATCTGGTTTAATGTATCATTTAAAGCTTGTGTTTCCTTATTTATTTACATTTTGAGTGATCTGTCCATTGGTGAAAGTGGAGTGTTAAAGTCCCTTACTATGGCTGTGTTACTGTCGATTTCCCCTTTTATGTCTGTTAGCATTTGCCTTATGTATTGAGGTGCTCCTATGTTGGGTGCATAAATATTTACAATTGTTATATCTTCTTCTTGGATCGATCCCCTGATCATTATATAGTGTCCTTCTTTGTCTCTTGAAATAGTCTTTATTTTAAAGTCTATTTTGTCTGATATGAGAATTGCTACTCCAGCTTTCTTTTGATTTCCATTTGCATGGAATATCTTTTTCCATCCCCTCACTTTCAGTCTGTATGTGTCCCTAGGTCTGAAGTGGGTCTCTTGTAGACAACATATGTATGGGTCTTGTTTTTGTATCCATTCAGCCAGTCTGTGTCTTGTGGTTGGAGCATTTAATCCATTTACATTTAAGGTAATTGTCGATATGTATGTTCCTATTACCATTTTCTTAATTGTTTTGGGTTTGTTATTGTAGGCCTTTTCCTTCTCTTGTGTTTCCTGCCTAGAGAAGTTCCTTCAGCATTTGTTGTAAAGCTGGTTTGGTGGTGCTGAATTCTCTTAGCTTTTGCTTGTCTGTAAAGTTTAATTTCTCTGTCGAATCTGAATGAGATCCTTGCTGGGTAGAGTAATCTTGGCTGTAGGTTTTTCCCTTTCATCACTTTAAATATGTCCTGCCACTCCCTTCTGACTTGCAGAGCTTCTGCTGAAAGATCAGCTGTTAACCTTATGGGGATTCCCTTGTATGTTATTTGTTGCTTTTTCCTTGCTGTTTTCAATATTTTTTCTTTGTATTTAATTTTTGATAGTTTGATTAACATGTGTCTTGGCGTGTTTCTCCTTGGATTTATCCTGTGTGGGACTCTCTGTGCTTCCTGGACTTGATTAACTATTTCCTTTCCCATATTAGGGAAGTTTTCAACTATAATCTCTTCAAATATTTTCTCAGTCCCTTTCTTTTTCTCTTCTTCTTCTGGGACCCCTATCATTTGAGTGTTGGTGCATTTGATGCTGTCCCAGAGGTCTCTGAGACTGTCCTCAATTCTTTTCATTCTTTTTTCTTTATTCTGCTCTGTGGTAGTTATTTCCACTATTTTATCTTCCAGGTCACTTATCCGTTCTTCTGCCTCAGTTATTCTGCTATTGATTCCTTCTAGAGAATTTTTAATTTCATTTATTGTGTTTTTCATCATTGTTTGCTCTTTAGTTTTTCTAGGTCCTTATTAAACATTTCTTGTATTTTCTCCATTTTATTTCGAAGATTTTGGATCTTGTTTACTATCATTACTCTGAATTCTTTTTCAGGTAGACTGTCTATTTCCTCTTTATTTGTTTGTTCTGGTGAGTTTTTACCTTGCTCCTTCCTCTGCTGCATATTTCTCTGTCTTCTCATCTTGCTTATCTTACTGTGTTTGGGGTCTCCTTTTTGCAGGTAGCAGGTTTGTAGTTCCTGTTGTTTTTGGTGTCTGTCCCCAGTAGGTAAGGTTGGTTCAGTGGGTTGTGTAGGCTTCCTGGTGGAGGGGACTGGTGCCTGCGTTCTGGTGGATGAGGCTGGATCTTGTCTTTCTGGTGGGCAAGACCACGTCTAGTGGTGTGTTTTGGGGTGTCTGTGAATTTATTATGATTTTAGGCAGCCTCCCTGCTGATGGGTTGTATTGTGTTCCTGTCTTGCTAGTTGTTTGGCATGGGGTGTCCAGCACTGGAGCTTGCTGGTCGTTGAGTGGAGCTGGGTCTTAACATTGAGACAGAGATCTCTGGGAGAGCTCTCGCCAATTGAGATTATGTGGGGCCGGGAGGTCTCTGGTGGTCCAATGTCCTGAACTCGGCTCTCCCACCTCAGAGGCTTAGGCCTGACAGCCAGCCAGAGCACCAAGACCTTGTCAACCACACAGCTTTTGGGAAGTCTGAGGTCTTCTGCCAGCGATCAGTAGGTGTTCTGTAGGAGTTGTTCCACATGTAGATGTATTTTTGACGTATTTATGGGGAGGAAGGTGATCTCCATGCCTTACTCCTCCACTATCTTGAAGGTCCTCTCTCTTCACACTATTCAGTTTTGAAGTGTTCCATACTCACAGATCAATCAAGGAAAGCTTGAGGGCAGATTTAGGGAAACCGCCCATTACTCCTGTTACTAGAGGATCCACATTTCATCTGGAAAGGACATAAATCTGGCAATCTCATTTCAGGCCTATCTCATCCACCTTTTTTCCCTTTGTGCTTAGTCTGTTTCACTTGCTCATAGGAGGCTCTGTGCAGAGGCCTTGCCCCTGGCCCTTCAGATCAGAGTTCCTCGTGAAACGGCTGAGCTGACACCTCAGCTTGGGAGCTCTGAAGCTCCTCACAGGACACTCCTGTTTTGTATTTTTAATTTCTTATTTATTTCCAGCTTTATCGAGGTATAATTTACAAATAAATACGGTATATATTTACGGTATACAGCATGATTTGATATATATATATATTATGAAATGATTTCCACAATCAATTTAATTAACATGTGCAACACCTCACCTAGTTACCATTTTTTTTTTATGATGAGAAAACTTAAGATCTACTCTCTTAGCAAATTTCAAGTATACAATCCAATATTATTAACTATAGTCACCATGCTGTACATTCGATTCCCAGAACGTATTCATCTTATAACTGGGAGTTTGTATCCTTTGACCAGCATCTCCCCATTTCTCCCACCTTGAAATATGTTTTAATGAACTTGTGAGGAAGAGTGTGGGAAGTTAAGCTGGAGGCCTTTGAAATGGAGGTGGGCTCCCTTCCAGGGGAAGGCTTGTCCTCCCAGGCATCAGGGCCGGGCAGGGGGCAGCCTCTCAGAGCTTTAGCATCTGAAGGGGGTTGATTGTTTGCCTGAAGGCGTGTGGCACCTCCAGCAGGTACCCAGACCCCTTCACCTTAGAAGGCCGGGCTGCTGAGCCCAAGGTTTTCTCGGGACCCTGTGGGACCAAGCCGGGCCGCTGAGAGCCCATGTCCTGAATCCATCCACCAGCTGTCACGCACTGGAGACCAGAGTGAACCAGGCAAACAACATCCACGCGTTTGTCCTCCGTCTCTGCGGAGTGACCTGTCCCGAGCTGCTCAGCTGTTTGGGGACGGCCTCAGAAACATCCCACATACTGAGATCCCGAGCTATTTATGGCAGGAAGTATTCAGCCGCCTCATCCTCATGCTGTGTAAGTAACATTCCTCGGAGAGGACAGTGGCCATAGGTTCTAAGAAACAGTTCAGGATTTGTCCCCTAATCACTGGCCTGTCCCCATTTTGCCTCTTCCATAGAAATCTACAGGGAGGCCTGGACTGTTCCATCAAGTAGGGGCTTCAAGGCTCATCCCTCATGTTCTAAAATGAAGCTGAGCTCCGTTGAGGGGACTGACTTGCCCAAGGTCACAGAGTGGGTGGTGGCCAGGTAGATCCGGAGCCAGGTCACCACAGGCCTCTGCTGTCACACCAAGCCCCAGGTCATGCATGGCCTTTGGTTATGTTTTTTTTTTAAGTGTTCTCCTTTTGGTTGCAAGGAGCTGGGATTGGCTCAGAACAACTTGTGTTAGTTTCCATAACAAATGACCACAAACCGGGTGGTTTAAAACAATAGAAATGTATACATTCGAAGTTCAGGAGGCCAGAAGTTCAAAATCAGGGTGTGGGAAGGGTTGGTTCCTTGCAGAAACTTTGAAGGGGAATCTGTCCCTGGCTTCTGGCGGCTGCCAGCAATCCTTGGCTTTTAGGTGCATCACCCCAATCTCTGCCTTCGTTTTCATTTGACTCCTCTGTGTGTCCTTTTCTGTCCCTCAGAAGGACATTCTCATTGGATTTAGGGACCCTCCTAATCCAGTATGACGTCATCTGGACCCCTTACTACATCTGCAAGGGCCCTATTCCCAAATAAGCTCACAGTCACAAGTTCTGAGAGTTAGGACGTGGATGGATCTTTTTCAATCCACACAGCCACCTGAGGAGGAGTGCATTGGATAAGCCGGGGTGGAGGGCTAGACCTCAGGGCAAGAGCAGGGGTTGGGCAGCTCCGGGGAGCGGCTGGTGGGGGCCTGTGCTGTGTGACGCTCAGCTTGCTGTCTCTCTGGTATCTGCCTTACTTGGCTGGCCTGCTTCTCCTTTCACTGCCAACCGGCCTCTATGTTCTCTCTTGTGTTTCTCTCCATGACATCTGCGTCCTCTTCCTCATATCTTGTCTTGATTTCCCATAGTCCCATTTCAGCTCTCCCAGCCTCTGTCTAAGCAACTTCTGTGCTCCAGTATCTGCTGCTAATCACTTCATCCTTGTGCTATTTCCCAGGCTGGTCCCTAAGGGAGGAAATCCTATTGGCTGCACCCATCTTTTCTCATCCGCACAGGTGGCCAGCCAGCCTGCTGACTGGATGTCACGGGGTTGTGTGTCCACCTTTGGTCCAACAGCAGGATGGGGCCGTGGCACCAAGCGTGCACCTCCACTTGTCCCTCGGGAACATCCCAGGCACTTGGTGGAGGTTAGGATGCCCACGAGAGTACAGAGTGCAGGAGAACTCCAAGGGACCAGGATCTAACCAAGTGGAATTGTCAAATTGTCAGTTAACCAAAATAGTTTTAGTTTTATTCCAGTTTGAGAGGAGAGAGAAATAGATAATAGGAACCTGGAAAAAAGCAACCACAGGGGGATGTTCTAGCATTAGTCCAAGTCTCCCTCAGACTAAGAACAGCAACTTCCAGGGATGCCACTGTCCTTTAAGCCTCAAAGAAAGATGGAGCCACGTTCACTGTATCATGACCCTCATTAGGAAAGATTCTCCAGCAGCACCCTGGGTGCCCATCAAAGTTACCCGCTCCTCATTTCCCGACTTTCTGGTCTTCTTCGGGTTTTCCTGGACTCCTCTGTAACACGATGCTGTTTGCAGTTCGGCCACAGTTGAGTCAATTCTTCTTACCTAGTTGTATAATCCTATCGTTTGTCTGTAAGTGATTCTGTCCTGGGGAGTATCATGTCCCAGGATTGTGGGCTTAAGATGGCAAATCCACGCTGTGACATAAACATAAAAGTCATTGCCATTCTCCTCGATTATGTGTTAATGACACCACGGAATAGTGATAATTAGATGAAGCATCATTTCACACCATCACCAGTGTGCTTTACATTTATTTATCACCATTTCTTTCTCCAAAGTCAGCAAAATGGAGACTCGTACAATATCCCAAAGCATCCAATGAGAAGAGTATCCTTTGACTGTTAATTACTGCCTTATGAGCCCGCCGGTCCTGACGTTCACCTCCAGACTCTTTCTGGGGAGCTCCTGCCTGTCTTCTCTGTGTCCCTCCATCCCAGGACCCCTCTGACACGTGCCATCTGCTCGGCCACCAGGAGTGGCTGCATTAGTCAGCTCCAGCTGCCCTGACAAAGCACCACAGCCTGGGAGGCTTACACAACAGAAATGTATTTTCTCACAGTCCTGGAGACTATAAATCCAAGGTGTCGTGGGACCTCTCTCCTTGGTTTGTAGATGGCCGTCTACACCCTGTGTCCTCACATGGTCGTCCTTCTCTGTGTGTCTGTATCCTAATCTCCTCTTCTTTTTTTTTTTCTCTATTTGTTGAAAGTTTAATTAGGTATTTTCAATGCTTGAGGGCGATGTATAATGTGAATTTAAAGGGTATTTGTAGATAACATGCAGGCATAACATATGTTCACGTTATTTATATATATATATATTCTTTTCCATTATGGTTTATCACAGGATATTGAATATAGTTCCCTGTGCTATATGGTAAGACCTTGTCGTTTATCCATTCTATGTATAATAGTTTGCATCAGCTAACCCCAAACTCCCAATCCATCCCTCCCCCACCCCCGCCTTGGCAACCACAAGTCTGTTCTCTATGTCTGTGAGTCTGTTTCTGTTTTGTATATAAGTTCATTTGTGCCGTATTTTAGATTCCACATGTAAGTGATATCATATGGTATTTGTCTTTCTCTGTCTGACTTACTTCACTTAGTATGATCATCTCTAAGTCCATCCATGTTGCTGCAAATGGCATTATTTCATTCTTTTTTGTGGCTGAGTAGTGGTCCATTGTATATATGTACCACATCTTCTTTATCCATTCATCTGTCAATGGACATTTAGGTTGTTTCCATGTCTTGGCTGTTGTGAATAGTGCTGCTCTGAATATTGGGGTGCATGTATCTTTTTGAATTATGGTTTTGTCCGAATATATGCCCAGGAGTGGGATTGCAGGATCATATGGCAACTCTAGTTTTAGTTTTTTGAGGAACCTGTATACTGTTTTCCATAGTGGCTGCACCAACTTACATTCCCACCAGCCACATAGGAGGGTTCCCTTTTCTCCACACCCTCTCCAGCATTTGTTATTTGTAGATTTTTTAATGGTGGCCATTCTGACTGGTGTGAGATGGTACCTCATTGTAGTTTTGATTTGCATTTCTCTAATAATTAACAATGTTGAGCATCTTTTCATGGGCCTGTTGGCCATCTGTATGTCTTCTTTGGAGAAATGTCTATTTAGGTCTTCTGCCCATTTTTTTAATTGGGTTGTTCTTTTTTTTGTTGTTGAGTTGTATGAGCTGTTTATATATTTTGGAAGTTAAAATCATTTAACTTAAATCATTAACTTTAATCATTTAAGTTAAAGTCACATCATTTGCAAATATTTTCTCCCAGTCCATAGATTGTCTTTTCCTTTTGTTTATGGTTTCCTTTGCTGTGCAAAAGCTTGTAAGTTTGATTAGGTCCCATTTGTTTATTTTTGCTTTTATTTCGATTGCCTTGGGAGATGAACCTAAGGAAACATTGGTACTCGAAGCTCCTCTTCTTATAAGGACATCTGTCATATTGGGTAAGGGCCTACCCCCAGTGACCTCATTTTACCTTAATCACCTCTTTAAAGACCCTGTCTCCAAATACAGCCATTCTGTGTGGTACTGGAGGTTGGGACTTCAACATACAAACTTGGGTGGGACTCAGTTTAGCCCATAACCAAATTCCCATGGGCCTGGTGGCAGCCTTTTCTGAGCAAGTGAGATTCTCCATGGAGCTGCCTTTTTCTAGGGGGCATCAAACTTCCCAGCTGTGTCTGTTGACCCCACCTAATTGTTGATCACCCCCCTTTCATGTCAAAAGTACTCTGGTTTGGACAATATATCACATGGTCCTTCTTCTTTTGGGTGGAGTTGGGGAAGTTTCTGTTTGGAGAGAGTCAGATGGTCCAGTGCTCAAGGGCACTGCAGAGGCTAAGTCATTGTGGATTGGGAGACTGTCAAGTGTCCACACTTTGAGTTAGACACTGGCTGGGCACTAGAATAGATTTATTCTTTCTTAATCTGAAACGTTGGCCAACTATTATGTGCTAGCCACTGTACTACAACTTTCTGTATGTGTTCTTTTGTGATCCATACTGTGGCCCTGTGTAGGATGTCCTATTATTATCATCCTTTCGGAAGTTGAAACTTGAATGCAGAGGGGTTAAGTAACTTGCTTAAGGTCATACAGGCTTGCTGTGGTGGAGTGGGATTTGAACCCAGGTCTTTTCAATTCCAAGGCCCATGACATTTGTCACTGACTCATGAGTAATGTGAGACAGAGCCATGATCCCATCTGGGATGCCTTGGTTTCCCTTCCTGTAAACTAAACAAAGTTGACAGAATCAGACTGGGGTGCTTGTAATGTTGGTTCTTGTTTTAGTTTCCTGGGGCTGCCCTAGCAAAGCACCACAAATTGGGTGGCTAAAACAACAGGAATTTATTGTCTCACAGTCCTGGAGGCCAGAAGTCTGAATCAAAGGGTCGGTGGGGTTGGTTCCTTCTGAGGGCTGTGGGGGAGTGTCTGCTCCAGGCCCTCCCCAGCCTCTGGTGGCCTTTGGCCCTCCTTGGCTTGCAGATGGTGTTCTGGTGTCTTCACATCATCTTCTCCATGTGTATCTTCGTGTCCAAATTCCCCCTTTTTATAAGGACACCAGTCATCTTGGATTAAGGCCCACCCTAATGAACTCATCTTAACTTGATCATCTGCAAAGACCCTATTTTCAAATAAGGTCACATTCACAGGTTAGGACTGGAAGTTAGGACTTCAACGTCTTTTGGGGGGACACCATTAACCCCATAACAGCACCTGGACCTCATCTGTAAAGTCAGCCATAATGAGTCACATATCTTCGCAGCCTTCCAGACTCAGGCCAGTAGGCCAGCTCCTGTTCAGACCTTGTGAGGGCAGGTGGCCCTTATGGTGGGAGGGGTGTGGGTGGGGTCTCAGCGTGGGTCTGCCCTGGGGTCTAACTCAGGGGCGGGGGGACCCCTTTCCAAGTGCCTCAGCTGTGGATCCTTCAGAACCATCCCCGCCTCCCCGGCTGCACCCATGGCCCTTGGCAAGCCCCAGTCCAGCCTCCTGGGAGGGGAGCTCCCTCCTGGGCGCTCCCTGCCGCACGCTGTCCTGGCACCCAGTCTCCTCCCACCTGTCTCCCCACAATGAGTACAGCTCACACACCCCGGGAACTGTGGGTGCCGTGCTCGGCCTGCGGCCTGGAGCCGGGGAAGGCGCCCAGAGTGGGTGCTAATTGGTGATGCTGTTTCACACCCAGTCCTCCTGAGCCTCCCGGGTCCTGAGTCCCTCCAGTGACCCAAACCCCCAATCACACAATCACACGATTGCAGGTTCGAGGGAGACCTGAAATTTTATCTCATGTTCTTTTCACCCTCCCTTGTTCCGGGGAGGATTTAAGAGGGGCAAAGTGCAGTCTCGTCGGCTCTGTGACATCACCCACAAGAAGCCAGCAGCTTGGCCTCTGGAAACTTCCTGTAATGAGATGTTCATTACTCCTCGCTTGCTGCAGCCTGTTCCTGTTCTGGGAGGTACAAACTGTCAGAAAAATCTCATTTCTTTTCTTTATACTGAGCCAAAATCCGTCTCCCAGGACTTCCACCTGCATATTGAACTGCTGGTATAGCATCGTAGCAGGGGAGTTATACAAAGGAAATTCTAAGGATCTGTGGGTGTGCAAGTGTGAACGTGTGGGTCCATATGCATATGCAACACACACACACACACACACACACACACACACACACACACACACACACACAGACTCATATTGCACAAGATAGGGCACCTCTTAGGACCGGGGCTCTGTCCCACCATGGCCTGCCCGGGTGCTGTGCTTTCTCTTGGGCTGATGGAGGGGATTCACTGCCATTTGAAGATGTGAGACTCTTGGCTGTGCTGTCTGCACCCTCAGCACAGGCTGCTCCTTGGGTCCTCCAGGCCCACGGAGGGCAGGGGCACGCGCTGTGGCCCGCGCAGTCCCTGTGGGTGCTTTGGCGTCACGGACCTCACCGTCCTAGGACACCCGGGACTCGTGGGGCTGGGCAGCGTGACCCCGGGACTTGACAAGATTGGGCCACCTGCCAAAGTGAGCGTTTTCTCCCGGAGAGAATGGAAGTGGCCTCGCACTTTTCCCAGGCATGACCCTGATGTCTGAAGAATTACTTTCATCTGGGGAATGTGCAGAGCTGGTGAAGTGTTCTGCTTTCTAATCCTAGTGCCAGGTGCTTGAGGGGCTGGAAACAGCCAGGTAGAAGCTTCTAGCAGAACGAAGGCCAGAAATGCCTCCAGGATCCTGACCTGGCCGAAATGCAGATTGCATAGATGACACTGTTCTGGTACAAAACTCAGAGGTCACTCGCCCGAGAGGGAGCCAGTCCCGCCATCCAGGAAAGCCTTCCTTCAGCAGGGACATCTCGGTGGCCTCTGTCTGGCCTGCAGGTCAATGGCTGGGCCCTGTGGCTGGGCCGTGAGCCAGGCTTCTGGGGAGGCAGGCCAGGCGGGGAGATGAACTTGGAAGCCGAGAATAGAGAATGATTCCATTCTCTGTCCAGGGCATCGTCCCCTTCTGCTTACCAGTCCAGCCAGGGTGGGTCGGTCAGGGGGCCTTCAAGGAGCGACAGTCATTTGGGGAGGCAGTCCAGGCGGGGAGATGAACTTGGAAGCCGAGAATAGAGAATGATTCCATTCTCTGTCCAGGGCATCGTCCCCTTCTGCTTACCAGTCCAGCCAGGGTGGGTCGGTCAGGGGGCCTTCAAGGAGCGACAGTCATTTGGGAAGCCTTTTAACTGTGCATTTGGAGGCGTGCATAAGTCCCCAAGGTGCAGGATAAGTTGCGATTGCAGTATATTACTTGGGTTGACATTTATAGCAAGGATAAACAGAGCATTATTACTACTGAATCATGAGACTCCGACCACGGGGAAGGCAGTGCACTGAGAGTACACAAGTGAGAGAGGAGTTTTTATACAAAAGAGAACAAAGTAATGTGCTCCCGCTTTTAATACTACTGCTATAAAGCAGGGAAGCGAAGAGCAGAAAGTTGAAACCCTCAGGAAAGTGTCAGGTCTGGGGCAGCCAAGACAGAAGTCGACGCTGATGAAATAAGTGGGCTGGTTCCCCCTCCAAGGATCGCCGGGTTCTGGGAGAGAGGGGAGGAAGATGACGAGGGAAGGGAAAGGAAGAACGAAGAGCAGGAAGGAGGGGAGAGAAAGATGCGGAAGATCAGAAGAGGCAGAAGCAGAGGAAAGAGTGGAAGGAAAATGTGTCAGTGGTCACCGCACTCGGCGTTGATTTTTTCCTCCAATTACTGCCAACCTGGGCTTCCTAGTTGCTTCCGAGGGAGAGGACATTACTTTTGTCATCTAAGAGGCCTTGACAACTCCTAAAAAGGATAAATGAGAAGATTCTTCAGGCTGTGGACTCCAAAAAACAGATGTACCATGGATATCACCAGGTGTTTTTGTCCTGGTGTCCACTCAAAAGCCCCCAGGAGGTTAACGTCTTGTTGGGTCATTAGTGGGGACAGAGTGGCCAAGGTGGTGATGATTCTGAGCTTCAGGGGTCGTGTGTGGTGTCTGTGTCGGAAGGTGTCTATCCTGGCTGATTTCCTCTCCAGGGAGACTCCATGGCCATCGGCCAGGGGTCCCCTTCCCAGGAAAGGGATTCGTCAGCCATAATGAGCCAAGTGTTTTCTGGGCCTCTTGGTCCAGCAGGCCAGCTCCTGTGCAGCCCTGGGAGGGCAGGTGGATCTTCTGGGTGAGGCCTCAGTGTGGGCCTTCCCTGGGGTCCAACTTGGAGGGGCACCCTTCCAAGTGTCACACCTGTGGATCCATCAGAAGCCCCACCCTTCCCTGGCTGGACCCCTGACTCTTGGCAAGGCCCAATCTTGAGAGAAAATGCCAAGAAACTGGTGTGAAAATCTCTTTCCCCTCCAAGCAAGCCATCCTGCCAAGGTACAGACAGCGAGGTCCAGAGGGACCCCCATCCACCCCCAGAGACAGATGCAGTAGTCAAGATGGCGGCAGATGTTTATGGAGCATCTATGGGTTCAGACACTGGATCAGACACTCAGAGGTCACCACCCTTGACCACCAGGTGAAGGGGATGACACAGAGAAGTCAGTGGTCAGGAACCTAGGCGGTCAGCCTGGGTCATGGTGTGACCTTGGTCAAGTTACCTAACCTCTCACAGTTTCGCCATCTGTTCCCCATTGTTAGCACCGTGCCTGACCCATATTAGGTACCAAATGCTACCTCTGTGCCGATAACCCCGCAATTTATTTCTCCAACTCTTGTTCTAAACCAACATTCTACTGTTTCCCTATAAAAGCAACCACTGGGAATGGGGCGGCCTGGGTACCTGCAGAGCTGAGTCCTGGCAGGCTGGAGGGACCCCCAGGGACAGGCAGCCTGCTGGTAGCCCATGGATTTAGGGCTCCCCACTTCACCTAGATTTAGGGGTTCAAGGAAGAGGAGGAGAAGTCACTCCTGCACTTTTCCTAATCCCCTCAAACCACCTGTAGGCTTCATGTGCATCTCGAGGTAGAAGAGGCTCGGAGACTCTGGGAACACAGGTTTCGAGAGGCAGGTCTCACTCAAGATCACCCAGTGTGGCTGACTTAGGATGGAGCCAAAACAGCATCAGCCAAAGCTCAGGTATAGGCTGGAAAATTTCCCAGTGAGTAAGCGCTCAGGTGCGGGGCACACGTGCCCCAGCCCGAAGCCTCCACAGAGGCCCCGGGAACTGCCCACCTCTTCAGAGTTCCCCTGGGGGCTCTGGGCATCCCCCAGTCCTGTAAGAACACCCCAACCGAAAGGAACAAGCCTGTCGAAGTCAGGTGCACCTCGGGTCCTCAACCTGGCCGATCATCCCGCCAACGGCAGTCCTGACCCTACTGGGGCTTTGGTGGGATTTTTGGCTCACAGGGGGTTTGAGATAAAACCAAGGGCCCTGTGATGTTGTCCAGTGTCATGGCGCATCCAGCCAGGGAGGGATGATTGCATCCATGGATTCACCCCCTTCGCTTTCCTTTCTTCCCTAACACTGCAGCGAGAGCGTTTCCTGAGAACCCAAGATCCAGGCTCCCTTCTTAAGCCTTGTTCCTTCAGCTCCTGGTGCCGGAGGGGCCATCCAGAGCTTCTGGTGAGAAGGAGGGAGTGACCTGGTGGAGGGGGAGCTGCTAGGGAGAGGAACTAAGTTGCCCAGACGTTAGGATCTCAAGTCCTGAAATTGCCCCTCCCAGTTGGGCAACCTTGAGCCAGTCGCTTAACCTCTCTAGGCCTCCGTTTCCTTGTTTATAAAGCGGGGATAATGATTCCCACCTCAGGGATGTTCAGTCATTCTTCCATTTAACAAAACTGAGAGGGACAGTGCCGAGGCTGGGAGGGATGGCGTTATGCAGGGCCATCCACGTGGTCCTAAAGATCTCACTGTTTTTCCAAAGGGCTCTGGAAAGCCATAGAAGGGTTTTTGGTTGGTTGGTTGGTTGTTTTTTGTTATTCTTAAACAGGGGACTGTCATTCATTTGTATTTTTAAAAGATTACTCTGACTCCCAAGTGAGGAACAGGTCGGAAATTGTGAGGATGGAGTGAGGTGCACGTGCAGTAGGTAGCACGGTGCCTGGCATATGGGAAGCGCTCAGGAACTGTAGCTCTTGTTATTACGTTCCCCGTGGCCATTGTTGTTGGCCAAGCAGCCAGTCTTCATAAAGAGAATGATGCACACCATCTTGGGAAATCCCACTTCAAAGGACATGGGCCTCATCTAGGGGTGGGTCCTTGTGTGCCTCTGTCTAGGGGACTGAGATCCAGTGACATGTTATGAAACAGCACCCAGTCGGGCGGAAGAGGATGTTGGGCTGCTCTGAGGTCGGGGGCTGTGTGTGCCTGGCGGTGGGTGGACGGGGGTCCCGGGGCAATCCTGGCTTGAATGCTGCTCAGAGCTGGGCCTGCCCGAGGGTAGGGAAGCCTTCCTTGGAGCTTAGAAAGCACAACTGGTTCTTTGCACTTTTGTTGAATTTAGATACAGTGAGTTAAAGTTTATCAGTTTAATACAGTCAATCTTAGAGCATTTTGAAGTCCAAGGAAGGGAATTTGAATATTAAATATTTTATTATTTCTTAGCTTATTGTTTCTGAATGTCGAAAAAAGTTGTTTTTGGTGGGAGGTGACGATTCTCCCATTGGTGCTGTCTCATCCTGGCTGTCCCTCTACTGCTTCTTCCTGCCCTTCTAGCTTCTTCGGGCAGGAACCTTGGCTGGAAACCTGCCCGTCTCCACTGCCACAGTCATCATGTGTACACAAATGTGGGGCTTTCTTTTTCTTTTCCTTTCTTTTCTTTTCTTTTCTTTTCCTTTCTTTTCTTTTCTTTTCTTTTCCTTTCTTTTCCTTTCCTTTCCTTTTCTCTTCGTCTTCTTCTTCTTCTTTCTTTTTAGTTGTTCTTTCCTTCCTTCTTTCTCCTTCCCTCCTTTGTTTCTCCCTTTGTTCTGCCCTCTCTCCCTCTCTCCATCCCTCACTCCCTCCCTGAAATAGCACAGGGGTGAAGCACAGGTTAGAGCCATGCGGGCGTGCATTTGAATTCCAACTCTGCTGCCTGTTAGCTCAGTGACTTTGGGCCGGTTACTTAATACGTCCACCCCCTTGGTTTCCACACCCGGAAAATGGGAACAATAAGCAAACCTGCCTCCAGACTTGGCTTGAGGATTCAATGTAAAACACCCAGCACCTAGAACTTGCTCAACAAAGGTAAATGTTATTATTGAGCAGTAGCTTCATGGGGCGGGGGTGGGGTCTCTATACCACCTCCACTGGCGGCTCCTCTTGATGGCTGAACCGAGACTCACACTTCAGTTTGGAGGACAGTGGCCTGTGCTCTGTGCCGCTGCCGTGGGTCACAGCTGCCAGCTGGTCTGCGTGGAGGGCCGGCCCGTGGTCCTGCCTCGTTCCAGCCACAGGGTTCCTCTCCTTCCGTCCCTTCCCTGCTTGAAATTCATGTTCTGCTTCCTAGGATCTGGTGAGTTCTTGCTCCTGGACCTTGCAATGCAGAGGCTCCCTCTGATTTGGGGAAATCCCTGGGTGGGATTCCACGTAGTGTCTAAGCAGGTGTCCCGCCCCCAGGCCTCCTGCCCACCTTGGGTGGTGGGAGACCATCCTCATCCCTGGAAGGCTATGCTCACCCTCGGTGACCCTTTGGATGGCTGCAGACAGGGCCCGGGGTTTTCTGGGTCATGCTGTTTGTGTGCTGGGGTGATAAGGGGATCGTGGGCTCATTTTCAAAAGGAAGGTCCAAGCCCAGATCTTTGAAAGATGAATGGACACAGAAAACGTCCCCTTTTCCAGGCTCCTCTGAGTCCCTCTCTTCGCCAATAAAGGGGTGATGGGAAAGCTGTGAGCAGTGGTCCCGGGGAACTAGAAAGTACACGTCCTGGTGTTTTTTGTTCTCCAGTGGAGGAGGTGGGATCTCCCGTTGCTTTTCTGAATCTGCAGCTAAAAACCTTGACTTGATAAATGAGATGTGACCTTGAAGTAAATTTGCCTATTATCTAGGAGTCATGGAAGCAGATATTAAAAATGGACTTCATTTATTTTACGAGGAGTCGGAGCATGTCAAGCTTCTCATAATTAGTAATGAACTCATCTCCGCTTGATGACTTTTTACACTGTTTGTATTTTTTATTGGTGTAGTCACGCTCAGGTACCCATCGCTTACACAGGCTGCTTAGGGTGCAGAGTTGGATTTTTCTTCCGGGGGCCCATGTGGTCCTTCCGAGCCCCAGAGCCGCGCCCCTGCCCTTTGCCTCTGCTTCTCCTTCATCACCGGACTTGGGCTCACCTCTCCAGACTTGGCTACCTCGTGCAGAAATAAATCTTAGGTGCTAAATATAGATATATTTTCCTTCCTCCCCCTTCAAGGGGAAGTGACTTGCACCCTCCTTCTCGTGTCAGCCAGCCACCCTCGTGTGCCCCAGTAGCCTCACGATAGGGGAAGTAATGCTCTTTCCAGACCAAACAAGGCCTCGGGGTCTTGTTAATGGGGCTCCTCGCTGTGAATAGCATTGTTCATGGACTGGCAGGTCGCCTGGCCTTGTCTCCTCGCCTCTGATGGGCACTGACACCGGCCTTGTCTCCTCGCCTCTGATGGGCACTGACAGCCAGGAAAGAGACGGAGGGGCTGCGGACCCCCCAGACCTGCAGCCCAGAGGCTTTCGCTGTAAAGTCTCCCCCTTCAGCATCCCAGAAGGCACACAGGGGAGTGGAAACCTCCCTTCTAGAAAGTTCTGGGAGGCTCGCCCTGCTGCAGAGCCTGGGGTGGAACAGGCTAGCCACGTGCCGGAGGGGTGCTAGCTGAGAGCTCGTTGGCTCCATCTGTACAGCCCCGTTCTCAGTGGTGGGGACCAGGTGACCCCTTTCCAATGAGACTCCGGGGACACCAGGGCTTAGAGAATGGCCAGCCTTTCCTCATCCCTGTCCCCTAAGAAGGGCACGCTGGCGGGGCGGTGGGGGCAGTGGGTCCCAGGATTCACGGAAGAGATGATGGCCCCAATCCCAGGACAGGGAGGACAATTGCTGGCCTCTGGAAGAGGCCGGAGAGCCCCCGCTTCTCTCTTGGCCCCCTCCGTGCTCCTCACGGTGGACCCAACCCACCAGGAGGAGGTGGACTCAGGCAGCCCATCCGCCAACCCCTGTGAGTCTCAGAACCATCCTCATCTTTCAGCACAAAGTTCACCTCCTCCTGCAGCCTTTACTTCGAATTCATTTCTCTCTCCCCTGCTCTCCTTTTGCAGTCAGTTTTTAGCTCTTCTGGGGCAAGAAACATTGTTGATCACTGTAATTTGCAGAGGTGTGGCGGTCTGCAGATGGACCCGTGGGCCCTGCCCAAGTGTCTCTTTAGAGCTGGTGTAGAGGCTCCAGCTGTGTTCTTGGAGTAGAAACTCTGAAAGGGAAGAGAGCAGAGAAGATAAAACACCTGCCCTCTTCTGCACCAGGCTCTGGGTGGGATTTTTCAGAGCTCGTGTATTAGTGTGCTGGGGCTGCTATAGCAGAGCACCGCAGACTGGACAGCTTAAACAACAGAAATCTGTCCTCTCACAGCTCCGGAGTCTGGAAGCCCAGGATGGAGGTGTTGGCATGGTTTGTTTCTTCTAGGGTCTTTGAGGGCGAATCTGGTCCATGACCGTCTCCCATCTTCTGGGGCTTTGCTGGCAGTCCTAGGCATTCCTTGCCTTGGAGATGCATCATCCCCACTTCTGCCTTCGTCTTTACGTGGTGTTCTTCCGGTGTGCGTGTCTGTGTCCAAATTTCCCCTGTTTATTCGGACACTGGTCATATTGGATGAGGGCCCACCCTAACGACTTCATTTTAACTTGATTAACACCGTAAAGACCCTCTCTCCAAATAAGATCACATTCTGAGATACCGGGGTTAGGGCTTTCACATACGAATTTTAGGAGGGATGCAGTTCAATTCATAACAGCTAAGAAAGGAGAGATGCAACCTATTCGCATGGAAGCTGGGATTCACCAAAGTGGGGGGTTCAGAAGGTGAACCTCCTGCCAAAGAGTATCTCAGAGGTGAACGTCCTGCCACTAAGGATGTGTCCGACGGGACCCCCGTGCTGAGGCAGTGGAGTGTGGGGCCGAGAAGACAGGCCGCCTAAACCTCGGTTCAAATCTCAGGTCTACTGTTGACCAGCGAATGACCTCCATCCAATGACTTCGGTTCTCCAAAGCTCAGTTTCCTGTTTGTAGACAGTATGACCACCCACTTTGGAAGGCTGATCTGGGGTCCAGTGAAATAACCAACGCCAAGTCTCTGTACACCCACCCTGTTCTGGGAACACGGTAAATGCTCACGGACTTTGTGCATGTCCCCCCAGACCATATGCCCCTTGAAGCTGTTCCTCTCTATCCAGCCCCCTTAGCCACGTCCTCACCCAGCCTGGCACTGTGGTTGGTCAGTGCTGGCCGACACAGGTGCAGGGGTTTGCAGCGAGAGAAGAAAGCCAGGGGCCGCCCCCCTCCTGCCACATCTGCCACCTTCTCTCCCCTGGATCCATCTGCAGCCACTTGGCAGTCAGGGCGCAGCACGGCTTGGTTGAAGGGAGTTTACTGCTGAACTTAATAGAGTGATTTTCTGCAGCACATAAATCTGTCCGCACTCGGCTGAGGTCTCTGGGCTCTGGGACACCAGCCATTGTTAATGGGACTTGCCCCTGGAAAGCAGGCCTGTGGCTGTTAGGGCATCGTTCTGGATGCTTCTTCCTTGGAAAGGGATATGGCTCACGGGAAGATTTAGTAATAGAAGCTCAGTTTGGTTCTGCAGGTGCTGCCTGCCAGCCTGACCCAGGCGTTGCCTTTGACAGAAAATAGGAGGGATGCGGTGTTTATTTGGAATTTGTGATCCCTCATCATAACCAACTGCCACCTTAGGGTTGATGGAAAGGGGTGGGTACCACGGTTCTCTCTGAATATACGCTCATTCATTTGCTCAAAAAGTATCTCCTGAGCTCCTAGCTTGGGCCACGCCCGTCACCAGTACTGGGATATAAAGGGGAACAGGGCAGATTTGGCCCCCAGGTTCATGGAACTTAAAGTCAAGCAGAGGGAGCTCTGCTCAATGTTCTGTAATAACCTAAATGGGAAAAGAATTTGAAAAAGAATAGATACGTGTATATGTATAACTGGATCAATTTGCTGTACACCTGAAACTAACACAACATTGTTAATCAACTATACTCCAATACAAAATAAAAATTAAAAAAAAAAAAAAGTCAAGCAGAGAACTGCAGGGCAGGACGGGGCAGTCAGGAAAAGCTTCCCCAGGGAGGTGGCCTTCTGGCTGACACCTGGTGGGTGGGAGTCGGAGCGGGCTAGGCCGAAAGGGAAGGCTGCAGACCTGGGACCCCTGGGGAAATGAGTCCTCTTCTTTCAAGGACTTTTGTGATTCCTATTGTTTACTGCGTAGAAGGAACCAGAATATACAGGTCCGATGTATCCAGTCACCTAAATGACTTTTCCACAGCTTGACTTTTTAAAAAGTCAAGGTGAATCTCATTTCATGCAATAAATATTAACCTGGAAGGTTGGAGCACATTAAACTTTCATACATCACAATCAATTTCTTATGCAACAGAGAACTTGCTACTAGTTGAAGGAGTTCAGGGTGAAAACTCCCTTGGTGGGAGTTGTCCCCTCTCATTCCTCCGGGCAGGGTCCATGCATGTGAACCATTTTTGATTCTCCATCCCCTTTTATGAATGTCTGTGTCTCTGAATTGATTCCCAGTGGCCTGGTCTGTCTGCCCTCTGCCCTGACTCCTCTTTGAGGAAGAATCCCTGATATCCACCCTCTAAGAGTTTAATATTCCTTAAACAAATAGGCCACAATCCATCTGTCTTAGAAAACCAACCATGAAACTTTTCTCTGTATTTGGGCAGGGCCAGGTGGCCCATTTGCAAATAGTCACAGCTATTCCCAAATGACTCGATGTACTCACAAAGCCATAGAACATGTCCCTGACTTGCATTACATTCCAGTTACCTGATTTTGGAACTTACACGTTATTCTGTCTTAGCCTTTCTTTTACAGTTGGTGGCCTGGGTGGAGTTGGTGAGTGTGGGTGGAGTTGGTGGACTTGGGTGGAGTCAGTGGACTTGGGTGGAGTTAGTGGACTTGGGTAGAGTTGGTGGACTTGGGTAGAGTTGGTGGACTTGGGTGGAGTTGGTGGACTTGGGTAGAGTTGGTGAATTGGGGTCCTCGGGGCAAAGACAATTGTTAGAACATGACCAGAGAAACATGACTATTTTCACCACCCACTCAGATGAGGCAAGCTCTGTATAGACGTTGGAGGATTTGGGAAAAAATTTTTAATGTAGACACACGCCAAGTGGGAAATGTGTGAGCTGTGGGTAGGAGGTACCGTGCCCTTGTCTGACCCGAGTGCTAGATCACCATGGACGTGGTGTTCAGTCATTGTATTACTCATGGACGTGGGTGCGCTGTTTTTCTTACCTCCATCTCACTTGGTGATTAATATCTTTTCTAATGTTTGGCTACAGTGAATTCTTACTAAATTATTTTGTAACACATTGAAATCACTTTGTAAGCTTTTTGTTAACACCTTTAAGAGGCCTCCAGCTATAAAATATTACTTTATCATTTTCCCCACACTGGACGTTTGATGTAATGCTCATGTCTCGGGGCTTGTTAATAAATAATGAATGGAGGGATGATCTGGGGGGTGACCTTTTGTAGAACATCGTCCGTCAGTCGGACTTCACTTAATCCTTTCTTTTATGCCAACTCCCGGCCTGCAGGATACGCAGTTTGCCGACCAGCTGGTTTGGTTCCTGCCAGTGAGTAATATTTCCACACGACGGGTGATGTCGGACATTGCTTGTCTCTGGGACCTTAGGAGGATTTAGGCTCAGTGATGGCAGGTCTATTTGGGGGCCCCCCAGAGTGGGGAGGAGGAGGTCTCTTGTCTGTCTCCTCAAGGCAGTGATGGAGCTGTACTGACCCCAGCAGGGACTCTGTGTGTCTGGGGTGTGGCGGCCCTGTGGCCAGCCAGCCAGGTGTGGGTGTCTCTTGAAGGGGCTTCTGAAGAAAGGCCCTCTGCTAAAGATTTTATGTCTTGCTAGCCCCCCTCCAAGGGACAGCAAGCCAGAGCATCACAAGGATCCAGACACCTATGGTCAGCACCCAGAGGAGAGCCACAGAACTGTAAAGTCACTGAAGTTTAAAATCAGAAAAAAAAATCCAAGATATTTGTCTAGCCCAGCCCCGTCAATTTGCAGAGAGGAACTGGGTTCAGAAAAGCCAAGGGCCTTTCTCAAGGTCGCACGTGGGGTCTAGCAGATTTTCCACTTGCATCTTGAACTCTGTCCTCCGTATCCAGAGCTCTCCATTATGGGATGGCTCTAGGTTCACTTCATTAGTTTGTAAATAAATGTTTATTAAGGGCCAGCTGTATGCAGGTGCTCTGTGGCATCCTGGGGACACCACGGAGAGCAAGGCAGACACGGATCCCTGCCCTCTGGGGCAATGCCTGTTAAACCAAAGAGCCCACGGTGACCTCCCAGCTCCGATATGTGCTGTGATGGGGAAGGGGAGGGGACTCTGTCAGCTATGGTGGAGGGAGAGTGATGAAAGTCTTCTCTGAGGACGGCCTTGAAGTGGGACACAAAGATGATTAGGATGTTCTGGGGAGCATGGGAGAAGGGTGTCCCTCTGGGTCGTGCGCTGAGACCGCAAAGATGAGGCCGCCTGTCTGGGGCGCTTGGATAAGCCCAGTGGAAACATTGCCCATGGTACTTCCAGCATCTGTCAGAGTCCTGGGCACAAAAGCAGAGGCTCAGTATGTGTGTGTGGAATGAATGAATGGGCGAGTGAGCCACCTGTCAACCGTGACCTGTCCGATTAGGCAGGTCAGGAGTGGCAGTGGTGGTGGTTGGTTCTAGAGTGGATGGTCTCTGGTCTGGGTCTGGCTGATGATGAAAGACTGATAGCCATCCCAAAGGGCGACCTTCTAGGGGAGCAGCTGTGACGTCCAGCCAGCTTCACACTTGGCCTTGAGGCCCTGTGAGGACTGACCCCAGGGCCGTGGCCCCCAGAGGTCTCGGGGAAGGAGGCCCTCAGTGAGGCGGTCTTCCAGCCTCTATGAAGAGGCCTTTCTAGCATCATGCGCTTGGCTGCCCTTCCCCGAGGTGGGCTTAATGGCCTGAACCTGTAACACCAATTCAGGCATCCGAAAATCATCCTAAAAATTATCTCTAGAGTTTTATTTCCTCGAACCCTGAATAGATCACATTTTATTGTTGAATACTGAAATCTCATTACTTTAGGAAGTGCTATTACTAGGCTATTACCTGAAAGGAATTCCTCTCTCCTGTTGTGATTAAAACCTCCTGCTCATATTAAAAAAATAATTTCAGACCTTTCAATTTTTTTTTTATGCTTCTAAAATTCTAAATGTGCTGTGAAGCCTCTCTCCCGGGGCCTCGTGCCAGGGTATGTCCTCGCCAGGGTAGGCTGGTAGAGAGAGCAGCCCTGCCTGGGCTGGGATGCCGGGTCCCCTTCCGGTACCCCTGTTTCGTGAGGATGGTCCCCTTTCTCCCTCTGGCTTGGTTGTTCCATGAGATTCTTGTCATATGCTAAGATTAAACATAAAATTCTCACTGCACTTCTGGCCCAAATGGCAGTTCCCTTTGTGACTGGTTTGGCCAGCCCTGGGGTCATTTGCCAGGAAGACAGTTCTGGGAAAGGTGGTCCTATAGTCCAGAATTTGGCCTTTCCACGGATTGATGAGCCCAGGGAAGCTGGCTCAACCTCCTGGAGGGAGGTCAGGCCCCGGGACAGGGGAACAGTGGAAAGTGCCACCCCTGGGAAAATTTCTCCTCTTCCCCGTGGATTGCTTCCACCTCTGCAAAGCCATCCTGCTTCCTGGGTCGGAGTCTCAGACCTGGGAGGTCATCCAGGCCCCACAGGGCTCACAAGCCTCCATCAAATGCTTAGCTCCTGGTGACCTTTCCCCTCCGGCCTCTGCTTGCTCACCATGACCCGGGTGGACACAGCCCGGCTACCGGCCTGTGGTGTTTGTCTGATGGACAGCGGGATTAACACCAGCACCCAGAAAGCAGAGTGGGTTTGGGGAGGGAGGTGGCCTTAGGACTTGTTAAGGGCAGAGGTGAAGTTTTCGGTACATCTGGGTCCCCAGGCCAAGGACATCCTGACCAGTCAATTCCAACGCCTACTTTCCTTCATTGCTTCCATTTGTTCTTGGCTAACTCCACGGATCTAAGCCTTGAGGTATGTTTCCACGTGGATACGCAGTCATAGCGATGCAGCCTGGGGTAAAGACCCCCTCCCCATCCCCGCCAGGTCTGCTGGGGATTACGCTGGAGGAAGGAGCTGCCTGACCTCGGCTGGTGTGGGAAGCGGCCCCTTCCTCCCCAGGGACTACTCCTCCGAGGCCGGGGTCTGCCTGGGAGAAAGCTCAGAATAGCTCTGAGGCCCCACGTGGGCACTGGTTGGGTGCGCATGCAGCTAGAATTCCTGTGTGGACCCTCAGCAGGTGGAATTATTTACAAGCACCAAGGCCAAGATTTCCCTGCTCCGCAGGCAACTTGCAGCAGGGGAAGCGGATGCTCTCCTCCTGCTGGGAGCTAATGATAACATTCAACAATACGCGCCCCCACCCCCACCGCTGATGCGTCTTCAGGGGCGTGGCCGTGGATATTTTTATTTCCCCTGGCAAGTCGGCATCTAAGCATTTGCATCTACAGTGAAGGCCTTCGGACCACCAGCTGGAGGCACCAGCGCCAGCCTCCTGCGTTGATACAGGACAGCCAGCTGGGCAGCCCCCCTCTCTGAGCTGGGCAAGGGGCAGCGCCCTATTTCTGATACGGCCCATCCGTCTGGGTCACTGGTCCCTGAGTTAATTTGGGATGGAAACTCACAGCTGTCTTCCTTCTGGTTCCGCAAAAGCTGACCTCTGGCTCCGTCTCTGGGCCCCTTCCCTTCTCCTCACCCCATGCTGCCGGCCACCTTCATCTCTGCGCTATTCTTTCCTCTTAAAAAAAAAAAAAAATCCTGCTGACAGGAGCTTTCTTCCTTGTCATTTTGGAGATCATCAACAAATTCTATAGAGAGGTGACCTCCATTATGAGAAAGAAACGGTTTGCTGGCCAGGACCCAAGCTGAGGAGTCGGAACTCTTTTGACTGGCAAGGTGACATTGTATGTCATATCAGCATTCACGGCCAGCGCTCTTCTCCTAGGAGAGTAATTATTTCTTTCAGAGCGAAAGGTCCAATTTGCTGTAAAGAACAGAGCCCCAGGTAAAACGGAAGAGCTGGCTGTAAGCTCCCTTGACATAAAGGAGACCCAACTGACCCCCGTCCCCAGCTTCCCTCCAGACTCTCCATCATAATGACCACGCCGCCAGATTTATTATGTTTATTTGTACTTCCTTCCTGTCATAACACATTAGGGCGGCTGCATATTCCTTTCGCGAGGCCCAGCTCAGCAGGTCCAGCCGACTGCCCTGATGCTGACACTAGCTCTGCACCGTCAGTCTGGCCTGGCTCTGGGCAGGGGGTGAGGGGCCCTGATGGAGAAACGCAGGGAGGTCTGTGGCACTCTGCATTCTTCTGCTCTCTCCCCGACCCGCTGGAACATTACAAGGAGGACAGGTGGCCCGCACGTACAGCCTTGGACCTAACACTGCAATAGACCCCGTTCCCTGAGCCTCACTCTGACCCAGACCCTGAGCAGACGCTTGGTACCCATGGTCTCATTGGGTCCAGACAGCCGGCCCATAAAGCAGCCCCATATACCCATTTGACGGATGAGCAAAGTGAGGTTGCCGGTGGTGAAGCTTTCCCAGACCCCGCCCTCCACTAGGACACGGGCTCCATCTGCCCCTGGGGTAGCACTTGTCGCCTGTACTGTCTTTGTTCTTCACCTACCCTCCCCAGTAGCCACTGCTCCATTTCTTCTGGAATGCTGCCGTAGCTCAGCGCCGACCCTGTACTAGCCCATGGTAGGCACTCCACACGCTCTTGTTTGATGACTGAATGGAAGTGAAGTGAGATGAATTCCTGCCTGCAGTTGCCCAGCTGGTCATCTGCACAGCCTGGGTTTGAGCCCTGCTGTCCCACCGCAAAGCCCAGGCCACAGCCACTGCATCTCCTGACCTCCCATCACACCACAGCTGTCATGCTGCATTTGACGCGCCATACCTCTCCTCCTTTGCCTCTGCCTCTGGTTTGTTGCGGGGGCGGGGGGGGGTTCCGTCAAACCTGACATGTTTCCCAAGACTAGAGGAGAGAAAGTTTGGAGGCACAGGTGCCCAAGGAGGCTTGGCCAAGTCCCAGGTCGGGCAAGTTGCTTCCTGCCCCTCCTCCAACCTCATCACAGGGACCCAGAGGAGGTAGGTTGGTGACCTTGGTGCAAAAGGTCTGAACTGGACCCTCAACCCTGGGGTGCAGGAGCAGAGGGAGGACACCCATTTGTCACGCTGATCTGGGTTGTGAGCCAGGATGGCATTCAGGTGCGGCTGGTCCCAGCCCTACGTTTACGGTTGCCTGGGTGGCCAAGGGCAGGACAGCGTTGAGACGTGAACTTGGAACTCCTGATGAGCGCTCCCTCTGCCACGTCCCAGATGCCATGCATGAGAGATGGGGGGCCTCCCCAAGACCACCCTCACTTCTGCATGTTCTCCCTTCTCCTACGGCTCCCAGCAGGGACAAGCCCCGCTCCCACGCCCATCCCATCCCCTGGAAGCTGCAGCTTCTCTGAAACCCACCCAGCCCTCTGTGGGGACGGCAGGGCTTGGTCTACACAAGAATGGCATCTTCCTCACCTCTGGCTGCAGCAGCAACTTTATTGGGTCTGATGTATATGAAAGAAATAAAACTCAGAAGCCAATTGACTTACACATGGAACAAATGCAGCTTGGTTATTATGGTGTATGCTAAATTTTAATGGCATTTAGAAAGCGTTTTGTGGGGTAGAAAATAGAAGCAAACCCATCAAACCTCAACTACGCTCTATGTTTTATAGCGCAGAACATTTTTCCGCTACAATCCAAAGACTTTAAAATGTAATAAGGTACATTTGAACCCAAGGGTTTTAAAATATGCATCAGAAACACGCGTATCCAGAAATGGAGGAAAATAATCCATTATGATCCAGGTCGGATTCGAGGAAAGACACACATTACTGGAAACGCTTTTAACGTTTCATGTCCCACAGACTGTTCATTATAGACACGTGTTATTGTGCAAGGATTAACTCATGGCTAAGTGAGAGAGAAGAGCGGGGTGGGGAGAAGGGCCTTCACACAGCCTCGTTGGGCCTCTTGCTGTTTATTAATGTGTTTACTCGTGTGTTTTCAATCGTGTGCCGCATAAATTAATATATCAGTAGAGAAATGATGCCAGTTTTCCATTCTTACGTTTCATCGACCATGTTTTCCGATGCTCACGTGCATCTTCACCATCCGTATCGTCCTCACCGCCTAACTCGGTTTTCTTTGCTCTGAGTCCTGGGGTACCGCACTCTGTCCCACTCTGTGTTTTGCACCGCTCTGTCCTTTAGTGTCTCTTGGGCATCCTCACCAAATCTGCTCGATTGTTTCTGTGGCTGAAAATAGCCCAAGATTCTCTAGGAACAGGCCCTGCTTCTGTTGGCAGTAAAGCAGTTACCTGCAGAAATCTGCTCGCATCTTTAAAATGCGTTGGAAACGTGAATCTGTTTCTGGGGTGTTTGAATTTGATGGCTGAAGAAATCCTGTAGACCAGCTAGTTCAGCGGTTCGCCACTGCGGGGGAGGGAGCTGCAGGGGATTTTGCCCCCTGGGACATTTGGCAAGGACTGGAGACCTTGCAACTGTCACACCTGGGGTGGGAGGTGGGGTCCTGGCATCTGGTGGCACCTAAGATCCAGGAAGGTTTTGTGCCTTTTGCAGTCATACAACCAGCCAGTGGCGACATGGTCGAGAGCCTCCTGGAATCCATTGGGTTGTTTCCGCATCTCAACCAGACCTGAGCTGCCAACCTGGGGAAGTCCTGAGCTGACCAGGAACCTCTCTTCTTTACTGGGGGCCCCCTGCTCTGACCTGTCCCTCAAGTTTCTGCTGCTGGTGGTGTGGTCTGGTGCCACAGCTCCCTCCCATCTGAAATTCCTCCTACAGCCCTGAATCTTTCAGCACCGCCAGGGCCGGTTCCTGCCCTGCACTGGCCTCTCCCCTGCTTCTGTAGCCGCATTCCCTTCCAGTATTGACGAGGCCACTGCAGGCTCCATAGGGGGGAGCCCAGACCCACTTTATGCCAATAAACACAAGTCCAGGTAAAACTCCTTCTAAGACTGAAAATGATGGTGATTTTTTTGGTGAAGATTCCAATGTGGTGTGTTTACGGTATGTGATTTTATTTATTTAACTACCATTTAATTTCTTTTTCCAAAGACAACTATCCAGAAGTCTACACCCTGGCCCATCCCCCAGCAGCATGCACATCCTTCCTGGGCTGGGTCTACCGCAGGTTCATTGCCGGGCAGTTGCAGGCATAACAGGCACATGATTTGGTGTCTCACTTTCTTACTTGGCCTTAAACAGGAACTCTCTGTGTGTTTCTCAATCAACTTCATCGTCATCCGTGTTAATAATGATAACAGCCTACATTCATTGAGCGCCAAGCTGCCAGCACTCTCGTAAGCGCTTTGCATGTATGAGCTCATTCATCACCCGCAGCAGCCCTATAAGGCAGGTGTGTGCTTATCACCTCCCTGGCATGGGAGTGAAGCTCAGGGGGATTAAACAAGCGGCTTCAGGTTGCACAGCCAATCGACAGCCGGGCCAAGATCTGAACCCAGAGCAGCTGTCCAGAGCCACGCGTCTTAGCCACCACCCTGCACGGCTTCCAGTTTTCAGTGGCTGCACCTCGTGTTCCAAGGCGGCAAGATGCCACTGAAGTGGCCCTGGGCTCGCATGGTGGTTCTGCAGTGCCCTTGATGGCTCCAGGGCTTCGTAATCAGCCTGTGTCCCACGTGGACACGCCAAAGGTCCTGGCTGGCTCCCTGCACACCCCCGCATAGGCAGCAGGAGGAAATGCAACAGGGACTTTTAGTCTAGACTTTCTCACCCCTGACACCGTCAACCTTTGGGGCTGGACGAGTCTTTGCAGCGGAGGCCGTCTGTGCACCGAAGGGTGGTCAGCAGCGTACCTGGCCTCCACCCGCTGGAGCATCTCTACCTCCCCCACCAAGTCCTGGCAACCAAGAGTGTCTCCAGCCTTTGCCAAGTGTTCCTGGCAGGGGTGGGGGGCAAAATCGCTGGGCTTGAAGACCACCGGCAAAGCTGCGGTGTAAGGAGACAAGGGCAGGATTTGATTGTCTGTGGATTCAGTCCTCCTCGCCCCCTACCCCAAACAACGATTGCCTGCTTCCAGACAACTTTGCTTGTCTGCCTCGTGGGGAAACTTATAAATTATTTGGAGAGCAGTATTAGTCTTTTTGCTTCTGAAAAGGGTTCTACGTCTTTAATAGAGCCTGGTTTTGAAACATAACTCATAGAGTTGTACAAATACCCCATCAGTAGTGTAGTGGCTCATTTCATTGTCCTCAGCGCATGGAATCTTCATTATTTGCACTGCTGAGAAAAGGCAGATCCGCACTACTCCATTTAGCTGAGAACCATGATTTATTCCTCCCTCACCATTGGACAGCCTCAGTTTCCTGGGGTAATAAAGAACGCTCCCACAGGTGGGATGAACAAGGGTGACTGGCTGATCTGAGCTTGGCAAAGTCCAGAAGAGCGGGAAGGGGTCCCGACCGGTGACCCCTTCCAGAGAGATGGCCCGAGCCTGCCTCTCGGCCGGCGCTGTCAACCGCAGCCTCGGGTTAGCACGTGGCACTGACAAATTGCCCAGGAAGCAGCTGGGTCCCTGAGGGAAAACCGCCCACCTCAGCGCAGACAGCAAGGGTGCGCCCTGTCCAAACTCCTTGCTCCCCCTCGGAGATGCAATTCTAATAGAGCCGTTATTCAATACCACCACTCAGGGCTGGGCCAAGTTGTGAGTGTGTGTGTGTGTGTGTGTGTGCGTGCACACGCGCACACATAACAGCACCTTGTTTTCTCCATATTAGAAAATTCACGGACTGCTGAGAGAGGGGAAATCAGAGTAATAGCCTCAAAGTGGAAATGGAAGAACTTTCACATTCCACATAAAAGGGAATTGTTGCGATCCTGGGGCAAACAAGAAAGGAGCCGGCAGAGGCTGCAGGTATAGAGAGATGGAAGGGGCTACTGACAACAGCAAGAAAACCCCGAGTACCTGCTTCTCCTGAACACAGAAACAATTTGCTCCATCTCAGCCTCACTTGGGTGGAGGTGGGAAGGTTCGAGAAGTCTTCGGGCATTCCCCGGGACAGAGGCTCTGCACATATCGGTGGAATGGCTCCTAGGTTAAGAAGGAGGCTCCTGGACTTCCCTGGTAGTGCAGTGGTTAAGAATCCGCCTGCCAACGCAGGGGACACAGGTTTGATCCCTGGTCCGGGAAGATCTCACATGCTGCAGAGCAACTAAGCCCGTGCGCCATGACTGCTGAGCCCGCGAGCCGCAACTACTGAAGCCCGCACGCCTAGAGCCCGTGCTCTGCAACAAGAGAAGCCACCGGAATGAGAAGCCCGCCCATCGCAACAAAGAGTAGCCCCCGCTCGCCGCAACTAGGGAAAGCCCACGTGCAGCAACAAAGACCCAACGCAGCCAAAAAAAAAAAAAAAGGTATGCCTGTAAATATGTATTAAAGAAAAAAAAAAGAAGGAGGCAATCGAGGGCCCTAGGAAGGGAGGGGCATTCTCTGGGCCCACCCACCGGCCCACATTCATGCTAAATAACTGGCAGGTAACCACCAGCCCAGCTGCGTGAACCAGAGATGCAACACGGTTTCCTTTCCTCCCTGCATCCTGTGTTTTCAGCAGTGTGCTTTCAGGGAGGGGCTCCTTGGTAGAGCTGTGTGTTACTAGAAGGTTCTGGAAGATTCTAGAAGCAGAGGTCAAATGAGTCTGTGGCCTGGGTCATTTCCACTGGGGGTGCTGAGAGAGCCGAGGAGACCTTCTGTGAGAAGGGGCACTTTGGGGCACAGTCAGAGTAGACACCCGTGCAAGCAGGGCCATTGTCCTCAGCCTCCAAGCAGCTGGCAAGGGGTCACTCAGCCCGGTCCTTGGCCACCCCACTGCCCCCCACCCACCGTCGACCACAGCCCACTGACTGTGACAGGGCGCTGGGTCACCTCACCCAGCGGAAGCAAAATCCTGTTTCAAAGAGTAACTGTTGCTACGGCAACCTGGCCTCGGGCGCTCCCTGGTTGCCACTGGGGGTCTGAGGTGGATGCAGGTTAATAAGTGTGTTGGCGAAGAAGGGAAGAAGCCAGCCGCAGGGGCTGTGCTCGGTAGCGACAGGCGGGTCTGCCGAGGAGCTCCGCCGTCATGATGCATCTTCCCCACTCCCCGCACAGGCCTGGCCCCAGTTCACAGCCCCAGCTCCTCCAGGTAGGGAACCCGTGGTTACCCACACCGGAGGATGGTGATAAATACGGGGCCCCAGTTCCGGGCAAGAGTCGTGAGACTTGGGTTTGTTTGTGAATTTGAGTGTCTGATGTTTCACACCATTATGGTCTTTCCACTGATTAAGGCAAATATCTCGATAGGACCAGCTTTCTCCAAGCCCCCCTTTGTCAGCAGAGACAGGGTCCAGGGGAGAGGGCCCTGAGAGGATGGAGTTGGGGGGCTGAGGGCAGGGCCCACCTTCTGCTGTCCTAAGTGGGCCCTTCCTTCAGGAGCAGCCCTACCAGGGGGCCTGCCTGCCTTGGACCAAGAGCCCGTGAGTCCTTGGCTTTTAAAACGCTAATGGGGAAGCCGAATCAATATTTCAAGGTCACCCAAGGGCTCCCGTGGGTCTCGTTTATTCACAGCACCCTGGCCACTTCAGTGCAGAAATGTCTCAAATTGCAGAAGTATGAATAGCAAGAATACAGCTCTTTATTTATTTATTTGATTATGAATTTATTTTTGCTGCTTCCATCACCCAGCTGGGTCTGGGTATCCCTGGACAGCACGGGGCCTCTGCTCTGGCCGGGCCTGTGTGCTTGTCCGGCATTGACAGCTGCCTGCCTGCTTGGGAAGCACCTAAGTGAAAGCCCTGCATTGTGTTCTGTCCTCAACTGCGAGAATGAAGCTAGCCAGTTGCAGGGCTAAGGAGGAACGCGTGCTGCTACCACACCTGAGGGCGAGGCGGGCTGTGCCATCGACTTGGTGACCCTGGCCCAGTACCTGGAACTGGTCTACAAAGAGGGGGCAGAGGGGATGCCCGATAGAGTCAGGCCACAATGGGGCGAACTGGTCCTTCTGTGCTGGCAAGCTCATGGGGGTGCAGGGGGTTGACAGGGACGGTGTTCATCCCTGCCACCGCGTCCGCCCTTGATGGTACTGCCCTCCTAAGAGGTAGGGGTGAACAGACCCACCTTATACTCCAGGCCAGAGGAGGAAAAACCTGTAGCCCCATGGAGCTAGGGTTTGACCCCAGGTCCATCTGACTGTAGGCACCGTCTGCTCTCCAGACCTGGTACCGTTTTTGCCCTGGAGACAAGAGCCAGTTTCTGCCCAGCATTGATTACCACCTGCCCGTATGAACGAAACCACCTCTCAGATGGGTGCTGCTCCCCGGGGCTGCTTTATCCTGAGCCCGAGTCCGAAGGCTCTTGTGAATGAGGTCACAGGTTGGATCACAGACTTGGCCCCTGCTGCACGTCCGTTCTGAAGAAGGCTCTGGTGTGGCGGGGCGGCACCATCAGCAAGCCCCCAGCCCGGTCCCAGCACATGGAGAGCACCCGCCTGGTGGATTCACAGGGGAGTGTGAGCTGTTCTGGCTCATTCCCCCTTCTCTTCACCCTCTGCTTCAGGAGAGATCTGAAAATCTCCAAGCATTCATTCATCTGGCAAATTTTTGCTAAGCACTTAAAAAGTGCTAAGCATTAGGAATATAGCAATTAACAAAATCCTCATAATGGGGAGAGAAACAAGTAATAAATGTGTAAGGGCAAAATATATATGTTAGGCAGTGAAAGTCCAGATAAAGAGGGGACTTCAGGCATGGCTTGATCAAGACTCTGGTCATGTTCTCTTGATCTTCTCAATGCTTCCCTCCTCCTTGGGTTTTCTGTATCCCTGGCTGGCTTTCCTCATGTCAATAAAACGGCTTTAGGTATTTCAGGCCTTACAAACCCACACTCCAGTGTCCAAAAAAAAGCAAACCACTGAGCAGAAAGTTCTGGGCTTCACTCTGGTTGGATCAATTAGGTCACCTGACCACTGGAACCAATCACTGTGGCTTAGAAGATGCAATTAGTTTAGACTAAGGGTTGACAAACCATGGCCCATCAACCAAATCCAGCCTGCCTCTGCTTTTGTAAATAAAGTTTTTTTGAAACATGGCCATAGCCATTTGTTTACATATTGTGTATGACTGCAAAATTGAGACAGTAAACAGAGACTGTATTGCCTACAAAGCTCAAAATATGTCCTAGCTGAGGTTTTTTTTTTTTTTTTTAAACTTCTCTTTTTTTTTTTTAAATTTTTATTTTATTTTATTTGTTTATTTATTTATTTTTGGCTGTGTTGGGTCTTCGTTTCTGTGCGAGGGCTTTCTCTAGTTGCGGCAAGTGGGGGCCACTCTTCATCGCGGTGCGCGGGCCTCTCACTATCGCGGCCTCTCCCGTTGCGGAGCACAGGCTCCAGACGCGCAGGCTCAGTAATTGTGGCTCACGGGCCTAGTTGCTCCGCGGCATGTGGGACCTTCCCAGACCAGGGCTCGAACCCGTGTCCCCTGCATTGGCAGGCAGACTCTCAACCACTGCGCCACCAGGGAAGCCCCCTAGCTGAGCTTTTACAGAAAAAGTTTGCCAGCCCCTGGCTCAATCACATCTGAGTCTATCCTGGAAGATGGTGTAAGAGGAAATCCCCCAACTGTTACGATTGTTACACACTGGGGCGGGGGGTGGAATAAATGCCCGAAAGGCGTTCAATCTGTCCCCTTGAGCACCCTCTCTTTATTTATTCATTCAGCAAATGAAGCTTGGTGGGCTTATGTGGAACTAGCCCCCTCTGCTCTGCCAGAGAGAGAACAAAGCTGCATTAAATAATGGGAAGAGCTAAAAGGTGGAAGCAACCAAATGTCCCTCCACTGAAGAATGGATAAATAAATGTGGTCTCTCCATACCACGGGACATCATTCACTCATAAAGGGGAATGAGGTACCGGCACATGCTACAGCATGGATGACCTCAAACAAGTGATGCTGATTAAAGAAGCCAGACGCAAAGGGTCACGTATTCTACAATTCCATTCCTATGAAGTCTCCAGTATAGGTAAATTCAGAGACAGAAGGCAGATGGGTGGTTGCCAGGGCTGGGGAGGGGGAGGGGGAGAACATGACAGGCAGGGACGGGTTTCTCTGGGGGTGATGAAACTGTTTTGGAACTAGGTAATGCTGATGGTTTCGCAACATTGCCAGTGTGCTTGATGCCACTGAACCGCACGCTTCAAAATAGTGAATCTTATGCTATGTGAATTTGACGTCAATTAAAAAAAAAAAAAATCCGAGCCCGAGTCAGCACTGAACTGGTGGAAAGGCTCGTGGCTCTGTAGGCGCTCAGAGGAGGAGCCCCAGGGCCAAAGCCTGGCTTTCTGGCACAACTTTATTCCCACTCTTCCTGAGCTCGCGTCTCACACAGACTCTCCTCCAGTACCCTTCGTGCGCAGGCAGCCCCGGTGCCCGACCCGCAGAGGCGCTCTGACAGCGGTTTGTGTGCCTCGGGTGACACCACAGGGGACCTCCTTGCCCGGCTCTTTTTAGCACCCTGGTGGTGAAATGCCACAATGCGTGACAGGGTCTATAAATGTGCCTGCAGGTTTGGCATTTATGTTTGCCACCTTTGTAAAAATATTATTTCCCATTGCTCCCCGGTTTTTATAATGTCAATATACTAAGATCTACCCCTCAGTATTACATTTTATACACAGTGCAGCTTTCTTTATACCCTAGAGCACATGTGTTTTTCTAACTTGGCTTTCAAAAATAGTTGGTTTTCAAAGAGGTGTCGCAGGAGACTTGCTGTTGGCAGTGAAATAAGTTGTTTTTTGTTTTTTTTTATTGTGGTGTGAAGCGACACAGGTGATAGGATCCTTAATTCAGATTCACCTTTAACATTCAAGTTATATTTTTATTACAATTTGAAGTCCATTGCGAGGGATCAGTATCTGCAGAGATTCATTTTCTTCGGGAAGGTTCTTCCTTGGTGATGTAATTTAAATTCAGGGAGCTGGGAACAAACACCAGCAACTCATATTTCGAGCTGGTGGCAGAAAAGTCTGCTGGTGTTGGTGCCCAGGAAACCGTAAAACAAAGCACTTTCTCTATCTATGGGTCTTCCTCCTGCTGGTTTCTCATCAGGGCATTCTGAAGTGCTTCTGGACCTCTGTCAGCAGAATTCCCTAGAAGGCAAGGCAAGGGCAGTGGACGTCTGAAAGGGGACTTGAACTTCTTACTCTCTCTGTTTCTGATTCCTCACTCTGATCTTTCAGTTTTCCTGCTTGCCTTTCCTCACCTCTCCTTCCAGGGAAATGTTTCCTTGAGCTTTCACTGTTCAAACTGTACACCATCTGGGAGCCGAGAAAGCCTCTCCGTGTCTGTCTGTCTTGTGTTCTCTAGCAGAGACTTGATGAGCTGCAGCCAGGCAGAAAAAGGGCCACCAAAGTGAGCGGGGTGGAAAGGGCAATTCTTAATCAGCAGTCACCACTTTGGGAAAGAAAAAGGCAATTTAATTAATTGCCCAAAGCCGGTGCTGAGGACAGAATCTGTGGGAGCTTGTCTAGAATTTGAGAAAATTATTACAGACTGTACATTCAGCTCTTAGGATAAATACCAAAATTCAGACATCATATGTTCTGACATGTCTATTATTTATATGCAAATCTGGTTTTTGCAAAAGAGTTTTCCGAGAGACCTTGGGTTCATTTTCCTGCAAGCTCAGAAAGTTAGCGTCCATCTGGCTGGCATGTCCCTCTCCTTGGGCGTCCTTAAAATGTGGCCCAGTGAGGTCACGTTTCCCCGCTTCCGGCCACCCTTCCACTGGGGTTGCCGAGCTGAAAAAATTCTCCCTCTTTATAGCCTAATTCCATCACGCCTAAGTAAGACTCTGGCATAAATACACAATTGGTACAAAGAGTTTTGAGGACTCTTTCTGAAGCTGAAATCAGGGTCCTCCTTTCAGATGCCAGACAGGGTGAGCATTTTGGGCTTAATGAAAACTGTCTTGCCCGCCCAACAACTTGATGCAGTCACTCTGGATTGCTAAACAAAACTCTCAGGGGGCACATGTTTGCACATAGCAGCAGCAGTAGCTAGAGCAATGAGAACAGTGGCTAGTTAGCCTTTATTGAGCATTCAGTCTGAGCCAGACACTGTGCCACGGGCTTTGTCACAATGTCCTGAGGTCTTGGAAGGACGATGAAGGTAAGCCGCTTTCTAAAGGAAGTGGTTAAAACAATGTGCTATGGAATCAGACAGACCATATTAGTTAAGAGAAGTTCAGCTGCAAGTGACCAAAACCCCAAAACAGCAATGGCTTAAATAGAATCGTTTGATTTCCCTGCCTTGGAAAAGCTTGGTTAGGGAATCCAGAGCCGGCATGGCAGCTGGTGGCTGATCAAAGTCTTGGCTTCCCGTAACCCAGCATCACCATCCTAATACATGTCTTCCACCTCATGGCACAAGATAGCTGCTTGAGCTCAAGCCATAGTGCCTACATTCCAGCAGCAAGAAAGGGGAGAACAATAGTTCTACCTATCTCTCATTGGCCACAACTCAGTTACAACTAGATCTAACTGCAAAAGAAGCTGGGAAATGTAGTCTTCATTCTGGATGACTATTTGCCCAATTAAATTTGGGGGTTCTAGTACTCAAGGAAGAAGAGAATGGATAAAGAGGTGCAGATGGCTGTCTCTGCCATAGAGACCCAGATGCAAGCTAGTTGTTTACCTCAGGTGAATTAGGATCTGCCTTCTGAATATCATGCCTTTATCCATAAAATTAGGTAAATACTGGTACTTGATAGGGCTGTTATGAAGAATACATAAGAATGTCTTCAATGTGTAGTGTAGGGCCTTTTGTAAGAATGTCTTCAATGTGTAGTGTAGGGCCTTTTGTAAGCAAGGGCTCAACAAATGGTGAGAATTATCATCGTTCCCAGGATAAGTACAACCTCTAATTCTTCAGTCTGAGGCCAGGCTCCATTACTAGGGATAGGGACTTGGTAAACCATGTAATTTATTTTACACTTTGTAGTTTACACAACATGTCTACACACCTGGCCACATTTAAATTCCACAGTAACTCACTGTTTAGGTCTTCTTGGCCCCCCAGTGGAGAGGCTGGCGCAAGGGCCCAACGCATCCCTCTGATATCAAATCCAGTGCTCTCTTCATTTCTCCTATGTTTATACACATTCTTGCACGTGGGAAGAATAAAACAGAAACAACATTTGACATAAAACATCAAGTACGTACCACTTTGTTCCAGTGATTTATTAGCCAACACACACACACACACACATACACACACACACACACACACACGGACACAAGGACACATGGACACACGGATATAGGAATGAATATATATATATATATATATATATATATATCTATCTCCAATGGTGAGTCTAAGAAATTTGGAGGAAATGCTTCTCTTTTGCCTGTTAGTTCATGTATTTATACAACCTGTTTCTATTTACTAAGCACCTCCTATGTGCCAGGCATTGTGCTAAGCACTGGAATATAGTGATGAACAGACACACCACCCCCTTGCTTGTATGGAGCTTGGCGTTCTATGGGGCAAAGAAGCAAGGTCATCACATTATCACAAAACAAGGACACGCTTACTTATAAATGGCACTGCAAAAGCACACAGTGCCCCAAGAGTGTGGGTCCCAACCCTACATCACTGACAAACTGAGACCTTTGCCACTGGAAAGGAAGAAAGAGGGCCAAGATGGACATTGTTGCCAAATATAAATAGTGAGAAAAGCATCCTTTATTCCCTAAGGCTCCTTGACATCTGTTGAACGTTCATGCATGCACTTACATGCCTATTTATTCATTTAATCTTTCTCAGTCATTGAACACCGTGTAGTATAGTGACCTAGAGCATGAACCCTTAAGACAAAGAGATTCAAACTGGTTAAGATCCTGGTTCTGTCTCTCACTAGCCCATTAACTAATCCTGTACAACATGGGCTAACTTCTTCGCCCTTCAGTCTTCTCATCTGTAAAATGGGGGTAAATAATAGTATACCTACTTCACAGGGTTATTGAGAGCATTAACGTTAAGTTACTACATTTAAAGCACTTCAAATAACATATGGCAGAGAGTAAACCCAATATAAGTGCTGGCTTAGGATGATGAAGATGTTGCTGCTGCTGCTGCTGATGCTGATAACATTGATGAGGAGGAGGAAGAGGATGAAGATGATGATGGTGAAGGTGATGATGGTAATAATGATGGTGACGACGACATTGAGGAACAGGAGGAAGACGGTGAAGAGGAGGAGACGTGATGATGATGATGGTGATGATGACATTGATGAGGAGGAGGATGACAGTGATGGTGATGAGGGTGATGATGACGTTGAGGAAGAGGAGGAAGACGGTGAAGAGGAGGAGACATGATGATGATGATGGTGATGATGATGATGACATTGATGAGGAGGAGGATGAGAGTGATGGTGATGAGGGTGATGATGACATTGAGGAAGAGGAGGAAGACTGTGAAGAGGAGGAGACATGATGATGATGATGGTGATGATGATGATGACATTGATGAGGAGGAGGAAGAGGATGAAGATGATGATGGTGAAGGTGATGATGGTAATAATGATGGTGACGACGACATTGAGGAACAGGAGGAAGACGGTGAAGAGGAGGAGACATGATGATGATGATGATGGTGATGATGGTGAAGGTGATGATGGTAATAATGATGGTGATGACGACATTGAGGAACAGGAGGAAGATGGTGAAGAGGAGGAGACATGATGATGATGATGGTGATGATGATGATGAGGAGGAGGATGAGAGTGATGGTGATGAGGGTGATGATGACATTGAGGAAGAGGAGGAAGATGGTGGTGATGGTGATGTTGATTGCACGGGATTATTAAGTCTCCACTGTGTGCCAACCACTACCCTTGGTGCTGTGTGTGCAGAGAGGAACAGAGAGAATCTCTGCCTCCATTCCCCTAGTATGGCATGGAGCAAACACATCCAAAGGTGACCGCAGGGTAGAGTAAAGGCAGTGGATTAGCAAAAGGGATCTGGGCTGCAGGGCTGGGCTCGTCTGCTCCCCTACTCCCCACGTGGGACCTGGAAAGGGAGAGGAGGCATGGGAGAGCTGTGGCTCCCCTTTCTGGAAACCTCCACGGGAAGGCTTCTATGCAGGGCGTGTGGGGGGCAGGGGACAGTATATCAAAAGGCAGGCATGGCTCCATTCAGCAGTCTAGAAGCCCGCCTGCAGCACAGCGTGTAGTCATTGCTTCTCATGGAGAGAAAGTGGCCAGGACCCTCCAGGGCTGAGGCCCTCAGCTGGTGCAAGTCCTGAGTGCCTGGCTCTGGTTCTTCGTCACTGCAGTGCAGGCCCCAGCGCTGTGCGATGACCCCTACAAATGAGTGTGTGGGCCGTGGAGAGCCTCTGCTGATCCAGTGCTAATTTGATTGCAAACCCGTAGCTCAAACGCCTGATATTTCCCTTTATTTCATTCAAAGTTAAAAGGAGTTTGTGCCCATTTAAGCCGCAAGGGCACACATTAGATAAATCAGTACATCTTTGCCATTTTGTCACTCTTAAGTTTTTGTTAATTTAATTAGGATAGAAATAGCCAAGTGTAGGTGTGCTAAATCACAGACCATAAAACCCCATCAGTCACTGCAGTGTGCGACCAGGGATGCGCAGGGCTGTTAATCAGGAGGCGCACGGCTGTGGCTTCGGGCGCCTGGCAGGGACCCTGAGCTGCTTGGCCTCCGGTTCCTGGCTGCCGCCAACAAACAGACACCTGCCTCCCCTCCCCGAATCTCAGCCTCCTTTAGAGCAGCTTCTGTCTCCTGTCCCCTGCCTCTAAGGGGGTCTGGTGCCCCCTACTGTCCTTTGGGGGACGCCCCCTTCTCAAAGCCCTTCTGAAGACTTGAGATCTGCGGTTAAGTAGCCTTTGTGTTAAAAGGGGGCTTCATCCCCTGTGGGAGCCTCCCTCTCCAGGACCCCTGCCTGCCCCTCCTGACCTAGAAGCTGCTGCCTTAATTTCCAACTCAGAGCCTGATGGGACCCCCAGGCCCTGAGTGTGAGGCGGGCTGGCCAGAAGGCCATTCCATAGGCTGTCAGGACGGGGTGGTCCCTGGGACACCTGCCAGTCTAGCTCTCTCATTTATGAAGAATGCTTAGTCCAAGGAGAAATGGCTGGCGCTTTGCGTACCTACAGGCACGTACCGCAGCCCTGGGATGGGAGCCGTGAAAGGCCCGCCCCGCCAACCTTCTTCACACCCTCATTGGAGCCCTGAATCTGTCCCATGGTCCCAAATGTTGCATCCAGAGGGGCTGAACGGAGCAGGTGAGGCTGGGATCTTTTATGACCAGACATGAGTGGCCAGGGGTAAAAGGACTCCGGGGACACGTCTGACCACATCCCAGGCCACAGTGGGACTCTGCCTGTCCCCACAGTGGGTACCTCTGTCTGGGGACTGTTCGCAGGCCGGGGACGGACCCGGGACTCCCAGCGGTGAGCCCCAGCTGCAGGAGACCGTACTCTACCCGGAGGACACTGGGGCCTCCCAGCCTCGGGGGGTGCTAGTGCCTCCCTGACTGTAGGGCCCTGCCCTCCATCCCCGCTTACTGTCCCCCTGTCCCTGCTGTCTGTTTGCTATTAACAGGACACTTGATTTTAGCTGGGCAGCAGCAAGCAATATTTCCAGAACAAATAAAGCTGCGTAGATATTGGCTCCAGGCGTTTTACATTTCCACTTTAATATGTTTATTTGAGCCTTGCTGTTTGGGTAGCACCTCTGGGGGATGTCTGTGATGTTTAAATTTCCGACCCACACGCCAGTGCTCGAGGTGAGGGGAACCAGGCCGGCTGGGGAGGGTCCTGAGAGGCCACTGCGCAGCCCAGAGCGGGCAGTTGAAGAAGCAGCTGCACAAGGAGGAAGAGCAGACCCCAGGGACGTGGGCTGGTGAGGCCATGCCAGCCGCTTGGAGATGCCGCCCAAGGTGCTTGGCCGGGCAATGACCTGGACGTGCGTTGAGCTGATGCCGTACTCACCCCTCCTGTGGGGTCAGCACTCTCCAGTTTCCAAAGCGACTTTGGGGTGCCCTTTCCACCCCCTGCCCTCCCCGCCAAAGCTCAGCTCGGGCCCCACCCTGCCCGCCACTCCCATCCACATCCTGCCCTCCTGGCCCCAAGTGCTTCTGACTGTCTGATTGGAAACCCGGGGCTTAGCCGGCGGTTCTGCACCGTCCCGTGCAGTTTGCACGTCTTTCCAATGTGCCCGAGGCTCGCTCACTCAGAGGTTCTGGGCTACACACGACTCTGGGCACCCCCCGGCATCACACCCCCGAGCCTCCCTCGTAGATCCCTCTGAAGGGCCCCTCAGAAGCCTGTCCTCCCTCCCCGAGGCTCCTGCACACCGTGCGCGAGCTAAAGGCAGACCCCTTGGGAAAGCTACTTTCACGGTGACCGTTGTCGAGCAGAGACACTGATGCCCGGCCCTGTGATGGGCTGGGGGACGCTGCACACCGGAAGATGACCTGTTGTCAGAAAAGCTGCATTTTGAGCCCATCTTTCCATTTGGGACCAGTCTGCCCTGAATCGTCCACATGGTTTTGAGTTCATTTCACAGACCCATGATGCAGAGCTTAGTAACCAGCCTGTGTGGGGTTCCGCCGACCCCCTTGACCTCAGGAACCTCAGCCGCCATCCAGCTGAGCTGCTCGGCACAAGAGAGGGATGCAGGGTCCAAAGGCTGGCACGCGGCACTGTCCCCTGGGAGGCTGCAGCCCCTAAGCCCCCCTGATGGTGAGGTGGGGTGGGGGCAATGCCAGCCTGGCCGAGGGCCCGGCCCCGACATGTGGTTTTCAGCTGTGGCTGGTCCTCAGTCCTGCTGCTGGGGCCTCTCCTCATCTCTTCCCTGGCCTCCTCCGTCCTCCCAGGCCTCCTGCTCGGCGGTGCCCGCGCTTCTGCCTGCAAGGAGCATGCACTCTGATAGGGGACAAACGGGTTTGGAGGCCCCGCCCTAACCTTGCCGGCTGTGCCACCTGCCGCAGGTGACCATCTCAGCCGGCCTCCCAAGGCTGCAGAGAAATAGGACAGAGCGTTCCCCCGGGTGGAAGAGTCGACGAGATACTGTGCAAAATCCCTGCTCCCGTGAATGTGGCTTCTTCTCCCGCTCCAGCCCCACACAGGCCACTGGAGGCGCTCTGAGATCTCCCAACCGCCAAGTCCAGTGGCTTTTCAGCCCTCGCCGCTGTGTCCTTCCGTGGTGTTTGGTGGTGCTGCCCACTTATGCCTGGAGACTCGTTGCCATGGTTTCCACGATGCTACCTCCTGGTTCCCGCTTATCTTGCTACCCTTTTGGTTCCCAGTCTCCTTTGCTGGCTTCTCCTCGATGTCCAGGTGCCCTAGGACCCTGCCCTTGGCCTCCTTCCTTCCCAGGGTCTCCATGTTCTGACCCTGGGAGGATCTCCCCAACTCTCGTGACCCTAGCCCCCCGCCCCCATGTGTGCTGCAGGCCCTCTCGCTGAACACGCTCAGACCAGAGCCTCTTACCTCCCATCCTCCAAGTCCCCTGCCAGCAACACCACCGAGACCGACTTCTTTCTCTCCCATAGTTATAGCAGCATCACTACCCTCTCAGTCCCCAACCAGGAGACGTCATAATCCCAACTTCTCCTCACCTCCACATCCCAGGTCCAATCCCTTATTAAGAACCGCCACTTCTATCTGGTCTCTGTCTCCCCCCAAGCCAGGCCATGAGGTCTCTGGGCTCCACAAGCTAGAGGCAGTGTCCTTCACCCAGTGCACACAGACAGAAAGCTGCAAAATAGACTTTAAAAGGCACATGGTATAGAAATGAGAGCAGGAGATTGGACACAGAGGGGTAGGAGGTTATGACGGAAAAGAATTTTGCTTAATCTTGGGACGAAAACTGCTCTGATCGTTTCAGAGTCCAGTCAGAAGGAATTTCCAGCGAGATCCATCTTCCTGCCATCTTGTCTTCAACACAATTTATCTTTGCTTTTATTGCATTTCTCCTCCCTCCCGCTCACTTGGCTTTTTTTGGCAGATAATGCCTGGAAAGGCCTTTTCTGTTGTTGGGGCCATTTATGGGGGGGGCCTTCAGATCCGCAAGGACTCCTCCCCCAGGGCTGCCTCCTCCATCCCTGGAGCTGGGGATACGTGCCTGCCTTTGTGACTTGTGACCTTGGAGGGTTCAGCTCCCAGCCCCGCCACTAGCCTGGGGCAAGTTGCCATTGGAAGGGTCAGGTTTTTTCAGCTGGGAAATGGGGATATAGTCCCCTCCCCATAAGGTCCCTGTGGGAATTCAGTGGAAGAACGCACAGGAAACGTTTAGCTCTAGCAGGTGATGGGTGTCGCGTGGCTGTGGCTGTGGTCATCCTTGTCACCGTGAAGGTAAGCAGCACTCCCAGTTCACAAAATTGGAACGTTCGTGTCATCAGATGGGAAAGGCTTAACTCCCTCTCTCGGGACTTCCCTGGCGGTCCAGTGGTTAAGCCTCTGTGCTTCTACTGCAGGGGCACGGGTTCGATCCCTGGTCAGGGAACTAAGATCCAGCAGGCCTCGTGGTGTGGCCAAAAAATAAATCTAAAAAAAACAAAAAAAACACCCTCTCTCTTCCTGGAAGGAACGTCCTGGGAGGGATGGTCCTGTAAAGCTGGAAGGGGAGGTGGCCCAGCCCGGGAGCCCAGCCCTGGTTGGAAGCACCATCCTGGGGCCCTGGTGCACGTCCTGGCATTGGACTTCTGAGTCCAGGGTGCTTGGCCACCAGCCTGCCTCTCCGGCCACCGCGGCCTGGGGACAGCGCCCGGCTCCCACTGAGGACGTGCCTGCTGGGAACGCTCTTCTGGTTGCAACTGGGAGTCGAGTGGAGCCATTTGTTGCTTCTCATTGGCAGCTCCCCTTTCCTGCCTAGAGGCCAGTCCCTTGGCCAGGCCAGACACCCAGAGCAGGGCTGGAGGGCCTCGGACCCCTGCACCCACTCTTCCCTGGTCGGTCGGCATGTCCTGGACACAAGGCTGCTCTCTCTGCCTGGGCCTGTCTCCCTGCCGGAAGAGTGCGGCCAGGGTGGGACACACAGCCTCACAGCACTGGACAGGTGCTCCACAAGTGAAAGGAGGGGCAGGCGGACCAAAGGGGGAGCGTGAGGGTGGGGGGTTCTGTGTGGCTGCTCGCCCCTTGTTGCACGGCTCAGCCCCTCAGGGCATCCCTGGCATCTACCCTCTGTAACGAGATGGGCCCTCAGGCGCCTGAAGAAGATGCTCCCCTGGCCCCAAGCCGCCTCTCCTCTGGCCCCGGCTCCACTCTTTCTAGTGCATCCCTTTCGGGTCATTGCCTTTGCTTCTGGGCTCTGCCTCCGTTCCCTCCCACAGCCCCTGCCGGGTCTCTTTGGGCCCCAGAGGGCTCAGGTGTCCAGACCATTGCTCTCAGCACATCCGTGTTCCCTTGGCATCTCTTGTAAGCAGCCGGCTCTCTGACCAGACTGGGGAGAAAGGCAGAGAGGAGTGGCTTCACCTGAGCACCTCTGGCCGAGCAGAGTCCCATCTTCTCTGCAGATTCGCCCTCAACTGGTCTCATAGAAACACACTCCAGTGAAATACGTGTGGGCAGCTTGTGGGTGGGTAATTGATCTCACTTAGCATTTGGTGGGGCGGGGTGGTGGTGAGAGCCAGGGTGGGAAAGCCTGTTCTCCGGGAGGTGACAAAAGCCCCTCGCAGTGGTCTAGACAGGAAAGGGTGGAATGTAAGCACAGGGTTCCCAGGGGAGCGGGGGGAGGCCAAGGGAAGAGGGGAGGCAGGTAGGAGAAACCTGGGGGCCTCCGAAGCCTTGGAGGAGAAGACAGGATGGTTAGTCCAGATGGGAGTGGTCAGGGCAGGGTCAGCCGAGGCTGCAGTTGGGGGTCCCACGGCTGCAGGGAGGTTTGCTTTCCAAGTCTGGGCAA